>NC_070605.1:94801318-95104348 GCF_027172205.1 Podarcis raffonei | reverse complement strand
CAAAGTCAGCTCTCTCATTAAGAAAACCACAGGCTTGGAGATGAGACTTATTAGAATGCCAGGACAGACTCCGACAGCGGCTGGTGCTATTTACTGAGGCTGTAACTCCTTCACCAGTTTCATTTTGGGTTCTATATCAAAGTGGGACAGCCAGCAATCCATCATGGGTTTATGAAAAACAAATGAAAAGTACCATATCGGCTGTGAGGCCTTCCTAAAGATATATATATGATTAACAAGTCAAAGGCAAATTTACCTTGCTAATAAGACCAGAACTTTTAAAATATGCTGGGGGGGGGGGAACCGCACTACACACCTCTCAGTAGCTGACAGTAATAGTCAATTATTTTTTGTTCAGATCCCTGGCAAGGTGTCACATGGCCCCTTACCCCACCTCACCACTGTCCAGTTTTTAAATGAGGTATATTTGCTTTAAATCATTTCCTGCTGAAAAGGAAGCTAAATGGTTCCGCTTTTTGTTCCAGAAATACAGCCTGTTTTCACATCCTGTAGCTGCGACTCCTGACATATGAATATTGATGTGAGCTGCTTTTGGCTATCCTCTGGCTCCTACCTGCCAATGCCCATTTCTGATCCACTAAGCACACAGTACAGAGAGATGGTGAACTGAGAATTGCTGATTTATTTTTGTCCCACGGAGCTGTGACCGCCAGCTCAAACAAGCGATCCCAAATTTGCATGCTTCCTTCATGCCAGAAGCCTCTCCAAATGTCACTATACCTTTGACAGCAATCATAAAGCAATTGGTTTCATTGGGATGTAGACTCTCGGCTTGGGAAATCCCTTAAGCCAATAATTTTAAATGTTGGCAAAATATATGTATAGTCATCAGGTCCTTCTATTCCCATATGATAGACAACAGCTGCGGAATTTTCCTTCAAAGAGCAATTTCATACAAGCAGAAATAAATATTGGGATTTGCAACTCACAACAAAACACTGGACTCTTTCTTAGTTATCAGTAACTTGTAGCACCTGGCTGAGATACTGAAGTCGTGCATGTTCTATTTATGTCTTCCTGCAAACTTTGGTCAAATTCTTACTGAGGAGGCTGTACCACTTCAGAATATATGAGGTGGTAATCATAGGATGTTCTTTTATAACACACCAAACGTGAAAATCCCCCACATGTAAAATTATGACCCACTTTGGACATTATATCTCAGCTTAACATGCCAAGATATGAACCAGCATTTTACTTGTTCATGCCACTTCCCTGTTCACATGAGCTACGATAACACAATGGAGTCTCCAATCAATTAGAGTTTTCTGCTTAATCTGAACCAAGAAATCAGGGTTACCGCATTCAGAGCAAGTCAGGAACTTAAGCCAGCTTCAAGCATGGTTTACGATCCTGGCTTGTTCTGTGCATCATAACTCAATCTTCCTCAATTTGGATGAAACCAAAAACAATTGTTCATTAGAGACTTCCTGATTTAATCACAGTTTGAATGAAAGGGCTGCATATGCAGATGAAAGTCTCATTTAATCTCAGCTAAAACTGAGAGAGGAATGTCTGAACAAGTTGGTAGTCAATGGATTCAGGTTGACTCCCGACAAAACAGGGAAAGTACTGTTTCTGGGAGATGGGGTGGGCAGGTGTGGGGGATTCCCTAGCCCTGAATGGGGCAACTGTGCCCCAGGTACACAGCCTGGGCGTCATTTTGGACTCACAGTTGTCCATGGAGGCACAGGTCAATTCTGTGTCCAGGGCAGCTGTCCACCAGCTCCATTTGGTACACTGCCTGCACAATGTCTCACCGGAATGGTACATGCTCTGGTTACATCCTGCTAGGACTACTGCAATGCACTCTATGTGGGGCTACCTTTGAAGGTGACTCAGAAACTACAACGAATCCAGAATGTGGCTGGCAGACCGGTGACTTAGAGCAGCCACCAGGTAACACCAGTCCTAAAATATCTACATTGGCTCTCAGTATGTTTCCGAGCACAATTCAAAGTACTGGTGCTGACCTTTAAAGCCCTCAACGGCCTCAGCTCAGTATACCTGAAGGACTGCCTCCACTCCCATCATTCAGCCCAGACACTGAGGTCCAGCTCTGAGGGCCTTCTGGCGGTTCCCTCATGGTGAGAAGTGAAGTTACAGAGAACCAGACAGAGGGCCTTCTCAGTAGTCACGCTCACCCTGTGGAACGCCCTCCCATCAGATGTCAAGGAAATAAACAACTATCCGACTTTTAGAAGACATCTGAAGGCAGCTCTGTACAGGGTAGTTTTTAAAGTTTGATGTTTTACTGTGGTTTTATAAATTGTTGGAAGCCAGTCAGAATGGCTTGGGCAATGAGAATGCTTGGGCAACTGAGGTCAGATGGGTGGCTTATAAATAATAAATTATTATTATTATTATTATTATTATTATTATTATTAGCTCAACATGTCAGAGCAAATTCTATCCTACCCCTTTCCATGATATCATTCCCTCTCTCTCTCTCTCTCTCTCTCTCTCTCTCTCTCTCTCTCTCTCTGTGTGTGTGTGTGTGTGTGTGTGAGAGAGAGAGAGAGAGAGAGAGAGAGAGAGAGGGGAGCATTTACCTCATTTTTCACTCTATAAGACGCACCAGATCACAAGACACACCTAGTTTTTGGAGGAGGATAACAAGAAAAAATAATATTCTGAATCTCAGAAGCCAGAACAGCAAGAGGGATCGCTGCGCAGTGAAAGCAGCAATCCCTCTTGCTGTTCTGGCTTCTGGGATAGCTGCACAGCCTGTATTCGCTCCATAAGACGCACACACGTTTCCCCTTACTTTTTGGGAGGGAAAAAAGTGAGTCTTATAGAGCAAAAAATACGGTATCTATGTGAATCCCACGGCAGTGGTACAGGTCACACATGTTAAACACCTTAGTGAGAACTCTATCTTAGAGCTAAGATACTTGCCATTCTCCCCACACGGCAGCAGCTCAGTTTTCCTATCTTCCATTGTAATCCTATGTTTATTTCTACCCAGGTACAAACTGTTGCAGAAGATGCCAGTATGCTTCCATACAAGCTCCACTGAAATAAATGAAGCCTGAGTCACGCCTGCTAGATTGCACTTAAAAATACACCTGCTTCTTATATAATAATATAAAAAGATCTGCACCAATCAGTTTTCTCAGTTTTCTTATCCCCCATCCTTGCCTTTTACTGACTCCTTTGTGGATGTTCCCCCTGACACTAATATTTTAAATATTGTACTTATAGCTGACTGGTTATGGATTATTTGGTAAGTATTTTATAGGTTCCAAAGACATGTGCGGCTAATATTCCACTTTAATAGCTTTCTATTATGTTGTGAACTATTTTTTTTCCTTTAAGAAAGATCTGACAAAATGGTTCCATTTGGAAATATTTCTTAATAAAAGCCAAAGACTGCAGTCTATTTCTATTTTTATTATGTATTTCATTGGATTTCAGTACTTAGGGGAATGGAGCCAAGCTCAGTGTCCGTAAGAGGCAAGTAAAATGCTCTGGCAACTTGCCCTTATTAAGGACAAAGCTTCATACGTCTTGGTTAAAAAATGGTAATATCAAATGCTAGAAAGTGAAGAAGCAGGGTTGTTTGAATATCAAAGCAGCATTTGCATTTTAAAGATGGTTGGAATTAGCACCACAAACTCATCACTATCATGTCTCTGAGGAGGAAAGGACTTATCACACAACAACAAATATGCATTGTTCACATAGTAGTTCTAAACTGATTTGGAAGGTATCTCATAACTGAGATTTTCTGAGGAGTGGGTGGAAGGGGTACAGCAGATAAACTTGGAAGTTGGGGCAGGACTATTTAAAGAATGGCGGAGGGCAATGAGTAATAAGGAAGGAAGAGACTTTTTTTTACAGCAGATCCATGCTTCATCCCAGACTACGGATGTAAGAAGGCATTGGTTTTTCTACCAACTTGTGTTCTTTTCACGCAGCGTTGTTGCTGTGCCACTGCAGTTTGGCTTCTGACAAGAGACTATGTTTTTTGCCTCTGTCACCACTGTGACCAAATTCATTGTATTCATTCCGCAAATAATTAAGTTATCACCGGGTTATTCGGCACCATTCATTTCAATGCAAAATCCATTCATTTCATTGCAAAGGAAACACAGAGCAACTTGGGGCATCATCAAGTACCTATTGTTTGTGAACCAAAAACAACAACAGCAAATACCTAGCCCTATGCGGCCCAGGACCCACGTGCCTACGGGACCGCCTCTCCTGGTATGCCCCGCAGAGGACCGTAAGGTCCACAAATGACAACACTTTGGAGGTCCCAAGTTGCAAGGTGGTTAGATTGGTCTCAACTAGGGCCAGGGCCTTTTCAGTACTGGCCTCGACTTGGTGGAACGCTCTGTCACAAGAGACTAGGGCCCTGCGGGACTTGACATCTTTCCGCAGGGCCTGCAAGACAGAGCTGTTCCGCCTGGCCTTTGGTTTGGACTCAGTCTGACCCTTATGTTTCCCTCCCCTTATGGTTTTGATCTATGGGCTACTATTAAAATGAGGCTGCATTTTAAACTGTATTTTAACCTGTATTTTAAATTGGTTCACCCCTCCCCATTATGTTTTTATTGTAATTTTACTGGTGCTAGCTGCCCTGAGCCCGGCTCTGGCCAGGGAGGGTGGGGTATAAATAAATTTATTATTATTATTATTATTATTATTATTATTATTATTATTATTATTTCCACTGCATTGTTTTCCATTCTGGGACATGGGAGGAATAAATGAACATTAGTAACATTTGATGAATTCGTTGCCGTCTCCACCAGTGGAAAGCCAGCATAGGCTGCAATGCTCACATTTCTGATTTAGCATAATCTAGAGTGATGTTGTAGTGAATTGGAAAGCTCCTGGTTCACAGAATCATAGAATTGTAGAGTTAGAAGGGACCCTGGGAATCATCCAGTCCAACTCCTTGCAATACAGGAATATACAGTTGTCCCATATAGGGATCGAACCTGCAACCTCAGCGTTAGCAGCACTATCCCCTTGCTCACTCTAACCAACTGAGCTATCCAGTCTTTGCCCCAGCCCCAGTTGTGCATTACTGAGTCAGCCCCAATCCCCTCCCTTATATGTAATGCTGTATCACAACATGTAGTTCTTCTGACCAATCACAAAAAGGATAGCATTTACAAATGGATTTCCCCTGAACCAATAACATCTGCTCTATAAACTGGTGCTTTTTTCTTGTCAGATTTTAACCACTGCTGAGCATACACACACCTGACTCTGCAGGTCCTACCTTACTAAGATCAGCACTA
Source organism: Podarcis raffonei (assembly GCF_027172205.1). Lineage (NCBI taxonomy): Eukaryota > Metazoa > Chordata > Lepidosauria > Squamata > Lacertidae > Podarcis > Podarcis raffonei. The sequence goes on along the minus strand of NC_070605.1, from coordinate 95,099,072 downwards.
TTAATGCAAGATATCTGTCAAGCTTTATTAAAATTCTTTGTGATGTGCATCTTGGCTCGTAAACCTCAATACTGTATTGATACTGCCTAAGGGAACGTCCTTGTACAACTGAGCTTCTGCAGATGGAATGACAGAAGAACAATGTTCAAAACATTCCTCCAAGATCAGCTTACGGTACTGAGCTCTGCCTTCTCCCCTGACAACATCTCCTTTTAACACAAGCTTTGCATTGCCACAATAACACTATTGTTCAATTGCTGACTGATACTGCACACTGGCACACCGAGGAATAAACAGCTTTTCAGATAAATAATACAATTTTTTCAAAAAAAAGCAAATAGTGCCTGTCAATATCGTTTCATAGCTTTTCTCTTTCTTTCTCATTCTCTCTGAATGCAACTGTGTGCAAACTGTTGTGACTCTAATCTGCCTGAAACCAATGAACACACCATGGATTGCCACCAAGATTAGAGCTTTTGACAGCTGCTTAATGCAGGAACTGGTATTGCTTTGGCTATATGGGTTTTTTACACACACACCCATCCCAGGAATAAAACACATATAAAGGGCAGCCTTCAATGTTTAACAATATGGGATACAATTTCTTTATTCCCTACTGTTCCACCATGAGACGTGGGTGGTTCTGTGGTCTAAACCACTGAACCTCTTGGGCTTGCCAATCAGAAGGTCGGCGGTTCAAATCCCCTCCATGGGGTGAGCTCCTGCTGCTCGGTCCCAGCTCCTGCCACCCTAGCAGTTCAAAAGCACACCAGTGCAAGTAGATAAATAGGTACCACTGCAGCGGGAAGGTAAATGGCGTTTCCGTGCATTCTGGTTTCCGTCATGGTGTCCCGTTGCATCAGAAGCAGTTTAGTCCTGCTGGCCACGTGACATGGAAAGCTGTCTGTGGACAAACGCCGGCTCCCTTGGCCTGAAAAGAGAGATGAGCGCTGCACCCCACAGTCGCCTTTGACTGGACTTAACCATCCAGGGGTCCTTTACCTTTACTGTTCTACCATTGTAGAACTCATACTGAAGAGAGTAAGCCAATCAGGGATTATATCTGTTCAAAGTAGTAATGCACATGTGTCTCAATCTGATACGTACATGTTAAGTATTTAGTGTGCAATACACTGTGTAACCTCAGCAAATGTGACTGCCATGTAGAGTGTGAAGTGTTTCGGGGATGGAACAACAACTTACTAAGCTGACTGAGGGTTTTGTATACCTTTGACTCATTTCAGTTGTGTAATTGGGCGCTCACTGTTTCATCCCTTCCTAGTCTCTTACTCAGGTCCATAAATCATCTTTGCCGCTTGGTAGCCAGTCTAAAGCTGCTCCTCTATGGCTGGATCCAAAGCACACTGGTAATGTATGGATACTGTCCATCATAAGTCATACGTTTGATCACATGAGGTCCAGCTCTGAGGGTCTTCAGGCAGTTCCCTCACTGTGAGTAGTGAGGTTATAGGGAACCAGGGAGAGGGCCTTCTTGGTAGTGGCGCCCGCCCTGTGGAACGCCCTCCTGTCACATGTCAAGGAAATAAACAACTATCTGAATTTTAGAAGACATCTGAAGGCAGCCCTGTTTAGGGAAGTTTTTAATGTTTGATGCTTTCTCACTTTATTATTAATAATATTCGGTTGGGAGCTGTCCAGAGTGGCTGGGGAAACCCAGCAGATGGGCGGGAGAGGAAGAGGAAGAGGAAGAGGAAGAGGAAGAAGAAGAAGAAGAAGAAGAAGAAGAAGAGGAGGAGTTTGGATTTGATATCCCGCCTTTCACTCCCTTTAAGGAGTCTCAAAGCGGCTAACATTCTCCTTTCCCTTCCTCCCCCACAACAAACACTCTGTGAGGTGAGTGGGGCTGAGAGACTTCAAAGAAGTGTGACTAGCCCAAGGTCACCCAGCAGCTGCATGTGGAGGAGCGGAGACGCGAACCCGGTTCACCAGATTACGAGACTACCACTCTTAACCACTACACCACACTACACAAAAAGAAGAAGAAGAAGAAGAAGTGCCTCCCCTGCCAGTGTTAGTAGTCCTAATAGAGGAGATGTTAGCAGGAGTGCAGGATACAAGCAATCCAGGAGTCCCATCTCACCGGATGCAGACATGGATGCCCTTACCTCCAGTCAGCGGCAAATAAAACTGCACATACAGTGGTACCTTGGGTTACGAACGCTTCGGGTTCAAAACGCTTCGGGTTACAAACTCTGCTAATCCGGAAGTAGTTGCTCCGGGTTGCAAACTTTGCCCCAGGATGACAACGGAAATCGCGTGCTGGTGGCACAGCAGCAGCAGCAGGCCCCATTAGCGAAAGCGCGCCTCAGGTTAAGAATGGTTTCGGGTTAAGAACGGACATCTGGAACGAATTAAGTTTGTAACCCGAGGTACCACTGTATCTGGTTTTGAAGAAATCAAAGTATGCATTTGTCCCAAGATCTGCTCTTCTGGTAAAAGCCTATTTCATATGGGGGGCATGTTTCTCACCACTGTGGTTTGCCTACATCTGCAGGCACCGTTTAATGTGTTATTCAGGAAAGTGGAAATTGTGTGAATCACACATACACTTGTATGCATAAATGCTTGAATCGCACCTATATAGTGTGTTCCTATGGGCATATACTGCATCAGGCTTGCCCACCATCTTGCTACATGTCAGCAATAACCAATGCATAGCCTCTTTGAACAGTGGAGAAAAAGTATGGGCATGTGCATTTATATTTCTTGTTTGCAGATTGCCAATGTGTTTGAAATGGTCAAGGCTCAGGAACCAAGAAGACCAAAACCTCAATAAAGAACAGGGAAAGTTTATAATTTATCTAGGAGACCACTGTGAGACAATGAAAACATTAGCAGGATTCTAATAACACTTGCAATGTAGCAAATATCATGGACAATATGGAGAGATACAAAATATGGATTGTGAAATAATATGCAGTTGAAAAGATTGACAATAGGACCCATGGAGAAGACCTGGAATCGATCAAGGCCTCCCAAAAAAACCTCCTATCATCATCATCTTCCTCCTGTATGTAAAATATCTCTAAATTATTCTTCTAGACACATCAGTCTTTTCCACCGAGTTCTTTTCTTTTTACCCTCAACCAGAAATATGAAAGGGAAGACGGTGGGGGTGGAATCCAGCTCCCTGTAAATATAGCATTAGTGCTAATAAATATTTTGACAACTTTGCTGCATTCATTGAGGATGCAGCTCAAAAAAGGGAGAGGCTGGCTGGCTGCTACTTTCCACTCGCTGCTGCTGTGTAAAAGAGAGGGAGTTGCAGCTTCCAGCCAGCCTATTCCCTTTTAGCATTAGCAGGTTGAAAGCTTAGATGGAATGAATTGTATACCACAGTAATAATGCATTCAATCTGGGAGTTCAGAGATTTTAGCAGTTTATTGCACTGGGCTAGGAAATAGCCCGAGGACTCCCAAAAGAGCTTGAGGCAGGAAGGTTTTCTAGGGAGGTTTCTGACAGCAGCTAACCCTGTGGTTGAGCTTCTCTGTCTCATACTCTGAAAAAGGAATGAGAAAAGAGTGTGTGGGGGAGAGAGAGAGAGAGAGGAGGGAAGGTGGAAGGAGAGATGATGAAAGACCTGTAAGTGCTTATCTCTCCTAGCGAAGTACATGTCACGCATGACGGATGGGATAGCGGCAGCTTTCTAAACACCTCCTCATAGCGTCCATTCCCCGCCACTTGATGCAGAGGGAAGTTTTCTTCCTTGAAGGTTATTTTAAGATCTCTAGAAGGTATGACAAGATGACAGTGTGCCTTGATTTTTCTTTCACGTACCTCAGTCAAATGCTTAAACGAGCTCCTTATTGCACTGTTACATACCCTCCAGACATTCCTCCAATGAAAATAAGAACATCCTATTCCATAATAAGGGACGCGGGTGGCGCTGTGGGTTAAACCACAGAGCCTAGGACTTGCCGATCAGAAGGTTGGCGGTTCAAATCCCCGCAACGGGGTGAGCTCCCGTTGCTCAGTCCCTGCTCCTGCCAACCTAGCAGTTCGAAAGCACGTCAAAGTGCAAGTAGATAAATAGGTACCGCTCCAGCGGGAAGGTAAACGGCATTTCTGTGCACTGCTCTGGTTCGCCAGAAGTGGCTCAGTTATGCTGGCCACATGACCCGGAAGCTGTACGCCGGCTCCCTCGGCCAATAAAGCGAGATGAGCGCCGCAACCCCAGATTCAGCCACGACTGGACCTAATGGTCAGGTGTCCCTTTACCTTTATTCCATAATAATAATTTTATTATTTATAACCCCGCCCATCTGACTGGGTTTCCCTCCAACATATATAAAAACATTAAGCATGTAAATCTTCCCTATACAGTTGCCTTCTAAAGGTTGTGTAGTTACTTATCTCCCTAGCTTGGGGATTGCATAACTCCATCCGGGCAACCAGCGGGCATTTCCAGAGTTTGACACATCCTAGAGAGGCAAAATCATCCAAAGAGCTTGCAAATCAGAGCAACAATTATCATTATCATTATCATTATCAATACCACATTCATCTGACTGGGTTGCCCCAGGTACTCTGAGCAGCTTCCAACATATATAAAAACATAATAAAACATTAAACTTTTTTTAAAAAAAACTTCCCTAAGACTGGCCTGCCTTCAGATGTCTTCTAAAGGCTGTATAGTTACTTATCTCCTTGGCTCAGCGGGTCACATAATTCCATACCCTCCAACATTTCTCTGATGAAAATGGGGACATCCTAATGAAAATACAGACATTCTGGGATCAAATCAGAAAGCGGGGTGACTTCTGTAAATCCAGGAATGTCCCTGGAAAATAGGGACACTTGGACGGTTTGCTGTTATGCATCTTCCACTTCTCCAAATATCGAGGAGTACAGTCCTACATCTCCTTGATGCTTCTAGATGCTTCCCCAAACTCTTAAGTGCTTATTTGAAATGCACATCAAACAATGTGCAAGTAGACTTGACACCAAAGCAGAGAAGTGGCTAATCACACAGCCTTGTATGGTTAGAACAATGGAGTTCAATTGTCTTAATTTCCATATTGATCCCAAACCACAGGATGCTGCAGAGTGCTCTGGAATTCATCTTAAGAAACACTCTTTGTTTGTGCAGGGCTTGGGCAAATCTTGTGCCACAACTGACCAAACTTAGTTTGCACTCAGAGTCTTCTAATATTGCATGCTGCAAAGGAAGTTCTTTCCGGCAGGTTGACTACCGTGACAGATATTCTTTGAGAACTCCTGTTAAGTTTTTCAGGAAACAATTTTCCTGGAAAACCATTTAAAAGCCACTAACATATGTAATTCTTAACCATATACCAGTATCTTACAACAAATGACATTTTGAGGAGAGATGTGGAGAATATATTTTCCCATCTATTTATAAATGGCCACTTTTCTGGCCTTCTTCATCTAGATTCAGGGTGACTAGACTATTGAGTAGTTCTATAAATGTCCAGCTAAAATCAAATAGAAGAGAAAAGGAATCATTTATCAAATAAGTAGGTATTCTAGTCAATATATGTTTTACATCTGAATTATAGATACAGGAAATGCAAAAGACTATTCCTTGTGAAAATGGCTGGAGAAGTAATTCAATCCAGACTAAGGGTTATGAAAACACCCAAAGGTGTTTGGGTTATGAAAACACTAGTGTGGTGTAGTGGTTAAGAGCAGTAGTCTCGTAATCTGGGGAACCGGGTTCGCTTCCCCGCTCCTCCACATGCAGCTGCTGGGTGACCTTGGGCTAGTCACACTTCTCTGAAGTCTCTCAGCCCCACTCACCTCACAGAGTGTTTGTTGTGGGGGAGGAAGGGAAAAGGAGATTGTTAGCCGCTTTGAGACTCCTTCGGGTAGTGATAAAGCAGGATATCAAATCCAAACTTCTCTTCTTCTTCTGTTTTACACTGGAATGCACATTCCAGTAAATGGAGGCATTCCAGTCAAATCATGTATGTGTCAAATGTGTAAACAGCTTACGATTAAAATCTTCTTCAAATCTGTTTGGTAGCATGGGGGGGGGCACAGGGGCAGTTGCCCCGGTGCAAAATTGTTAGGGACAAAAAATTTCAACACCCGGTGCTGCTTCAGTACAGCTACAGATTTCCGTCACTGGGCTCTGCTGAAAGCAACTTCTCCATGTTAACCAGGCAGTGACCTCTCCAAACAATGGAATGACTCTTTTCTTCTCCTCTGTGGCTGCCATCTTTTGGGTGTTAGGCAGTTTAATACTCGTGCATACTCCAACTGTTTTGCTCCATGTGGGGTGCTGGCAACCCACACTACACCAATGCTTCAAATTATGGGTTTTAACCCATTAAGTAAAAGAAAGACCATACTTTGACAAATCAAACTGTTCCCCCAAAAAGTTTTCATTGGAAGTCTGGAAAAACTCTCAGGAAGCAGAGGAGCAGGGCAGGAAGGGCATTGCTAACTGATCAATCTGAGGAGGTTTCTGAGAAATTTGAGTTGGAGGTCTCTTAGGCTTGTGTGTCTCAACCCACTTACTAGGGAGTAAAGGTAAAGGGACCCCTGACCATTGGGTCCAGTCGCGGACGACTCTGGGGTTGCGGCGCTCATCTCGCTTTATTGGCCGAGGGAGCTGGCGTACAGCTTCCGGGTCATGTGGCCAGCATGACTAAGCCGCTTATGGCGAACCAGAGCAGCGCACGGAAACGCTTTTTACCTTCCTGCCGGAGCGGTACCTATTTGTCTACTTGCACTCTGACGTGCTTTCGAACTGCTAGGTTGGCAGGAGCAGGGACTGAGCAACGGGGGCTCACCCCGTTGCGGGGATTCGAACCGCCAACCTTCTGATCCTAGGCTCTGTGGTTTAACCCACAGTGCCACCCACGTTTGGAGGCCAATGGCGTCCGAGGGGTCCGGCACACTTCTCTGCGCGGCTTCGCTCTTCCCCCAGGGACCTTTGACTCAGCAGAGCTTGTAAAACACAGCGGAACAGAAGCAGGAAACGTTCTTCGTGTGAGGGCAATAATTCAGGCTGGACGCAGCAGTCTCCTTATCTTTAAAGTCTTTATTCCTTAGCAAAACACAACATCTATAAATCTCCTGCCTGGCGACAGAGCGCTCATGGCTGCTGCTCTCTCCTCGGAGCAAACACGCACACTGAAAGAACACAGTAAAACCCTCCCTTCAGTGTTCTAAACCACGCCTCAAAATGTGAGACGTCATCACTCAGAACTCTTAACCCTGTAAGTTCTGAGCCTCTCTCCATACCACGTCCCTTACTAGGGAGTATGTCCTATTAGATTTATACTTCTGAATAAACATGGTTAGGACTATGCTGTTAGACAGGTTGGACCTAGGTAATTTATAACTCTGATGTCAGAAATAGCATCATAAAGAGTTCATGGGAACTTCTTTTGCATTTGTTACTGATAAGGTTTCACAGGGAGTTCACAGAAATGGATCATACAATCATATGGTCTTTGAGAGAGCACCACAGAGCCAAAGAACAGACTTAATTCTCTAGGGAGAGAAAGGTCTTTCCTTGTAGAGGGTATTTTTCCCTTAGCATCCACCAAGGCCCTTTGCCCATTACAAGGATTTGATTTTTTTTAATGGAGGTTTACTCTGGGGGTCAGGTTCTTGTTGTTTGGTTGTGGGGTTTAGTTTGTTTGTTTTTGTTTTGAGGGATAGGGTTTCTGAGCAACACTGGCTTTTATTATGAGAAATAGGTATTTTTTGTGTGGCCATGACAGCCTGTTAGATTTCCAAGTGTACTCCCAGCCATTTTTTAAAAAATCCTTGGTACCTCTGGATTAGGCAATGATGAATCTCCTTAAAGGAACTGCTTCAAAAGACAACCAGTTCAAATATCATTCATTTTGCCCAAATCAGATATCTTTTTGAATAATACACTGCACGCAGACATGATGGGCGGAATCCATTGCTCTTTTTACTTCAGATCTGCATAAGAAATGAAATAAGTAGGCCTTATCAAACCACGGTTTGAAAACACCGTTCCTGTTGGCAGTCTGTTAAAACATCTTACAGATAATCAGTGACTCCAGTAGTTCTAAAAAGTCAGCATGTCGCAGAATGATTTACATCTCAGAGTGCTGTTTAACCTTCCGGCTTCTTTATCTCCCTTTCCATCCTCCGCTTGATTCCTCTACATTTCTCCACGTTACCCCTCCTTACTTCGGCATGCTAAAACAGCAAAAATTCTAAAGCTGCTGTAAGATTAATCACAGAAGAACTACGCTATGTTCAATTCTGGCAGTGTCAGCAGAAGAGTCAATGGTGGGGATCAGATGAGCTCCAGCTCATTGGTGGCACGTTTATCAAATTTCCTCACCAGAGAATTCATTGCAAACCTCCTCCCACCCCCTTGGCTTTTGTTACTGTCATTCTGTAAGCCCTTGTGGCGATACAAGTTAGCTTTTTGGGAATCCTTTGGAAGTATGGCCTCTGACACTTACCTCTCAGCAATACTGGCAGAAAGCTCTGAAGTTTCTTCCGAGCAGCAATCTGCTTAACCTTTCCCCTACCATGACTGTGAAGATGTATATTACAAATACGAGGTGGTCCAAATGCTAAACAGAACCCTAGAAAGGATGGGAAATGGTCTGTGCAAGGAAAAGCCCATCAAACCATTCTTTGTTAAGGAACAGTGTGTTGAGGGGGACGAAAGACATGGTGAGGTAGTATTTTGCACAGCAGCAGCTGGAGAAGGTTGCCACTCCTCTGTGCTGTGTGTGAATTGTCCTAACATGTCAGGAGAAAAGAAGTTAAGGAATATGGAAGCGGTGGCGGAGCAAGCTGATCAGGTGCCTGGGGTGGCGCACGTGCCCTGTGCCCAGGGGTGGGGCCAGCCACCCGCAGGGTGGGGCGAGCTGGGGCAGGATGCTCCGTGGGGCCTCTGAGGAGTCTGCCTGCCTCATTCCACTCAGCCACCCTACAGCTGAGCGGGAGGCGGCAGGTGGACTGCTTAGGGCAGCGTGGAGCCTGCGGGCGCCCAAGCCACCATGTCACTCCCAGGAGAGATGCATGGCTCGGGCACACTGCAGGCCCTCTGGTGAATGTTAGGTTTCTGTTATGCCACAGTGCAGTTCTTGGAGTCACAAGACTCTGCTGACATTCCAGACAGTTGGAAGTCTCACGGGAGACGGATGTTGAAGTTACTGGTTTCCTGTTTCCTGTCCTGTTGTTTTCTGTCTCTCACAGAGAGCAGACACATATTCTTTTCTGTCTTGCGTAGTTGGAAATAAAGTAGCAATGCAGCACATATTTATGGCTCCTTCTTCTGCTGTCTGAGTACTCTGCGCAATGGAGAGCGTGCCTGAAGTCTTATTCAAAGGGTTAGGTCGTTAATCACCGCCGCAGGAGTAGCCACTACAGCTCGGTCATACAGAGGGTCCGACAGTGAGTGCCGCCTGGCATTTTGTCACCCCCTCAGTGGTGACACCCAGGGCAGCCTGCCCCCACCACACACCCCTTCCTCCACCCCTGTACGGAAGATACCCATTAAAGAAAGCGACTGAATGGATACTGCCTTGTATGAGACGATACAAGACCTAGCCCAGGACAGAGACTGAACTCCTACAACAGTGTACAGGAAACATTCCAAATAATTTTATCGAGCTGCAAAATGTCACGAAACAGTGCACAAACTTCTGAGATGTCCAGAACTCTTCATCAGGTTAGACGTAAATGGAATGGCTGAGGCAGAGGAAGAATATAACTGGCTGATGATGGAAGCATGGCATCTACATCTGATCAAAGTCTTGATGTGGAGTGGGTAGCAAACATTCAAATGAGGCTCTTGAGGTGCTGTGCTGGTATTGGAATCAGCCTGCACAACAGTGGCTGATTCCCCTATCTCTTAAAACACAAGAACAAACTGGCCATTACTAGGTCTGTCTGCCTCATTAGGTGGGACTCACAAAGTTCTTAACTGGAGGAAAATAGGAATCAAAAGAAACAAGGCAGGCCTTACAGGGGAAAAGGTGGAAATTAATTTTAGGTGGTGTGTTAGGCAAAAGGTCAATAAAAGCGAAATTTGATAGCTCACATAGCCATTAAAAGGAGTGTTCCTTCTGAGAAATAAAGTCCCCTTTTAAGGTGGTTAGAAGCCCCTTCCTCCTGTTTAGCATCCAGTGTTATGTATTCAGTGGTCTGTGTTTGCCTGAGCTTGAGTCTGGACTAAGGATTCTGAGCTCCTGTGTTCTGATTCGATACATGATGTCCAATCACAGAACATTTCAGAATTTGGGCCTCTGCCATAGGCCCTTGAACTCTGAGTCAGCTTGAAAGTTTAGATAGCCAATCAGGGTGGGAGTGGGAGTGGTCCAGGCTTTCAGGAATGTATATAAGCAGTAGCTTTGACTCTGTTTCCCAGTTATGTAGTTCAGTAAAGGTTCTTGCTGTTATCGCTGTGTCTTGCCTTGTGGGAACCCACCTATACTTCACATCCCACTGCTGAATTACTAAATTGAAGAAATGGAGTCTGGTCACAGGCTTCAGATTTCACCTTGCCTGACCTCCTACTTCTTAGAACAGGGGTGGGCTAATATTTGCCCTCCCTAAGTTGTTGGTTCAAAATTGGGAAAGGAGTACGACAAGGCTGTATATTGTCTCCCTGCTTATTTAACTTATATGCAGAATTCATCATGTGAAAGGCTGGGCTGGATGAATCCCTAGCCGGAATTAAGATTGCCGGAAGAAATATCAACAACCTCAGATATGCAGATGACACAACCTTGATGGCAGAAAGTGAGGAGGAATTAAAGAACCTTTTAATGAGGGTGAAAGAGGAGAGCGCAAAATATGGTCTGAAGCTCAACATCAAAAAAACGAAGATCATGGCCACTGGTCCCATCACCTCCTGGCAAATAGAAGGGGAAGAAATGGAGACAGTGAGAGATTTTAGTTTCTTGGGCTCCATGATCACTGCAGATGGTGACAGCAGCCATGAAATTAAAAGACGCCTGCTTCTTGGGAGAAAAGCAATGACAAACCTAGACAGCATCTAAAAAAGAAGAGACATCGCCTTGCCAACAAAGGTCTGTATAGTTAAATCTATGGTTTTCCCAGTAGTGATGTATGGAAATGAGAGCTGGACCATAAAGAAGTCTGATTGCAAAAGAATTGATGCTTTTGAATTATGATGCTGGAGGAGACTCTTGAGAGTCCCATGGACTGCAAGAAGATCAAACCTATCCATTCTTAAGGAAATCAGCCCTGAGTGTTTACTGCAAGGACAGATCCTGAAGCTGAGACTCCAAGACTTTGGCCACCTCATGAGAAGAGAAGACTCCCTGGAAAAGACCCTGATGTTGGGAAAGATGGAGGGCACAAGGAGAAGGGGACGACAGAGGACGAGATGGTGGGACAGTGTTCTCGAAGCTACCAGCATGAGTTTGACCAAACTGTGGCAGGCAGTGGAAGACAGGAGTGCCTGGCATGCTCTGGTCCATGGGGTCACGAAGAGTCGGACACGACTAAACAACAACAACAACAACAACAACAAGTTGTTGGTCTCCAATTTCCATGTACCCTAGCCAGCATGTCCAACAGTCAGAGATAATGGGAGCTACAATCCCACAAAATCTGATGGGCTGCAGGTTCCCCACCTCTGCGTTAAATGATACATATGGTACAGCATTACACATGTGTGCGTCTGCACCCATCCATGCTTAAGCGAATCAACAAATTCTGCGCATGATAAATGGCTCCAACCTGCACCCTCACCTCCTGGGAAAAGAGGCAATCTTCACTTGGTATTCTTTCATATGCTTTGGCCTAGCAGAAGCAGCATTTTGCCTCTTCTGTGCAATAACTCCTTTTCCACCCGGTTCACATAACACTCTATCAATGTCTTCAAATTGCATTTTCCAGCATTAATATACTATTTGTTTTGGCTCCTAATTACCTGCTTTATCAGCATGTCATATTTGTTCCCCCCTTCTGAGTAATTATATTCCAAATCAGTGTGACACTTGATATTGACCTTTATTTTTAGCTTTCTCTCCCCCTCACAGAAAAGAGGGTGAATGCTTATTTATAAACCATGAAAACTGAGTTTGTGAGAATATTGATTTGGTGTCTTTAAAAAGCAGCAGGCTGGCAGGCGGCAACTCGAAGTGATCACTGGCAATTAGCAGGGCACATTTTTCACTGCTAAACCTTGCCTTTACCTTCTAATTCTATTACTGCATTCGCTCCGCTCTTCCCATAAAGCACTGTGTTTGTGGCAAGAAACCAGCTATCTGTATAATTTAATGAAAGCCAGTGATCAAAACTGATTTAGTCAGTCTCAAAAATAAGGCAGTGGCATAATTGACACCAGGTGTTCAGAAAAGTTTTCAAATAACCATTAAAAAGATTAGATGCTAATTTAATTGTTAAGTTCCTTTGCAGGAATAACAAGATATTAGCTACAGGGTCAAATGCTCCAGATATTTGCATGACCATAATAATTATCTTTTATGGGAGAATTTGAGGGGCTCCGATGTATGTTGGATGCAGCTTAGAGTTGTCTCATATGCTATACTTTTCCAACATGGAGATATTGGAAAAGGCATGCTATTTTTGCAGCACTAGAAGGGAGTTTTTATTTTCTCTGTCTCCTTTTGCCTGAATTCATATATTGAACATGAAGATTCTGCAAATGTTGACTTGCCAATCCATATACTAGTCAGTTGTGATGGTAGCAGAAACACTTCTAATTGTAGCATGGTCAACTGTTAATATATTAGATTTAAAATATTGCTTTGAGGGAGGGTATAATTCCTCATAGAAGGGGCACAGTGTCTGACATCCACAGACTGCTTGTAAAAATGGATTTTCATAGAGTGAATGAAAACATCTCCCCTATAAATCCCATAATTGGCTGGGCAGGCGTGATGCGGCTGGGGTCGGCGCAAGGGGACATCAATTCCTTGCCCCCGAGGCAGATCACCACAAGGGCCCAGATGCCTGGCTGCAATGCTGCCCACTACGAAAGGGGAGGGGTTTTCCCCCATCCTAGTGCTACCCAAAATTTTGAACTGCAAGTCCCTTCAGTGCCAGCCAACATAGCACATCTGAAAGATACCAGATTTCAGAAGACTGACCTAGATGTTCATTTTCTGTTAACAGTTCTCAAGAATCTATTCAACAAGGCGGAGAAGTGCCCAAACAGTAGCAATTTTGGAGTGTCCTGTTGAAAGTGATCAAATGTTTTCAGTATTGAAAGTAAGAGCAATGCTATTTTGTTCGCCATCAGTGCTGACACATAGCAGGTTGGCTATGTATCTTACATAATGACATCTCGCTTGTTATGTGTTCTGGCTGGCACCTCCCATGTAACTATCCTAAAGAGGAAGTTATAACTTCATAACAAAGAAGTCAATAGTAGGTCAGGGAAAACAATGGCATATGGCAATAAAAATATGCAATATATCCTTCCCACATCAAATTCTGGGTGTGGTTTATTGTTTTTCTTAGACAGATCTAAGGACGTAATCCTATGGAAAGATCCAGCTGGATGAACAACTCACAATGCAGGAGATCTCCAGCTCAGCTGGAGGATTCCTGGCTCAGTTGATCTCCCCTGGCGTAACTTGCTCATCCCAGCTAAATCAGGGCTCAGATATATCCTGGCAAGCTGTGTCAGAAAAATGTAGCAGAGATTTTGCTAACCTGGGAGAAAGTCATTTCAAATAACAGCATTGGGGTGAGTTATTTTTTTTGGGGGGGGGGTCATGTTTGTTTCATACCTTTGCTTTAAGGTACTCAAAGCAAGATACACCTGATCAGTCCAGATAACAGCACAGCAACCACGTGGAGTGTTAGTATCTTGACCAAGGTATTTCACATGTGAGCTGGAATTTAAGCCCATGCTTCCCTGATCCAAAGCCCTCAAAGTAGGAGCTATGTCCTACTGGCACCCATGGGTTGTGATATTGCTGCAAAATTGGCGATCCAGTGAAAAGTGACACTTCTTTGTCCTCCTTATAATTTCATCTAAATGAAGACCAGTCTCTTGAAGTTTGACAACACAGTGGAAATTAACTTCATCGCCAATATAGAGCAATTCCTGAAACAACTGCAAGCACTCAGTTATCTATATTAAAGATATGTCAAAGCTGTGGGCTGCTGCAAGTTTTGAAGTACAAGAGAGACACTGACGAAAAGCATGCACACTGTTACAGAGAAGGCGAACAAATTCTTTGCTGAATATTTCATTAATCATGAAGACTCTAAGTCATCCACATCATTCCTTTTTGCACCAGAACACCTCCCAGTAGATTACAAAGATCTGCAATACGGAGTGGGCGGGGGAATGTGACAGATGACTTATTTTTATATTCTGGATTTGAGCCGTCTACTCTTTACCTACTCAACTACATCCTGTGATATGAATGTAAATTATTTAATCAGATTGCCGTTTTCACACTCTCGTTTTAGACTAGAATGTGGGGGAAGCCTTGGAAAAGAAAGCATGGGGGAATATCAATGCAACGATTCACAATAGTAAGGACAAACAGTTTGGATTGGGTCTTCAGTGCTCTGAATGGATAATATACATTTAAATTATTTCACAGAATCATAGAATTGTAGAGTTGGAAGTGACCCTGAGGATCATCTAGTCCAATGTAGGAATATGCAGCTGTCCCATACTGTGATCAAACCATCAACCTTGGCATTATCAGCATTATCTGAGCTAATTGTTGGAAGGGACCTCAAGGGCCATCTATTCCAATCCCCTGAGATGCAGGAATCTCAACTAAAGCCTCCATGACAGATGGCCATCCAACCTCTGCTTAAAAACCTCCAGTGAAGGAAAGTTCACAACCTCCTGAGGGAGTCCATTCCCTATCAAACAGATCTTACCATCACAAAATTCTTCCTGATGTTTAGTCACAACCTCTTATCAGCACCATCCAAAGTCATGAGTCAGAACTAATGGCTTTGCAAAGATCAACATATATAAAAATGACAATCATGGTTTTGTCCATCATCCGTCCTCAGGTTCCACTGCTCTGCTTGGGACATAACCTTTGATCAAACAACCCTTCTTTTGGGATACTGATGTCATGCATTTACATGTTTTGTTTCCTCTTTAGCTGACAAGCATATGGTTTGGATTTATATACTGGAAAGAGGTTTAAAACAAATGAGAAGAGAAGAGAGGCTTGCTCTCATCTGAGAAAAAAGAACAAACTTGGGAGATCCTAATGACAAAAATATCTCATTTGATACCTAGTCTGCCCTTAGATCCTACAACTTCTGGTGATGTGGAAGAAATTTGTTCCATTCGCACCTACCTAATTTGCACTCTGTAAATCAATCCCGGAACCAAATGAAGCTGTCCTTATAAATTTACACTTCTCTACATTTTGTGATGCAGTTCTCCAGCCAAAACACATGTGCAGAATGTGTGCATTGGGAAAAGAGCACAGAAAAATGTGGATATTGGTGAAAATAACATACAGAAATGTATTGTGCTGGAGGGAAACGCTTGAAGAAATGTGCTTGGAAATGCGTGTATGAATGGGGGAGGTTACTTTCTTTAAAAAATGCAAATTGATGCCGAAAAGAGTTTGACTGAACTTAAATAAAATGAGGAAAAGAGAAAAACCAACACTGACAGATCTGTCCACCCCATACACCCTCAGACATTCGTTACAGGCTAGCTTTCCTCCTGCAGCATCCAACATGAAATCCATTAGTTGTATTCCAGAGCTCCTCATCATGTTACTTCTTCTGTATGCTGGAATCAGGTCTCAGAGACTGAGACTCAGAAGGAGGGGGAAATGTGGGTCAGGCAGGCTGGCATCCCTATAAAGGGATTTGTGCTACGTAAATACTGACATATGTTCCTTTCTAAATGGAAATCTCAACAGTATAGCTATCATCTTGACTTAGTCCAAGGAAGAAAACATCCCACAGTTACACGTCAACAAACTTGCCTTTCAGCTATAATTGTGGCATAGATTGAAAGTTGCGCACCATAAAGGACAGCATGGAATAGGAGATGAAGGCTCCAGTGAAGCATTGAAAGGAAAGAACCAGCAATGAAAAGAAATAATTTGGATTACCTTAGATACTCTGTTAGCAACTTCTCTGCCTACGGTCAGCCCCTGAACAAAGGTCCTTGCAGCGATGAAAGCTCTTGTCACTTGAACCTTCAGTTTCCTGGGTACATCTCCAAAAGGCTTAAGCTGGTCTGTGTATTTGCTTACACATTCTAGGTAGTCCTCAGAGAAATGATAGTGGGGGTTTATGAGCTGGAACATTCGCTCTAATAGCCGAGCCCAGAAGTCATTCAACATTTCCTCCAAGTTCACGTTGCCTCCTGTATAATACCGTTTCAGTTCTATGAAGAGGTCCTGGAACACTTCCGAATTCTGCATGTACAGCATGCCGTATGTCCGTACAAACATATCATTTAAAGATCTTTCGGCATTCTCCAGAAGTTCTCGGAAAAATTCTATACAAAATAGAAGCATAAGCGTAAGGAAAAAAATATATAGTATGAAGGAAAGCAAACAATATTAGTGATAATCAGGATTACGGCAGTGTGTCACATTCATAGCTGTCAATTTTCAGATTTGAAAATAAGGGATCAGCAGCCTCACCTGTCCTGGGGACAGTCTACGGGATATCTAACAATCCGGGATAGCAGTGGGAAGCAGCAGGAAACGGCACTGGAATAAGGGAATTTCCCGCAAAAAAAAAGGGGAAGGTTGACAGCTATGCTCATATTGTTTTTTTTTTTAATTTTATTTAGGATTTTCTTGTTTTACAGAAGTGTAATGCCTCGTATTTTTTTTTCTCCCTGTAACATTTTTACAAATCCGTTTCATTTGTTGAGGCATTAGGGGGAGAAGAAAAAAAAAGGAAAAAGAAAGGGGGTGAAGGGAGGGAAGATGGATGGGGGTGGGGTCGGGTGGTGGTGTTTCTATTATGCTTAGTGTATGTAGAGTTTGGTGTCAGCGTTGTTTGTGTTGTTCACTTGTGTTCCTTTGGTGGTGAGAGAGTTTGGGGTTGGCCTAGGGTGTGATTGTTTGTTTGTGATTGGCTGTGGTGATCTTTGTTTTTGTGTGTGAGTGGGGTGGGTGGGTGTTTTGGATCAGGTTAGCCATATTGATTTGTATGCTGTTGGTGGATTATTGTCATTGTCTTGTTGGGCTGTGTATGTGATAAAGGGGAGCCATACCAGGGTGAAGGTGTCTTCTTCTGTTTGTCCCCGTGTCAGTTTCAGTTTATTAGTTAATTTTTCCAGTAGGGCTGTTTCCCATACTATTTGGTACCATTGGTCCATGCTTACTCCTGACAGGTCTCTCCAGTGTCTGGTTATGGTGTTTCTGGCTGCTGAAAGTAGGTGGGTTATGCTCATATTGTTTTAAACTTTTAAAGTGGGGGGGGGGGTGTGCCGGAACCAGACCCCAAGCTCACTAGGCACCTTCTGAATGTGTTGTAGAGCACTGGGGTAACATTATAGCACTGAGCTGAAGGGAGAGGTTTCAGCCTCCCTGCCCAGACAACTACTGTGTAGGTAGGATATTAAAATTGTACTTTCTTCACTCCTTAACCAATACACCGTAGAGCAGAAAGAGCACAATCTTCTGTCCCATTGCAGCACTCGGCTGCACTCTTCCACTGATCTGCACCAGTCAGCTATTGTCAGAGACTGGCTGGCTGAGGAAGAACGATGGGTGCTGCCTGGCCTAGAGCCCACCAAAGATGACGCAGAAGACAACTTATACCTCGGATCATGGTTGTGGGACACTGGAGAGCAGTCTGGAGAAGGGACGAGCTGGGAGGTGCTTGAAGCAGGAGGCTTGAGCAATCAAGGGTAAGGGGGTCAGAAGATGGAGGCCCTTCCAGGACAGGGCTGGAGGTTGAGTCACAATGTCAGTGCAGACTCAGTGGAGAGCAGTCAGAGATGGTCCCTGCTACCTATCAGCTGGACAGTCCCAGTCCTGCTGGTTCTCCTCCTCCTCTGCCACCCCACTCAAGGATCTTCCACATCCTGAGCGATGGGCCAGACAGGCTCAGAGGAGGAACCCACCTGCTTGTCGCAGTCTCTGTCTGCTTGGTAGGGATATAGAGTGAGAGGCTAGAGGGGTAGGTGGGGCCAGTGGTCAGATTCAGCAACATCTCATGCTTAATGAGTAACGCTGCTGTGTTGTTATTTTCTGTGAAGAAAGGTTAATTGCATTTCTTGCCTCACTTTCTTTCCTGCCCTGCAGAGCACCTGCGCTTGCCTGACAGCTCCTTGACAGCTGTGGACTCTCTGCCTCTCTTTGTGGTTGTGTGGTTGTGTAATGCGTATGAAAATGTGGGGTAGTTGCACAAACTCTGGGCACCCCACTTCCTTGGACACATCTATTCTGGGCATGCAGCAGTCAACTAAAAAAAACCCTGCCTATCTCCATGCTTAAATAACTGGTCAAGAAAGAATCTTGTGCCAAAAAACTTGTTGCCTATGCATGTGGGGTGGTCAATATTATACAGCTTTGCTCTGAAGATTTGAAATTGAGAAGAGTTCCTTTGAAATAATATTAAGAGAACATTAGATTCCTCATGAGGATGCAGAATATATCATTTTTTAAAAATCCATAGCCCTAAATGTTAAATATGCTTTTAAGGAAAACTGCTACAAAAGCTGTTCCATTTATATTTAAAGGATTGTTTAAGCAATGCAGCTCTTGTCACTTAGAAACTGAATTGGCAGTGTTTCTGCTTTTGAGTATGAAATAAGGGGAAGAATGCTATTTAGCAAATTCTGTGCCTAAGTCAACAAGTCTAAAATAAAGTGTTGTTTTAAAGGCTTGCATGTGGGAGTAGAGGGAGATGAGGGAGTGGCTTAGAGGAATGCAATCATGGCAGAGCCTAATTTAGCACATGGTCATGCTCAGAATGAGAAGAAAATCAGATGAGGCTGTCATAGTTGGGTTCAGCATAAGGGGGAAACTAGATGCCAGATGTGAATAACTGTTCTTTTTGATAAGTGTACACCAAAGAAAATCCCCTTTGTTGCAAAACAGAACACTGTAAGCTTACTACACTTTTAGGTGATTGCTGATCCATGGCCATCTGATGTACCTTTGGGGACAATTAATTTGCTGGTGAAGAATTATCTGGGAAACAGTTCATTATCCTGGAAGAACTGTTCTGTCTGCTGCTGTGCTTGGAGCACCCCATTGCTACATTTGGAGTACCCATCATCTCACGTATTGACTGTGGAAAGACATTCTGCCTCCATTTCAGTGACTGAGCACTCCTACCATTCCTGTCCATGGAACATTTATTTGATTCTTAATAGTTTGTGGCTCCATGCACATATTATATGTCTTTTTGATAAGTGGGCAGTGGAAGGAGGAGATTGATCAGTACTGTGGCAAGAGGAGGGGCTTCAAACCATTGCCCCCGCACTACGGTCCCAAATAAAGTCAGACCTCTTGTCCCTGCTGTTTTCAATGGCACTTGTCCAGTGAAAGGTACTTGCTATTGCTTGTAGTTCCCTTCACATGGTTGACTCATGATTCTCCCCCAACCAAAATCCTTAGCGCTCTTCCCTAATGGAAGAGGTTGCAGGAAGTAATCTCAAGCTTTGCTGAGGATGAAACAGGATTTCTGAAGGAAATCTGTATTTCCAAGCACAGTGTTTTTGACTAATCTGCACGTGGGTCAGGAAGCACTTGTCAGTGAATGGTAGGAGGTGCTTGATGCATCTGCAGTAGCTGATTCCCACCATGACCCAATTTTAATTTATTTTTCTTCAGTGAAGCTCAGAAGTACGGAGGGGGGGGCAGAAAGCAGGCAGGTGTGGAGGAGTCCCTGGTCCTGAATGGGGTAACTGAGCCATTAAAGGCCCACAGCCTGGGAGACATGTTGGACTCACAGCTGTCCATGGAGGCACAGGTCAATTCTGTGTCCAGGGCAGCTGTCTACCAGCTCCACCTGGTATGCAGGCTGAGACCCTACCTGCCCGCAAACTGTCTCGCCAGAGTGGTGCATGCTCTAGTTATCTCCCACTTGGACTACTGCAATGCACTCTATGTTAAGGCTACCAGATGCCCCCGTTTTCCAGGGACAGTCCCCAGATTAAAAAATCAGTCCCCATACAAAATCCATTGAAGTTGAAAAGTCTCCAAAGATTCATTGAAAAAAAACTGGTAACCTTACTCTATGTGGGGCTACCTTTGAAGGTGACTCGGAAACTACAACTAATCCAGAATGTGGCAGCTAGACTGGTGACTGGGAGAGACCATATAACACCGGTCCTGAAAGACCTACATTGGCTCCCAGTATGTTTCTGAAGGAGTGTCTCCACCCACATCATTCTGCCTGGACACTGAGGTCTAGTACTGAGGGCCTTCTGGCGGTTCCCTCACTGCGAGAAGTGAGGTTACAGGGAACCAGGCAGATGGCCTTTTCGGTAGTGGCGCCTGCCCTGTGGAACGCCCTCCCATCAGATGTCAAGGAACTAAACAACTATCTGACTTTTAGAAGACATCTGAAGGCAGCCCTCTTTATGGAAGTGTTTAATGTTTGATGTTTTATTGTATTTTTAATATTTTGTTGGAAGCCACCCAGAGTGGCTGGGGAAACCCAGCAGATGGGTGGGGTAATAATAATAATAATAATAATAATAATAATAATAATAGAACCACAAATAAGTGGAGATGGCCGAAAGAAGAACAGTTTGCATGGGGGAAGCAAGTTCAAGTGCAAAGTTCTTCTCTTCCACCTGCCAGCGATATACACTCTCTTTGTCTGAATTCATACAGTTTTGGAAACATGTATTTCCTAAGATAGCTATAGCTCCACCCTAAATCATTTAAAGTGATATTTGATCTCAGAATACTCCGCCAATTGTGACCACATCTTTGTGTTTTTACTCCTCCTTTGCAGCCAAGTGAAGAAAGCAGACGTCAGAAAGGCTCACCAGCAAACACATCAGTTTAATGCCATTTCCCAGCAGGGCATGTTAAAATGCCTTTTGGACAGAATCACGAACAGTTTGGCAAGTCATGTTTTCCTTTTTGCAAAACGTTTGTGCTCCCAATCACCTATAATCCACACTGGCGTATCTTGTTACTTTCAGAAGTGCAAACTACATCCAATACATTGTATATCATTTATACTGTGAGCTGAATAAGTCTCACATCGCTAATAGAGGAAAATCCCTGTTAACACGTGGCTTTATTGAAGCCACACTAGAAACTTCTTCACTTCATTTATTATAAACTTTCTGCAGCATTACAAAACCACCACTGTGTTAATTAAACAATGTTAAAGTTAACAGTTAAAGGCTTAGCAATAAGAAAATGTTATAATAGAAGCTGTCTCTCTCTCTTGTGGTCACTATGAATACTTAGATTTTATGGCTTTTCATATGAGATCCAAGCCTAATCCTAGACTGGCAGATACAATGTCATATATTACGAACATATGTATTGGTGTTAATGAGAAGGGGTGAGTTCATAGTAGCAGCTTTGCAGTCTTGTTTTCTTATCCCACAGATGAAACGCATGTCACTCGACAAGAAAAATTAGCTAACAGATTAGAAGTTCAAATTTATGAAATCTATTTAATATTTAAATATGTATTAAACACATAAGCCACAAGAATTTGAAGATGAAGAATGGAAAGTGAGAAAGGAAACAGAGCAATGCAAGAGAGTAAAACTGTAAGTTATGAGCAGGAAAAGCAAGAAACAAAGGAAATTTATCCTTTTGTTCCAAATACATTTATTTTCTGGCAAGAGAAATCAATCCCAAATATCTAGCTAAAGCTATTAGAATATTGTGTATCTGGTATATTAATTGCTCTTTTATAGGAAATGGTGGTGTTACAAGAAGGCCCCAGTTGATGTGGAATAAGTACAATTTTCTTTATGGAATATACGAGTTATTTTAATTCCCGTCTAATGGAAACAAGCAGCAGCCTGCATTCTAACTGGTCATATATTAGGAACAGATTTGGTCAATGCTTTCAAAACTGTTAGGAATTATTTGCTGACAAGACAGATTGCACATGTAGCACATAGTGGATCTTGAAAAGAGCTTTTCTTTCCTCAATATATTTTCTTTCATTTGATGGGAAATGTCCCTGTTTTATGGTCTGTCCCTTGAACAACCACCTCTGCAAATATTGCATTTGTTCCCACAAGGTCAGTGTGAAAACATCACAGCCATACAGTGAATGCAAGGTCAGTGGTATAATGTATACTCTAATTTACACCAAATACACCACAGATACACTGACCACGGAAGTAAGTCTCATGGGAGTCAACAGGACTTACTACTGAGTAGACAGATATAGAATGCTGCTGTAAATAAGGTCAAAAAGAAAGTATAATACTTAGAAAAGCCTGCCTCAAACATGCATTTTTCTTTTTATCAACTACCTCTTCTTCTTTTCCTTATTCTTTAGCAGAGGTCAGTTATTAGTGTTTAAATATTGTGACTGAGCCAACTCAGTCATCATTGGAGACACTTCTTTCTTCTCCGCTATCTCTCATCAGTACCATGAGGTAACAGACAAGCATAAAGCACACATTGCAGCCATATTTAGGGACATAAAGAAAATGCATATGGAAAGACAAATCTATAAAGATGATCTGATGAAGGGTAAAATCACAGCATATATGGGCAGATGCCACAACTGAAGAAGAAGAGGAGGAGGAGGAGGAGGAGGAGGAGGAGTTTGGATTTGATATCCCGCTTTATCACTACCCCAAGGAGTCTCAAAGCAGCTAACATTCTCCTTTTTCCCTTCCTCCCCCACAACAAACACTCTGTGAGGTGAGTGAGGCTGAGAGACTTCAAAGAAGTGTGACTAGCCCAAGGTCACCCAGCAGCTGCATGTGGAGGAGCAAAGATGCGAACACGGTTCACCAGATTACGAGTCCACCACTCTTAACCACTACACCACACTGGTTACTAACACACACACACACACACACACACACAGAGAGAGAGAGAGAGAGAGAGAGAGAGAGAGAGAGACTCCTAGAAAATTAAACGGTCAATGTTAAGTTATCCTATTTGTACGTATTCTGTGGGGTGTTTTGCCTTTCAGCATAATTCTACCTGTGGCAGGAAGCAGGCCTGATATTTATGAGTGCTTAAAATTATCGCCATGTGAATGGGGTCATGAGTATTTAATTCTTCTCTATGATCATTCCCTTTCACCAAAGAGTTATTTAGAACTGCACAAATTGCACACACACTGGCATTCTTAAATATCTGGCTCACATGAGATACAATTTGTACAATGGGATTTGTGGCCAACAATGGGATTTGTGGCCAACCTTGTCTTCTGGATAAAAAGTGACTTCTTACTTCAAGAGGCTGGGCTAAATCTTCCAGTTTTCTCCTGGTCTCCCATGTCACAAATTGACTTTATAGTTGTTGTTGTTGTTGTTGCTGCTGTGTTGTTGTTGTTTTTAAACCAAACTAAGTACCTAATGCACATTATATGATGCATGACAAAGCCATTGCAACAAATCCAGAGGTTTGCTACCTTCATATTATATAGCATACAAAAGGAATCCGTATGCAATCAGTGGACATAACTGAGAGATAATGTGGTTAGTGCTGTTGGACTAGGGCAGGATCCAGGTTCAAATCCCTTGAGCCTGTCACTACCTATCAGCCTAACTGGCTTCTTGGGAAAATAAAATGAGGAAATAAGAACTATGCAGGCTGCCTTGAGTTTCTTGGAAGATGGGTATATTATGAATGTAATAACTCAATTAAATAAATACTTTACCTCATGTCTGAAGGCTGAGATGCTAGCTTGGAAGTTGGAAATGCTGTTTGTCTGTGAGAGCGGAATGGACTTTAGCTACTGAAACTTTCGCTAAGACTTTGTCGTCCTCGTCTCTCCTCCCCTCTGCAGCTCTCTGCACACCCTAAAAGCTGCTCCAGAGGATTGGGGAATCCTTTGGAGCAGAGTTGAGGGGGCTGTGAGGGGGGGAAGGAGATTACAGTGGTACCTCAGTTTTTGAACGTAATCCGTTCCAGAAGACCATTCGAGTTCTGAAACGTTCAAAAACCGAAAACTCAATAGGGAAAACTCAAAAAGAAGCCTCATGGTATGCTTGACCTCTGAGGAGAGTTCGAAAACCAAAGCATTTACTTCTGGGTTTACGGCATTCGAAAACCGAAATGTTTGTCAATGGAGACATTTGAAAAACGAGGTAGTACTGTAATTCCCATGGTGTGGGTAGTTTGTGCAACATTGGATTGTGCCTAGTGTGTTGGAAGCTGCTTACCACTTACACACACAAACACATCAACATTAAAACACAATGCAATCAGCAAATTAAATAATGCAAGCCCCTGAAGGGAAAGGAACCTGAAATTATTTTGAAAAGTAATGCCTCTACTCATTACAGCAATGGGAATGTGCGTATAACCCAGCTTCCCTCACAGCCTATAAAATTCTAGGTGCCAACTAATTACACATTTGCCTCTATATTAGTAAAAACCATCTCCAGTATGTTATAATTTTATTGTCCCCTACATAGCCCTAGATGTTAAGTGCTGCTGTATTTACCAAGCATGTAATTAAGTGTGAGTTCCCATTAAGCAATGTAATATTAGGGTTCATTATGAAATTACACTGTTCAGTCAACCTAGCATTGAAAATACAGTTGTCACTTTCACTGACATAAGCATAATTTCATTAGGCACAAGTTAACCCCCTGAATAGCCAAATAGTGCTTTATTCATATTTACATTTCAACTTTCAATATAAACTATGTTTTAATTGGCAGATATATTTTTCCTGCCCACAGTTAACTATGGTGATAACGTCGGGCCTAATATTATATGATATTATATTACCTCAGGCCTGGCTTACGTAAGCAACAGGCTGAGGAAACAGAACAGCTGATGTGGCAGAATGCACTGCACCATGTCAGGTGAAAAGTCACATTTCTGAACGTTCCTCTGTATTATTCTGTATATTGGAAGTGGGAGAGAAGGACAGAGGATCTGTGCCATGAAATAAATTCCTCCTTCATGTGCTAAGCTGTTTTGATTTGTTTACAGACAACCTTTTATGAAAAGAAGCATTTAAAATGGCAAAAAAAACCCCACTAAGAAAAAATTCTATGGGCCACAGCAGCTGCCCCATCAATGCCAAGTGCTGCTACCTGCCCTGGACATCAAAGGTGATTCGATGAAAATAAGCGGTGTAATTTTATATATATATATATATGTTGTGCATTATTTTATAAGGTTGCTGAATCCTCATTTCAACTTAGAAATCATCTAAGAACATCTCCAGCATCTAACCAAAAGGCAATTTAGATAACTCCCCCTCCCACAGCTGGATTTTAACACACACACACACACATAGTAAAAGCTGTAGCATTAGTCCATTTAAGTCCCAACACAGTCAATTTTAAGAAGTTTTCAGGAACAGATAGGAGCACTTGAACTTCATGGCAGGAAGGCTTCCATAAGTACTGTGTAAACCCCATCCTGGGAGTCTTTGACTGCCCGACGACCTCCCCTATTCATTCACAGTTTCTCCCCCTTCTTTTAAAGTTCTGTGCGTCTGTGATGTCTCAAATGAATACATGGAGCAGCAGAAGGCCAGAGATTTGGCATATCTCCCAAGAGTAGTTTACTGGAACAAATGGACCAAACTGCAGGCATGTTTAATCCCTTGGATTACCTCCTGCTTTTTCAAGGTGATGCTCAGGGATGCTGTTATTTAACGCTGATACGGCCAGGATGCAAAAATCACACGCCGTTTTTGAAAGTTAGACGCCAGGTCATTACTTGAACTGCTGATTTCATCCTGATCACAAATTAAAGCTCAAAAGCAAGAGGTCCGTGAAGGAACCACAATTCCAGGGTCTGCATTTAACAGCAGCCAGGCTTTCAAGAGAGGCTGTCACACACAAAAAATATAGCTATTATCTAAAACAAAGGGAAAGCACACTGCAAATTAATACATGAAGTTTGATTTTTCCAGTAATATCATAAAACTTGCCTTTGGCATACATGATCCGATCCTTTTATCTTAACTGCCCTAATTGTCACAGCTGCTGTACTGAATCTATGCTTCTTTTAAGCTTGGATATAAATATATACATACTGTACATGTGTGTGTGTGCGCTCACATATTCCATTCACCTGCTTCTTTATAGCAGTCCTGAAAAAAGCATTACTATTTCAAGCAGAGAGACAGAAATATTTTAAGACTAGTAATCAGCAATTCAGCGTAGGAGGTGAGAATGGCAGAATGCTATCGGGAATAAGATGTCTGTGCCTTAGTCGGGCTTGTTGTTAAAAGGTTTAAAATCTTCGGTGACAACCTGCTCCTCTGATTTTTGCCATCTTGACCCAAGGATACAGGTGGCCTGTCTAGAGAACCTGCTTTCCCCCCAAATGTCTGTTTACCCAATCTTCCTGAGAATGGCTGATGGTAATGAATCTCTTTCCTCTGGCCCCAAGTGCTGCATTCAGTTATCATCAAGCACAGGCGTCAAGGAGCGCTCTAATCTTCCACTGATGGATGGAATACTAACCTTTCACAAGATTAGAGACACGAGGTGCTCTGAAGATAATAAAATTCAAATAGGTTTATTTCAAAGGGCAACTCAATCTTGATTTTCTTCATGGGTCACTTGACAGATCATTTGCCAACGTAAAATTTCCCCCTCTTTTTGGTGACTTTGCGTGTGTGTGTGTTTGTGTGTCTTTCAAAACCTGCATTCTGAGCAATGCTCTGTTTTAAATTGTGAAAAAACTAGAGATGGAAACACCAGTCTATTTTTCAGTGCCTCTGACTCACCCCATTTACACATTAATTTACAACTTTAATTTCCTCCCCATTTAAATGTGTATTTAAACTACATTGTAAGATGTTTTCCCTCATTCGCATAAATATTTTTCTCTTACAATGTGCACTTCCAGCTCCGTTTTCTCTCAAAATATGCACTTTAACGTGCATTTTTAGACATTTCTTGAGTTGAAAAGTGTGCCGTGACATTTGGAGTTGTGAAAATTTTAGGAATCTGCTTCTGATACCAACTCTTAGATATTTTTATTTTATTTGCAAGAGTCATTCTTGCAAGGCATAATACGGAGTTGAACTTATTTCTACAGGAAGCATTACTTTAATGTTGGATATAACCATTTGCCGACAGGTTTTTGCATTATTGTACCTCCATCACATATCAGAGGAAAAAACCCTTTCCTCATGATGAATCCAGCATTTAACATCCCTTGTTCTGCTACTCCAGAGAGTTCAACCAGCAGCACTGAACTGCCATTTTAATGCAGTTATAGTAGGTTTCAACTGGAAAACTGGATCTTTTCCTAAATATACCTATAGGTATTTCCTTCTGCATGTCTATTACACCTCAATGTAATTACATCCATTTTTAGTGATATTTCAATATTTGACAAATCTTAGAAAAAGGTTCCCATCTTGTTCTTTCTAACAATATCTCAAAATCTGTCTTTCCTTCACGCTTATTATTGTGTCATCTCATTTAAATGTGTCCTTATGTGTAATAGTAAATAAACAGATGGAATCATTTGTTCACCTTCTCATAATTTCCTATCAACTCCCACTCTTGATATGTTTCTAACCTTGGTGCCAATCCCATGGAAACATCCACTGGCATGAGCAATTTAGCATGCAGCAGAACTTTGGATTAGCCAGCTGATTCCTGTTTCTGCTGGCATTAAGTCCCTAACCTTGGCTCAGCCAGATTCTAAGACAAATATTTATTATATAACATTTACAACTGTAAATTATAATGGCCATGCCCATCAACTTTGGGGGTCCTTGCCACTTTCAAATATTTTATGAGAGGGCTGAAGGGAGCTCCGTCCCTAGAAGTTGGCTCCAATGCTCTTATCCTTTTTCTATAACTATAACCATTTTTAAATGTTTCCCTTGACTGAACGAATGTTCTATCAATGGTCTAAATTTTTTCCCCCTGTATCAGTTGCTTGTGCTAACCATCCTAAGCCAGCTGCTTCATGATAACTCCAGGTATTTGGGTGGAATCTAGACACATATGAAAAACGCTGTGTAAATACCGTATTTTTTGCACCATAACACTCACTTTTTTCCTCCTAAAAAGTAAGGGGAAATGTCTGTGCGTGTTATGGAGGGAATGCCTACGGGTGGCATGCCTACGGATTTTCCTCCTCTAAAAACTACGTGCGTGTTATGGTTGAGTGCGTGTTATAGAGCGAAAAATACGGTACTTAAAAAAAAAGTTCTGAAAAATATATTGAATTTGTCATAAACTCAACATCACCATCTGGTGTCACATTTGTATAAAGGTAAAGATAAAGGGACCCTCTGACCGTTAGGTCCAGTCGCAGACAACTCTGGGGTTGCGGCGTTCATCTCGCTTTATTGGCCGAGGGAGCCGGCGTACAGCTTCCGGGTCATGTGGCCAGCATGACTAGGCCGCTTCTGGCGAACCAGAGCAGCGTACGGAAACACTGTTTACCTTCCCACCAGAGTGGTACCTATTTATCTACTTGGAGTTTGACATGCTTTTGAACTGCTAGGTTGGCAGGAGCAGGGACTGAGCAATGGGAGCTCACCCTGTCGCGGGGATTCGAACCGCCGACCTTCTGATCGGCAAGCCCTAGGCTCTGTGGTTTAGACCACAGTGCCACCTGCGTTCCTCACATTCCTCGTTCCTCACATTTGTATAATGCACTTAAAACACACTTAAAATGCTATATTTGCAGCTGTATAGCTGAGTCCCTGGTATACCTAGCTCCACCCCATTCTACTTATGATGATATTTTCTCTCTTTTCATATGAATGTGTCAATTATCTTTTGCCAATCTCCCACCACTGAGTTTAACTTGGGCACCAAAGTATTTTGAAGTATATACAAGATTTTGGGGGAGAAAGAGCTCTTTTAGCCCCAAAATGGAAACAACAAGAAGTACCAATGAAAGAAGAGCGGCAGGTGAAAATGATGGACTTTGCGGAACTGGCGAAGCTGACGGGAAAAATCTGACGAAACCAGCATTATCAAGTACTCCAAAAAGACTGGAGTAAATTTATACAATATTTGAAAGATCATTGTAAGCAATTAACAACACTAGTAGGGCTATCTGAAGACTTGTAATGAGAATTATTTTACCTTTCTATATTTATTTAAACCAGGAAGTATTTTGTAATGAGTTCTATTAGAACTGGAAAATATATAAAATGCTGTGATATAAAGGTTAGATTTGAAAGCCAAGAGGCGGGAGGGAAGGAAGTTGACAGGCTCTAAAAAGCCAAAGAAGTAAAGTGGATAATAATGATGTGATTATATATGTTTGAATGGAAAATTAATAAAAAAAGATTTAAAAAAAGATTTTGGGGGAGAACATTCCTTTTGATGGTGCTTATTCTTCTGAACAAGGGTTCGCTCACATTCCACCCTCTTTCTAAATTTTGCTCTATCAATCTTGCATCTATCATTTATCTATCTATCAACTATCTAACTATCATCTATCTATCACCTATCTATCATCTATCTATCATCTATCTATCTATCTATCTATCTATCTATCTATCTATCTATCTATCATCTATCTATCATCTATCTATCTATCTATCTATCTATCTATCTATCTATCATCTATCTATCTATCTATCATCTATCTATCTATCTATCTATCTATCTATCTATCATCTATCTATCTATCTATCATCTATCTATCTATCTCTCTATCATCTATCATCTATCTATCTATCATCTATGTATCATCTATCATCTATCATCTATCTATCATCTATCTATCTATCATCTATCTATCTATCTATCTATCTATCTATCTATCATCTATCTATCTATCTATCATCTATCTATCATCTATCTATCTATCTATCTATCTATCTATCTATCTATATCTATCATCTATCTATATCTATCTATCTATCTATCTATCTATCTATCATCTATCTATCTATCTATCTATCTATCTATCTATCTCTATCATCTATCTATATCTATCATCTATCTATCTATCTATCTATCATCTATCTATCGTCTATGGTGGCGCTGAAGCTGTCTTAATGCTCTCTCTACTTGCTTCTTCCCTGCCACATGGCAGTAGGGTTGGCTTTCCTTTAAATGAGGTGGCTGAGGGAAGAGTGGTTTATTTTAAGTTTTAAAAGAACACGACAGTAGAACCCTTTGAGCTGCCACAACGCTCTAAGCTCCTGATGCTTCCAGATTCAGAATGCCTATGGACAAGCCATCACCAACCACAAAAGCATCGGGGACATTTTACCTATCCGATGACAGTAGCAGAAATCACCATTCTCTCTCACATGGTAGGGGTTGAGTGGACCCATGAGAGAAGAGCATGATGTTTCAGGACAGTGCTAATTTCAGCACAACAATGAACCATTCAGGTATAAGTCCAGGTGGTGCCAATATGTGGTGGTCCAAGGAATTTCCCAATGGCCACCGATGGCCACACATGATTGCTATTAGGCATTTAGATTCCTATTTGGTATTCTTGTCTCATAAAATAAATAGAGAGTGAGGGAAATTTCATTTGGTTTGTATTCTTAAGCAACCAATTAATTCACACTCCTGGATTCACACTTCATGGATTGGAACGGATTATTATTTGGATTTCACACTTAGCTGAAATGTGAGATACACTTTCTAGCTCAGAGAACAAGCCAAAATATGTTCCTGGAAAATGTATTTTAAGATAAGATAGTTTTGGAAACACATACATTCGGGGGGGGGGGAGAGCATTTAAAGTAGATAAACATATGTATTTAAACATGAGTATGCATGTGTGTTGGGTTAAATCACAAATTAATGTGGAAAAAAATGAAAGGGTCTTATGAATGAACACATGAAAAATTCACATGAGTAAAAAATAAACTGTTTCCTTGATTTCTAGAATATACTAGGTACTATGTATACCTGTGCATTAAAATCTTCTATGCCCCTCTAGTCTAATTATCTACCTAACTATAAAAATATGTATATACTTTTATTTAGGCTGTCACCTCTTATTAATTTAAAATAATAAAACAATATAATAAATAGTACATGGGCTGAGGGATGTCCGGAAATTCCAGTGAAAATGGAAAAGGAGGTTATAAATTGCTGGAATTAGCATGCTCATCTGTGGTCAGGAATGGAAATCTGTCGAGCTGCTTTTTAAAAATATACAAATGATTGGGGGGTATTTTTACACTCAAATGAATGCAAGTTATGCAAGCAAGGTAAATACCGTATTTTTCGCACCATAGGACACACTTTTTCCCTCCTAAAAAGCAAGGGAAAATGTGTGTGCATCCTATGGAGCGAATGCAGGCTTTTGCTGAAGCCTGGAGAGTGAGAGGGGTCGGTGCGCACCGACCCCTCTCGCTCTCCAGGCTTCAGGAAGCCATCCGCTAGCCGTGGGAGACCCAGCTCTCCCACGGCTAGCGGAGCGCTACATTAATCCCGAAGCTTGAGGCTTGCGGAGCTCAGCGCGCCCCAAGCTTCTGGGTGCCGGCAAGGTCTCCGCTAGCCGTCTAGACCTTGCCGGCACCCAGAAGCTTGGGGCGCGCTGAGCTCCGCACGCCCCAAGCTTCGGGAGTAGCGCTCCGCTAGCAGTGTCTAGGCTGCGGATAGCAGCCTGCTTCCCGGAGCGTCGGGTGCCCTGAAAGCAGAGCGCCCGGCGCTTCGGGAACACATCCGCAGCGTGGGGAGCCTTGCAGGAGTTCCCTGCAGGGCTCCCCACGCTGCGGATAGCAGCCTGCTTCCCGGAGCGTCGGGCGCCCTGAAAGCAGAGCGCCTGGCGCTTCGGGAGCACATCCGCAGCGTGGGGAGCCTTGCAGGAGTTCCCCGCAAGGCTCCCCACGCTGCGGATAGCAGCCTGCTTCCCGGAGCGTCGGGCGCCCTGAAAGCAGAGTGCCCGGCGCTTCGGGAACACATCCGCAGCGTGGGGAGCCTTGCAGGAGTTCCCCGCAAGGCTCCCCACGCTGCGGATAGCAGCCTGCTTCCCGGAGCGTCGGGCGCCCTGAAAGCAGAGCGCCCGGCACTTCGGGAACACATCCGTTCGGTTTCCCTGACCTGCTTTTGGGGGGGAAATAAAGGGATTTTCCCCCCCTTTATTTCTCCCCCAAAAAACTAGGTGCGCCCTATGGTCCGGTGCGTCCAATCGTGCGAAAAATACGGTAGTTATGCAACATGCTATATAACAGACAGCAGTTGGCAGAAACCAAACTGCAGCAGAATGGAAACAGCACTGTTTGTGATGAATGCAAGTCAGAATGGAAACTGCTGCCTTCTCATAACCCTACATGGGATAGCCACAGAACAATTTAGAACTTGTGCTGGGTTGTAGTCACCACCACCTGCCACTTTCCCCTCCTTCTCCATGCACCCCACCAACACATCTAACCTCCTCAGTGCTCCCACTGCCTTTTCCTCCTTGCTCCTGCCTGCCACTTCCTTGAGGTTGCTCCCACTCCTCCCACCACTGCTTGAAGTCTGGCCCCAAGCTTGGCCCTCAGAGTCACACTCTGAGCAGTAGGTCTTTCCTCAGAGTGAGGCATTGTGGTGAGACAGCCACAGCGAGTGCCTGAGCCACTGCCACTCTGTCACAATGGTGACAAATCCTGTTTAAACCTTGGTTGCCATCATCACACAAAACCAACAAGAGTACAGGCACACTCTATGGCCACCTCATGATACATCGTTCTGAGGAAGAACCTCACAACCTTTACCATGTATGTAGAACCATTTGGAGACACTGACTGCTGCATTCCTGCAGCAGTGGTAGCAGAACTTCACCGTGAGTGGGTGGGCAAAAACAACAACAACAACAACAATTTAATAATAATAATTTATTATTTATACCCCACCCATCTGCTAGGCTTCCCCAGCCACTCTGGACGGCTCCCAACAGAATATTAAAACACGATAAAACATCAAACATTAAAAACAGGGCTGCCTTCAGATGTCTTCTAAAAGTCAGGTAGTTGTTTATTTCTTTGACATCTGATGGGAGGGCATTTCACAGGGTGGGTGCCACTACCGAGAAGGCCCTCTGCCTGCTTCCCTGTAACCTCACTTCTCCAGTGAGGTAACCGCCAGAAGGCCCTCGGAGCTGGACCTCAGTGTCCGGGCTGAACAATGGGGGTGGAGACGCTCCTACAGGTATACTGGGCCGAGGCCATTTAGGGCTTTGAAGGTCAGCACCAACACTTTGAATTGTACTGGGAAATGTACTGGGAGCCAATGTAGGTCTTTCAGGACTGGTGTTATATGGTCTCAGCAGCCACTCCCAGTCAGCAGCAATGACAGCCTCAGTGGGTTGGTGGAGTGCTGACTGCTCTGTCATA
Source organism: Podarcis raffonei (assembly GCF_027172205.1). Taxonomy (NCBI): domain Eukaryota; kingdom Metazoa; phylum Chordata; class Lepidosauria; order Squamata; family Lacertidae; genus Podarcis; species Podarcis raffonei. The sequence continues at coordinate 95,065,754 of NC_070605.1, read as the reverse complement.
GATTTGGCAGGATAAGGCAATCTGGCTCGCCCATGGATGGCAGATGGGAGATACAATCCACCACCCTTTGTCGTCTAAGTCTCCATCAGCGCTATCCTGCATATCCAAACTTCAAGAAAGATGGAAGTCAGAGTCTAACATCTGGAGAATCACAGGCTTCCAAGCCTCACTTGGAGGAAGAATGTTCAAGATGCTTGTTCCTTAACATAACTTTTCACTATCTAAATCATTTAAGAAGGGTTGCAGTTTCTCCATTCTGCCCGAAGTTATATTATTTTGTCAATAGTTAGAGAATTAACAGATTTCTTCCCCTTCCCCCAGAAAGAAGTGGGAATTAGTTGCACCTCGGAGCATCAGCAATCTCAAATGGATTGGCCCTTTTTCAAAACTGCTAAGCAAGCATCAAAATCCACCCTCCTAGACAGTTGTGTGGAGAAAAAATATATCCAGAAAACATGAAATCATTGTTTCTGGCACACAATGGTGGCATATTTATGAGGTGTTACAAGATGTGAGTTCATTTGTACAGCTATGACAACTTGAGAAGCATACTTTCGATACTGCTGATAAAATTCTACATATATTTTTCAAGCTCCATGGAATAAGAGGGGACATCACATTAACAATTAGGGCTTGGGAGAATTTCTGTTGAAAAATCTTCACACGGATAAAGTATATCGCTCAAGGGTAAACATCTGCTACAGCGCTTGGCATATGTGCTTGGCTGGACAGTGGAATTTTAGAAACTTGGGTGTTCGTGAAGCATTATTAAGCCAATTTATTTGTGAAATCTAAAGTTATTACCTCTGGGAGGGAATTTGAATTTCTATAGAACACTGAGCCAGCTGGTACACAACTTTATTTCCTGAAATATAAAACCAGCTACATGCATATTTTACTATGTGGCTTTTGGGGGGTCTTCCATATTGATTGTCCCACTTGGCATTCAATCACCCGAACCTCAAAAAGTTCAGGTAGAAATCTTCATTCTTATCTTCCTTCCACTGAAATATATAGCACACGTTTCAGACTATTCCGAAACTGGTACTTTCCTTCACTATGAAGGGTGTTTGAAAGCCACAAGTGCTAATTGTTCTTTATATATATTTAGTGTACTGATGCTATTTTACAAACACACATTCAGGCAAACCATGTTGGTGGTACTGTTTCACTCTGCTGGCAGTATGTGAATGTAAAAGATTCTCACTGCATCAAGAAAACCAGCAAATGATGGAGAGAAGCTGCCATGTACTGCTCTGCTGGGCAGGAGTCTTCAGATACCAGGGAGAATGGATGGTGTCATCCTTAACATTTGCACAGATGTCTGAGGAACCCTGCAAAAGTGCATAACTGTCAGGGACCAGACTGAGGAGGAATGGTGGGGGCCCCTCCCCCTTCCAAGCCTTCCCAAGGGCAGGAGGACAGTATTGATTTAGAACAGTGATTTGCAGAAGGGCATAGTCCAGAGGGGGAAAGCTGGGAAATACTGGGTGAGGAGCAGCTAGAAGAGGAAACACTAGGAGAGAGACAGCTGACTGATTTGGTGTCCTTGGACAGCATTCTTGAAGCCACCCCCCTTCCCCCTAAAACTAGATGGGCTTGGAAAGTGATTGAACAGAAAGCGCAATGGCAACAAACTCAGGTTACCCGACATAGGAGTGACATAGATTTATGGGGACGGAGGGGGTAAACCTTTACTGGGAGCAACGCCATTTTTTTAGACTGCTATTCCTTCCTTTGTCTCTCACTGTGATTATTAAAGAACTTATCTGGTAAGAACACTCCTTTCGTGTGATCTGCTTAATTACTGCCACTGAGGGAGAAACCCGATTCCCCGAAGCCTGACAATAACAGAATACAACAGCACTTCTACTTACGGACACAGGAAGCTGTCTTAGTTCAGATGGTTCAAATGGATAGGCAAAAATTGTTCATTCTGACCAGTCGCAGTTCTCTAGGGTCACAGACAAAGGCCTTTCAAGATAACTGCTCTCTGATCATTTCATTGAAGATGCTAGGGACTGTACCCAAGACCTTCTCTATGCAAATTATGCATTCAGCCATTGTGCTATAGTTTTTCCCCCTTCCTGGCCAGCCACCCCCTTTCTGCCACCAACAGGTACTGGAGGAACAGGAGCTGCTTTTCTCATTCAGTAGCTGCTCAGTGGTGGAAGCCATGTCCTAAATTGCCACTGGTACCATAAGCGTCATGAATTCCGCTTCATATTGATCCAGAGCAGATCCCAACGTATGGTTAGCAGAGTAAAAATGTAAGCATGTTGCAGGATTCCCCCCCCCAAAAAAAAAATATAGATCAGAAGCAATCAATTTCATCCAGCAGAGTTTTTACTACTGAAAGCAAATGAGCATATTGGTCACAAATCCAATATCTTCAGGATCGGTACAGTCCATAAGAAATCCAGTTGCAGCAGACTTAAACTTACAGTAAGACTAAAACCTTAACACTTAGCATACTATATACGGAACACCACACCAGAAGGAAAGAGAGACAGAGAGTGAAACTGAGGCTCCTTATGGCCTCGAATTATAGTCAGCATGACCTTGAGTGAAAGAGATAACGGAACCAGTTTGATCCAGCCGTTCAGCTTCTCTGAAGAAATAACCCAAACATCAGGAACCTCTTGCCAGTTTCTAGGCAGAATTAGAAGCCTGCTTGTTAGCTAGAAACTTCCAGCTTGCCCCACACAGAGAAGCTTCCATAACCTTCTTGAATTAATAGAATAGGAAAGATCTCTACCCTTTAAACCAATACTTTCTGTACCACAAAATGCAAAACTGACAGTCCTATATGGTCACTGGTACCATAATAAAGTAATCTAGATACTCCACATGCCCAATTTGATTCACATTCGGCCACCACAATCAGGCTCATAGTTGTAAACCAGCAATCATATTAGAAATTTAGATCTTCCTGTTAGCAATTAATAATGAAATTTGAACCCTGCAGTCAATCTTATCCGTTTTTACCCCTTCCAGGGAGAATTGTTGACTCTATAAACATAACATCAGGCACTTCATAGTAAAACTCCAAGTTCCTTTGCTTTTGTGGGGATTGAGTCACAACCTTAATGCTACTTTAATGTAGCCTGTTGTGGTATAATTACAATATATTCTCTAGTGAGGAGCATAGCAACAATTAATCAGTTAGCAGTTAGAGAGCACAAAAGAAATATTTGCCTGTTATTGCTGGCATTCCAAGCCCCACCAGAGCATCAAAGGAAATAAAAATGAACAAGTCACTAAAGGTGGTATTTTTCTATTGGCATGATTAAAGCATGTAAAAGTATGAGAGTCAAGGATAAAACTACTGGGCAAAATGGTCATCTCAATCCAGCTCTAGCCCCATGTACTCCTGCATAAGTAGGTAGGGATATGGATCCAGATGCATGCCCCATTTGAGGCACTCAGTGCAGTGCAAAAGGCTGATGTCCCCATTTGAACACACATCTAGATATAGATTACAATGGTTCATGGTACATTAGGTAAAGGTAAAGGGACCCCTGACCATTAGGTCCAGTCGTGACCGACTCTGGGGTTGCGGCGCTCATCTCACTTTATTGGCCAAGGGAGCCGGCGTACAGCTTCCGGGTCATGTGGCCAGCATGACTAAGCCGCTTCTGGCAAACCAGAGCAGCACACGGAAACGCCATTTACCTTCCCGCCGGAGTGGTACCTATTTATCCACTTGCACTTGGACGTGCTTTCGAACTTCTTAGATGGCAGGAGCAGGGACTGAGAAACAGGAGCTCACCCCGTCGCGGGGATTTGAACTGCCGACCTTCTGATCGGCAAGTCCTAGGCTCTGTGGTTTAACCCACAGTGCCACCCGCATCCCACAGTGCCATCTGCATTAGTTTCCACTGATTCTGCATTCATCTATGCACCTGGATGTGCATCCCCATCCATATTCTGCTTCAACCAGTAGAGAACTCAAGGGATTTAGTGGGCCCAAATTCTGAAGTGAAGTCTCCTGAATGTGTATATTGGAATATGATCCTCCTTCAGAACCTGGATTCCTGTGGATTTTACAAGCTTTTCAGAAGGCTATCTTTAATTCCCCCTCCCTCTTTAAAAAGAGGTAACTGCCATGGCTAAGCCATGCTGCTATGTGCAACGGGCCACAAATTCCCCTGGAAGTGATGTGTTATCCCACCCAGGGATATGGTATAGAATATACTTTTTACATATTTGCAAAAGCAGCATGGACTGAACTTAGACTGCTCTCTCGTCTAGTCAACTGGGCAACTTGGACTGTCATTAACTGGCTTCAGCAATGGGAATAGGTTCTCTCTTCCTGAATACCCATCCATTACTGAACATTTCTTTCTTTCCCCCCATAAATTTTTATTACAGTTTTCGCAATACAATAAGATTATATCTAGAACAGATGAAATCAGAGAGAGAGAGAACAAAAGAAAAGTCAGGAAGGCAAAGGAATGGAAAAAAGAGATGAGAAAGACAATACAAATAATAAAACACACGCAAACATATATCCCTCTATTCTAATTATACCTTAATCCTCAATCCATATACAAAGAAGCAAATCTCCCCAGCTTTCACCTGAGAAGTATATACTTTTCCTCAGTCTCACACCATGAGAAAAACCCACTCTTGCCAAAAAGGTCTCTCCCTTTTGACCATAACCTCTCTGTAGGTAACTTCTTTTACGCAAACAACATTAATAGTGCAGTATCAGAAATGAACAATCGTAAAAAAACAAAGAAAAGGAAAAAGAAAGGTTTAAAGAGAAAAGAAACTTCTGCTTCCCTGCCTGCCAATCATTGGTATATTAATTATTCATATTACTGAACATTTCTAAATTATTCCACAAAGAGTTGGCAAAAATCACCAAATGGAGGGACATGTTTTGCAGGGAGTGAAAAGGTTTGAAATTCACCCATTTCAGCTTAGAGCTAGCTAGAACTAAACAAAAACCAAGCAAAGGCCAGTCAGGGAGACACTATACTTCTCTTGATAGCCAAGTGCAATGGTCAAAATATATACCGTACTTTTCCGTGTATAAGACTAGGTTATTTTCTTCAAAAACAATGTTAAAAATTGGGGGTTGTCTTATACATGGATAGTGCATTGTGGGGACGTGGGATTGGTTGCTGTCCCAAGTCGGAGATTGCTATTGGTGGCTGTGGCAAGGGCTGGTGTTGATTGGCTGTCGCTGCGGTAACTGGGTAGCCAATTTGCTTCTTTTGTCAGTGAGGGGACAGAGGATAGGTGGCTTTTGGGCCACCCCCCCAAAAAAGCTCAACAACTATGGGAATCCTTCCCCCAAAAAGCTCATCAACTCTGGGCAATTTCCTTCCCCCCATTTTCTTAATTTTGAGTCCCCCAAAATAGGGGTGTGTGTTATACACGGGGGCGTGTTATACATGGAAAAGTACGACGACGCGGGGACCCTCAGAAATCACAGGCGTTGAAGCCTGTGAACTTGGTGACTCGGCGGGCACCATTTGCGCCCCCCCGACCCGCGAAGGAGCCTTTTTAAAGGCTTCGGAACGGGGGACGGGGTGAGTGGCGCAGTGCTGAGAGTCGACTGCTTCTCCTGCGGAGTGAAGCCACATGCCATGGTCGGAGAGCGCTGACTTCTTCTTGTGAACAATTGGACTCTAAAAGCAACAACCCGTGAGTAATACAGAAATTGGATTTGTAAAGGAAATTTTTTTTTTGAATTAGGCACGATTGGGGAAGGCGCAAACAGGAAGTCCGTCTCCCCGTCTTATAAATAATCTAAAGCAAGGACTAGCTAACTAAGGTCGAGAGAATTTCTTCTTCTTTATTGGGTAAAAGACATTAATTTCACGATTTGGCAGTATAAGTAATTTCACTGGAGGATAAGAGCTAATTTTGAGAGCTGAAGTGCCACCCCCCCGGACCCGGGAGTGATCCGCGAGAGAGCCTGTTGAGGAGATATAGAAGAGTTTGACAGCTGTCAAATTAGCTGGCAAGAAGGAAAAAGAGAACTTTGTTTCTGCTATCTCTGCTGGATATATTTGCTACAATTTGGTTATATTTTGTTGAAAACAAGGAAGAACTGATACAAACTAACTTGATTTTTGGATTTGAACTGGAAGGAAGATAAAGTAACCAAAAGCCCTCTAGAGGGGATTTTGGGACATTACAAGAATGGCTGAAGGAGGAAAAATTCAAGCTAAATTGGACAGAGTGTTTCTTCTCTTGGGAAAGTTACAAGGCCAAATTGATGTTTTGGCTACAAATGTTGCAACTCTGGACTTAACAGTGAACAAATCCATTGAATTTGATAAGGACTTGACTCATGAAGTCCATGCAGCTGGACAAGAAGAGAAACTTGAAAGATTTGAGAGTGTGGAGAAAGAGATATATGTTGTTTCTGAGGAAAAGGAAGGAGGAGATGTAATGTTGCAGATGACAAAGGAGAGCCAGAGGCCTGACATGATGGCTTCAAAGGAAAATAAGTACTGGATGATGAAAATCTGTTTTGAATTGAAGATTGAAGAATGGAGAGATCTCCTTATGTGGAGATCTGAAGACCTATGGATTACAAATTTGATTAAGGTGAAAGTTGGAGCTTTTGGGACATTTGCACTTAAAAGGAGTAAGAAACAAGATTCAGGCTCCACTTTTAAGTATGGAGGTCTGGCTGGAAGAAATATGGACCCTATCGGGACAGAGCTTCTCCGAGATCTGGTGTTTAATATTAAGGACTACCAAAAAAACCGGCAGAGAGGAATTGAGAGAGAATTAAGAGCCTCGGACGTGAGGTCTCCAGGCTGATAGTAGACTAAGACTGATGGTCATTTGTTGGGGATTGAAACGGGGAAAGGGGTGGGGTGGGGTTTGGGAATCCAAAGGGTGTAGAATAATAATCTGGTTTTTTAAATTTTGTTTTGTTATTAGTATGAAAATTGGGGAATTTGTGGAAGGGAATTTGGGTCGACTTTAGAAAAAAGTTTTAAGAATGAGCACTGATGTTTAAATACTGATGTTTATAAGTAAAATTGGTTTTTTTTATTAAAATGAATTAAATATAAAAAGGTCAAAAATTGGGGACAAGAACTTGTTGAATTAACAATTTGAATTGGAATATAAGAAGGGGAGGTGTGGGGAAGTCAGGGAAAAATGTTATTGAAAATAAGGATTGTAAACTTTATGTGTTTTTAACTTTTTTGTTTTTTCTTTTTGATTTTTTAATGTATAAAGGTGGAAAAACTCAATAAATATCTTTTTAAAAAAACACAATTACCTTTCCCCTGGTTATAACAGATAAAGCCCAAAGGGAACAGCCTGTTGAATTGCTTGTCATGACCACAAGTTATCTTTTTGAGTCAACTACAATGTTTACAAAATTCACCAGAATGCAGGCATGTAAAACGAGAGCTTGTGTCATGCTGCACCATTCGCTTGCTCGTTTTATTCGTTTGCCACTTTCAAATAAATGCATTTCAAATAAGCACCACAACAAACTAATTCATAACAAGAGCAAAACAATAACGTCACATTGAATATGAATTTATCCAATAAATAAATGTACAGCATCAATTTAATAAAATAAATAACCTAATCAACATAGTAACATAACAATACCATATTTTTCGCTCTATAGGACGCACCGGATGATAAGATGCACCTAGTTTTGGGGGGAGGAAACAAGAAGAAAAAAATTCTGAACCCCAGAAGCCAGAACAGCAAGAGGGATCTGGCTTCTGGGATAGCCCCTTGCTGTTCTGGCTTCGGGGACAGCCTGTGAAGCCTCCGCAGGGCAGCGGGGTGCCTTCACCCCCCTGCCCTGCGGAGGCTTTGCACCGCCATCCCCAAGCTACAACAGCGCTCCGTCTCCCTGTTCTGGCTTTGGGCTTAGCCGCACAGCCTGCATTCGCTCCATAAGACGCACACACATTTCCCCTTACTTTTTAGAAGGGGAAAAGTGCGTCCTATAGAGCAAAAAATACGGTAATTCCAAAACATCACAAAACACATCGAAACAATAACATGCTGGACCAGTCAGAGAGCCCAATTGCTATGCCTGTGGGTGGTCCAATAACAGTGCCAAACAAGGGCATAGCAGCTGTGTGAATTGGTTTTTAAGAATCACGGATTTGGAATACGAAACAAAACACCTGCTTTTTTCTAAGCTTCTAAAATCTATTCCCAGCTGTGCTGCTTCTACTGGTTTGCAAATGTGATATATAGATAGATGATAGATAGATAGATGATAGATAGATGATAGATAGATAGATAGATAGATAGATAGATAGATAGATAGATGATATAGATAGATGATAGATAGAGATAGATAGAGATAGATGATAAATAGATAGATGTAAAAACAAGCCTGCAAACATAATAACATTTTAAAAGCTGAATCGTACTCCAGTTGCAGAAAAAGTATCCACCAGCATTTAATTATTTAAGGTGCTCAATTGTCACTAATCTTGTGACTTAATTCATTTAGGACTAAAGTACGTCTGAGCAGGGAGCTTTGTTGATACTGCACCGCATCTGTACATTCGCTCATTTAATAAAAAAAAAAAAGTTGACAATTGAGAGAGGAAATGCTGGAGCCCATTTCCATTCTTTAATTGCTACACCATGCACTACCAAATGATTAAAAATATAAATCAAAAGTTTTCCAAAAGCATGAGGCTCCCAGTCACTTTAATGGGCTTCTTTGCATTACCAAGATGTTTATTATACACTCATTTACAAAACAATGAGCTCTTACTGTTTATGAAAGTTTAATCTCTTACCCGTTTATTGCTTTAATATATCTCACATTGGTAAGTTTTACTTTTAAATGAAATCCATGATTGTGGTATGTGGATTCTATTTTATACACAGACTACCAACAGAATGAGTAACATCATAACTGTATTCATCTACGAAGCAATTAAAATTGGGGTAATTGCTTCTGCTTCATTCATATCTGCATACAAAGTAATGGAATTAATATTTTATCATTTTGGCAGTGCCTTTTTGTTAGTAGAATATTTCTACTACATCCATTTCTCATTGGCCCTGGGCAATTGGACAAACCTTTGGGAAAGTTCAATTGATTTTCTTATTGTATTTTAAGTAAAATAATGCATGATAGAAATTTACAAGTGGAGTGTTTCATAAAGCCCTGAGATAAAAAGTCAGTTTTGAAACCCAGAATTTTGCAACACACACACACACACACACACAGAGAGAGAGAGAGAGAGAGAGAGAGAGAGAGAGAGAGATTTATAATTATTTATTTATCCCAACACATTTTACAAGGTGATTTAAATAAATAAATAAAATAAAATATATAGCAGGCATGTCCAGCTTTCAAGAGACTGCGATCTACTCCCATTATAAATAAAAATAAAAATGCAGTGATCTAGCCAAAGTTGTTGATCTTTTTTGGGGGGAAGGGGGTCGACCAGGGATGCCCAGCAATCAACCGGTAGATCACGATTGACCTGTTGGACATGCCTGATATATAGGATAACCAATTCACACAGGAATCCTATCCCAGGTGTGGGGAGGGGGAGGGGGAGCAAGTACCCTGCTCGCCAGAATAACTCCATAGGATCAGACCAAGCAATGAAAACAAATGGATTCTAGGGCACTTTCAGGCACAGAAGTAGACTGTCTAAAACAGTTCAGGTCCAGCTCCGAGGGCCTTCTGGCGGTTCCCTCAGTGCGAGAAGCGGATGTTACAGGGAACCAGGCAGAGGGTCTTCTCGGTAGTGGCACCTGCCCTATGAAATGTCCTCCCATCAGATGTCAAGGAAATAAAGTACCTGACTTTTAGAAGACATCTGAAGGTAGCCCTGTTTAGGGAAGTTTTTAAGGTTTGATGTTTTATCGTGTTTTTAATATTCTGCTGGGGGCCACCTAGAGTGGCTGGGGAAACCCAGCCAGATGGGCAGGTTATAAATACATTATTATTATTATTATTATTATTATTATTATTATTATTATTATTCACTGCAACTAGAGCTGGTGCAAGAGTTTGGGGTAATCCTCTTTCCCATTAACTCCCATTGATGACTATAGAAGCACCAGAGCTGCTGAAGTTCCAAGTCAATTTTGTGGGTATAATGGAAGAATGTTTTGGATTCTGTGCATACATAACTACCCTTGACATGCCCCTGCAATGTCCCTCTTTGCACCCATCACTGGAGGGACCCCATTATCAGAACATCTGTGGCAATGGAGATTTCTTTTAGCAGCACCTATGTCTTCCTACCTGAAGACTTATCTCTCCACTAGCAGAGTGCCAACTAACACCATTTCCTAAGGCTCCTCAGCCAGCCTTCCAACTGACTGTAGGATTGTAGACCCAAGCCAGTAAACAAATCATGTTGTTTGCAGAATACAACATTAAGACTGCCTACTGCCAAAGCATTGCTTACCAAGGTCATATGGTGCCTTCTAGTGACATTTTGCTGGAATCTGATACCATTTCTCCAGTGGCAGGAGCTGGGTTCCAGCAGGAGATTCCACCTGTGGGATTCCAGCTTGCTATGTTTTGAACAAAGCAATGCATTTTTCAATCTAAAGAGCCACAGATCAGGCCATTAAGTCCTGAGTCCAACATTTCGTGATTCCAGCACTGTAAAAGGTAAGAGGTAAAGGACCCCTGACCATTACGTCCAGTCGTGGCCAACTCTGGGGTTGCGGCGCTCATCTCGCTTTATTAGCCAAGGGAGCCGGCGTACAGCTTCCGGGTCATGTGGCCAGCATAACTAAGCCGCTTCTGGCGAACCAAAGCAGTGCATGGAAACGTCGTTTACCTTCCCGCCGGAGTGGTACCTATTTATCTACTTGCACTTTGACTTGCTTTCAAACTGCTAGGTTGGCAGGAGCAGGGACCAAGCAACGGGAGCTCACCCCGTCGCGGGGATTCAAACCACCGACCTTCTGATCGGCAAATCCTAGCTCTGTGGTTTAACCCACAACACCACCCGCGTCCCACCCCTGGATGGTTAAGTCCAGTCAAAGGTGACTATGGGGTTGTGGTGCTCATCTCACTTTCAGGCCAAGGGAGCCAGCGTTTGTCCACAGACAGCTTTCCGGGTCATGTGGCCAGCATGACTAAACTGTTTCTGGTGCAATGGGACACCGTGACAGAATCCAGAGTGCCCGGAAACGTCATTTACCTCCCCCCCTGCAGCGGTACCTATCTATATACTTGCACTGGCGTGCTTTCAAACTGCTGGGTAGGCAGGAGCTGGGACAGAGCAATGGGAGCTCATCCCGTTGCAGGGATTCGAACCGCCAACCTTCTGATTGGCAAGACCAAGAGGCTCAGTGGTTTAGACACAGCGTCACCAGCAACATCCACCACTGTATGGAGAGGCAGAACCTAACACTGAGAAAACTATTAGCCAACTGTGAAACTTTGAAATCTTTTCTTATTCACTTCTATTTTGAAATTCTTTGCTGTGCGCAAAACTAGGTTGGAGGCTTAATCCCCCATCCCATTTTACATCTGTTGTGGGGTTCAACTCCTCTCAATGCCCTACATTTGGAAAAAGTGCATTAACATTTCAAAATGTGCCTGGTTCAAAGCTGCATGTGGGTAGAAGTGCACTCCAAAATTCTGACTGATCCATTTTTTTAATAGCCTGGGCCATTTTTCTTAATCCATCATTATCAAAGGCACTTAAAATATTTATAGTTGGTTGATTATTACATTTTTATGGAGTTCTTAACCTCTGATCAGGCTCTCTTCCTTTCTTGCTCTAAATGTTTATTTCCCTACTACAGCTCTGCTAAGTCGTCTCTGGAGATACACCTAATGAGTTTAATAGGGAGGTGCACTTTGCTAAGCTTCTTTAAATGATCTTTGTAAAAGCTTTCGTGTTGCATTGATCGTCTTGTAATCTGGTCACATCCTGCTCTTTGGTCTATTTCATTTATGGTGAAATATATCTACAGTCTCTTGGGCCAATAGAAACTCAGCATAAAAGTAGCTACAGGCTGGGCTGGCTAAGCAAAAGGCATTTGTGTCTTCCTTAAAATGGACACATTGATAAGAGGTTGCAAGCTTTTTGGTGAGTTCTTATGGGTTTAGCCCATTGAAAAGGGATATGGGGGCTCCCCTAACTGAGTGGTGGGTGGACTCTGAAGACTAGGGGTGGGGCACAAGTTCGATTCACTTCACATTTAAAGATGAATCTACCAAATTTGCATGTCCTGAAACAATACATGAACTGAAGCACAGATATCCTTCAGAATCTGCACTGATCTGAATTTTTGATGAAGTTTCCTGAATTTTTTGACGAAGTTTTCTAACCAAACTATGTTTGAAATGCACATACAGTGGTACCTCAGGTTATATACGCTTCAGGTTTCAGACTCCGCTAACCCAGAAATAGTGCTTCAGGTTAAGAACTTTGCTTCAGGATGAGAACAGAAATCGTGCTCCGGCAGCGCGGCGGCAACAGGAAGCCCCATTAGCTAAAGTGGTGCTTCAGTTTAAGAACAGTTTCAGGTTAAGTACGGACCTCCGGAATGAATTAAATACAACCTGAGGTACCACTGTACTACGGGAGCATGTGCATAAAACCAAATATATTCATGAAAATAACATACAGAAAAGCATACTAGGGAAAACCGGTGGCACAAATGTGTACATTAGTCACAGCTGCATACAAAAAAAATGTGCTTATTAGGAGAAATTCGCACTTAGCTGCTGCTGAATTTTCATGAGGATTTTTCTTTTAATTTGCAATGTAGTGAACAAGTTTCAGAATGGAAAAATTGGAGGCTGAGATTCTTCTATCCCCACTCAATACTCTTGCCCAAGAAGTATAGATGTGGTCCTACCATCAGTCGGAAACACTGATACCCCTTTCATGGGCTCTCCAGATTAAATATAGGAAATATATTCTGTAAAACCAAAGCTGCACCCTTGCCAAATGCTTATTTTAAGTAGCAACCATAATTTATCTACAATATATTCCCTATATTTAATATGGAGAGTATATGAAAGGGGTATCATATGAGAACTATCTCTCATGCTTCTCTGTAATAGCCAACTATCCATGCAGCCCTCACTTTTGCCATCAAGGCTGGTTCACCCATTAGGTGGGGGTGAAGCATCTGAGTTGAACCTCCACAAGTGCCTCACCTGCCACCCTGCCTATGCCCCTGTTGTGCAGAGCACACAAGACCTCACTGGAACATGTGCCAATGGCGCTTCTCTGTCACCACGAAGGTGGTAGGTTGGGCAGTGCAACAGGTGATGACAGGCTTCTCCTCCTGACTTTATGTCCTACTCCTTGTGTAGTCCGAATCCAGGATCATTTACATCTTGAGTTTCCCCTGTTGAGTTTAGCTCTCCCTTTTATCCCACAGTTGAGTTTTCCACCTTTGCCTGTTCCTTCCTCAATCTCTTTGTTTTCCATACAACTAACCTGAAAACTGCTGGTCCAATCTCCCCTTGTCTGTGTAGTCCTTGCCTATATCTTTTCATAGATATAAGCCGTCTCCTAATTATAATAAATATATATTTGCTCTTTGCACACAGTAGTCTGTGGTCAGTAGTTAATTTTCCCCTGGTATAAATTTATAGTGCAATCTACCCATGGCACACTATGATTCCGACTGCAAGCTTTTAAGAAATACCCCATGGGTGGCACATGTATACGTTCTTGTATGTCTGGACAAGTGACCAGGAACATGTAATAACAAAATGAGCTTTACAATGGTCACTGTGCACAAATTTCTAGTTGTAGGTTAACTGGACTGTGCAAAGTAATTTAGCATTCCCTTTCACGTGAGTAAAAAATATTTCTAAACAGTATTGCATTATCTGATTCAAGTTTGTAGCTGTGTTAGTCTGCAGTTCTTTGTTTTAAAACAAAATGGAAGATTTGGTCTTCATGGCATATTTTTTAAAAACTTATTTTAGAGTGTGACCTTTTATAGACTTCAGTTGAAAGAAAACCTTAAAACTATTGCTATCTTTGATGTTTCATTACGCAATGAGTTTTTGTAACCTTGAGAATTGATTATGTGCTCTACAATGGTGAATATTAAAGACATAGTACTCCATTGTACCAGGTTCTAAATAGCTTTATATACCACAGAAATCTCCCGTTACTCTATGCCCTGTTATAGCTTGGTGAAATGAGATCTATTGGTGGTGAGCATTTATGTATCAAATACACTCACAGCAAGGGCGTGTAGGCAGTTTTTTTGAACACCATTCCTCTCAGAGCCCACCAAGGCCCAATCCTGCACATGGCTGTGTACATAAGCAGAAAGGAACTGTGGTAGATGAGTAGGAATGAATCTGCCAATATTAATTTATCTCAGTTTCTCTTTTTCCCCATTTCTCCAGACTTGGACGTAATACTTACATTTTTGTAAAGCAATTTCCTATAATATAAATACAATTCAAAAAGTTATTTTAGCTAATATGCGCATCTTTATGTACACTTCACCCTAGTCTGTGCATTTATTTTTACACATTAATCGGCTGGAGAACTGCATTGCAAAAATTGGGATTCGGCGGTGAAAATTTTGAAGGATGTCTGTATTTTGGTTCTTGTATTGTTTCAGGAAATGTGAATTAAGTAAGTTCACCTTTAATGATACTCAGTTGAATTACTCTCCTCCTCCCTATTTATGAGCAAATAAGCAAATGACTCTTGCATCCTTTCCACTTGCTTCTGAGTTAGCTATGAAGTGGAGAGACATAAGTTCACTCTTTGCACAAAATAATTGGTATGGTTAAAAGAGTATTATGAGTTCCTTGTTCAGTGCTTATGTTTGTATCCTGGTAATGTATAAAAAGGTGATAAATGTTCTCCTAGGGAGGAAATGTAATTCTTTCTTTTTTCCAAAAAATAAATAAATGAGGAAGGCTTTATGTAGCAGTATATCTTTTATATGTTCCCCCTGTCTACAGATCTGTTATATTAATCTTTTTAAAATGTAGTGATGCACCCAGAGCCCAAAGGGCAGAGGGTGGAATAAATTTAAATAACTAAAATAAACCTGGAGCACAAATTTTTTATCTATGCCTCTTGTTTTCTAGTAAGTGAATCTTAGACCATTATACTGTATGTCTTCTGGAGTAAATTTCTTGCTGATTGTTATCTGCATTGACATTAAAAAAGAAACAAAAGAAAAGTGCATTTGAAAAAGACATTGCCTGAGATAGAAAAGAAATATGGGATATGATGGAGTCCAATTTTCCAGCTCGATGTTCATGCTGATACAATACATTTTTGTATGCACTGTGAACTTGCCTTCCTTTATTTTAACAAACCATATTTCACACACTTTTGTTTACAGATAAAGTAATTCAGAAAACGCAATTTCTTTCTTAGGTCACAGGGCACAAGTGATTGCAGTGAACCAAAAAATGTAGTTTTGCAAACCTCATAATTCACTAACTGCTCTCTTCAGATTTATTGTGCACAAACTTTCTAATGGTTGTGCATCATTGTCCTATTTGTCCAAATCTCCTTCTTTGTGATCCTCCCCTCGCATTGCTGATTTCTTAATCTCTCTGGGTCCACCCTAGCCATGCGGGCTGCTTTACAAATAAGCCACACTCAGCACATCTGAAATATGAGGGAACCGTTTGTCTCATTGCTATCCATATATGCTTACTTCCAGGTCTCACTCACCTTCCTGTTCAAGAGTGATTAACAAAACATTACAATTAGTGGAATTGTTATAGCCTTCTCTTTAAGCAAGGAAGTTTTTGCCCATGAATACCCTTCAAAATAATCAATCTATAGCAAATAAAACAAAAAAAAGAATAGATTGCCAATCTGTGCTATCAAAGAACAACAGAAGAAAGTTGCTTATAGAAGAAAGTTGGAATTGGCCCCTTAGTGCTGATCCATCTGTGTCACCCAATACCACGTACCAAAATGAAATAACCAGGGTTTTACATCACACAGGGAGTCTACATGAGTAGAAGCAGGTCCATTGGCATCGCGTGGGTTGCCAGCACCCGGGCCATGCAGAGGGGTGGGTGAGAGGGAGGGAAAAGGATGGAACGCGCATGCACATTCAGCTACCTAATGGCATCAACATCACTCATGAGACTGCAGCCACAGAGATAAGAGAATAAGAATTGTTCCACTGTCTGGAGAGGTCAGTTCTTGGTTCGCATGGAGAAGCCGTTTTCAATGGAGCCCAGTGATGGAAGCGCACAGCTGTACTGAACCAGCACTAGGTGCTGAAATTGTGCACCCGGGGCAACCACCCCTGTGCCCCCACATGCTACACCACTGAGTAGCTCCTATGCTTCATGCTGTCACACACTCCAACTTGCATGGGGGCGGAGGGTGGAGCTAGCATACTTGTCCCCATACTCACCCATGTTTAGCTTACTGAGTTTCCTGAACATCTGAAGAGGGATACCGAGAGTGCTTTGAACAATTAACAATTATTCCTCTCTTGTTCCCTATTTTTGAGCTCTGCTTTTATAGAAAAAACTAACTCTAAACACAGACTTAGCTGTGTCATTGTTGTTTAGTAGTTTAGTCGTGTCCGAGTCTTCGTAACCCTATGAACCAGAGTATGCCAGGCACTCTTGTCTTCCACTGCCTCCCGCAGTTTGGTCAAACTCATGTTAGTAGCTTCGAGAACACTGTCCAACCATCTTGTCCTCTGTCATCCCCTTCCACTTGTGCCCTCAATCTTTCCCAACATCAGGGTCTTTTCCAGGGAGTCTTCTCTTATCATGAGGTGGCCAAAGTATTGGAGACTCAGCTTCAGGATCTGTCCTTCCAGTGAGCATTCAGGGCTGATTTCCTTCAGAATAGGTAGGTTTGATCTTCTTTAAGTCCATGGGACTCTCAAGAGTCTCCTCCAGCACCAGAATTCAAAATAGCTGCGTTATTGCAAGCCAATTTAAAGTGCCTGGAAAAGATTCTGCAGACACAAGTGCCTTTGGAGTTTCTTTCCACAAAAGCTGTTCTCATCCTGAAGCAAAGTTCTTAACCCGAGGTACTATTTCTGGGTTAGCGGAGTCTGTAACCTGAAGCGTATGTAACCTGAAGCGTATGTAACCCGAGGTACCACTGTATAGCATATACACTGCCTGATTCCTGTGCACACAGAATATTGCTTTCTGGAAACACAGCCATGACTTTATTTTGTAGTGAAAGCATGCAACGAGGAATTCACAATTAATTGACAAAATAACTATGCCTATTTAAGTGTCTTTTCTCCTGGACTATGACCCCTGTCAGGCACAGGCAGTGCTAAAAAGACAGGGAAATCTTTTGTAGAGGAAATAACACGCAGTATATTAAATAAGGGCCATGTCAAACCATCCGTGTTCTCTTAACACCTGCGTTCTGAAATTTGACAACTAGGAAGGCTTCTGGTCTCTTGCAATGTGTTAAATCACAAAAAGTGATCCCATAATAATGAGTGCAATGTTATTTGGGGATTTATTTATTTATTTATTTTTTAGAAAAGCTGTTCGAAGAGGAAGCCAAAATAAATTTGCATAACACTGTTTTGTGGAACCTCCTCTACTTTAGCCTCCCTTTAACTATTTCCATTTATATGTAAATGACCAGCCATTTTGCAGGGCATGAAGAGCCGCTGCGTTTACAGCTTTGGGATGCCAATTTTCAGCACACCTGAAACCACTTGACTTGCACTTTCCATAATTCTAGTTGCCATCATTTGCAGATGGCCACAAAGTAGGTGATGCAATTCCAAGGGCATTCTCTCTGCAATTTCACTCTTCTCTCTGCATGCAAATGTGCACTGCCATCACCAATACTTCAAGTTTATTTAACGCCAATAGCTTGCAACAATGTTATTCCTCGAGTTTTGACTTGATTAGTTCAACCGACAGGGTTTGCCAAAACTGGGGTTGGAGTCAAAACGCACTCAGCTATTGCCTCTCTTATTCTTCTGTGAGGTGAGTCCATTTTATGAGGCTCCAGCCCTCTTTGTCACTTTGTCACTCAGGAGTGACAAACCTTTCTAAAGTCAGCTAGCCACAGGTGGTGTACAGATCAAGAGGTAAAAGCAGGTGGAGCTGCAGATGTCTTGCCTTAATAGAGCAATTCTTCAATTTATTTGTTATTACATTTATATACCATTTCCCCTATAAGTAGCTCAAGGTGGCAAGCATGGTTCTTCACCTTCCCCCATCTTATCTTCACAAGAACCCCTGGGCGGTAGGTTAGGCTGAGAGACAGTCATCAGGGGAGCTTCATGAGAGCCAGTGTGATATAGTGGTTAAGAGCGGTAGACTCGTAATCTGGTGAACCAGGTTCGCGTCTCCGCTCCTCCACATGCAGCTGCTGGGTGACCATGGGCTAGTCACACTTCTTTGAAGTCTCTCAG
The DNA here is from genome assembly GCF_027172205.1 of Podarcis raffonei. Classification (NCBI taxonomy): domain Eukaryota; kingdom Metazoa; phylum Chordata; class Lepidosauria; order Squamata; family Lacertidae; genus Podarcis; species Podarcis raffonei. The sequence goes on along the minus strand of NC_070605.1, from coordinate 95,047,427 downwards.
CCCCACTCACCTCACAGAGTGTTTGTTGTGGGGGAGGAAGGGAAAGGAGAATGTTAGGTGCTTTGAGACTCCTTAGGGTAGTGATGAAGTGGGATATCAAATCCAAACTCCTCCTCCTCCTCCTCCTCTTCTTCTTCCTCTTCTTCTTCATGGCTGCAGTGGCATAACGTGGGGGATGCAAGCGGGGCTGTGGCCCCAAAGAGTGGATTTTTGAGGGAGTGCTTTTTGAGGCACCCACATGCAGGTGCCAGCAGCATGGCCTGGCCTGGCACTCCCCTCCGGGCACTGGAGGAACCAGGGCTTGTGGGGACACCTGGTTCAGGCCCATAAACATGCTGTGCCGGCTGGCCGGGTTCCACCCTGTGCGTGTGAGCAGATGGCTTAGCACAGGTGGGGTGGGGTGGAGTCACTCCAGCAGTGTTGGTGATGAGGGCTGGGATGCCACAATGGGCTCCTTCACCCTCCTTGCCCCAACCCTGGAACACACACACACACACACACCGGGACCTTGTTTCCCCAGGTCCCAGTCTGACACTCTAACCAGTATACATTACAGTGGTACCTCGGGGTAAGAACTTAATTCGTTCTGGAGGTCCGTTCTTAACCTGAAACTGTTCTTAACCTGAAGCAATACTTTAGCTAATGGGGCCTCCCACTGCTGCTGTGCCACCAGAGCATGATTTCTGTTCTCATCCTGAAGCAAAGTTCTTAACCTGAAGCACTATTTCTGGGTTAGCGGAGTCTGTAACCTGAAGCATATGTAACCTGAAGCGTCTGTAACCTGAGGTACCACTGTACTACATAGCAGTCGAGAGGTTTATCCACACACACACACACACACACACACACACTTCTCCTTCCTCCATCCATGAGACATTTACACTGTTTGAACTACTTCAATGCGCTCTACATGGGACTACCTTTGAAGGTGACCCGGAAACTACAACTAATTCAGAATAAGGCAGCTAGACTGGTGACTGGGAGTGGCCGCCAAGACCATATAATACTTGTCCTGAAAGACCTACACTGGCTCCCAGTATGTTTCTGAGCAAAATTCAAAGTGTTGGTGCTGACCTTTAAAGCCTTAAACAACCTTGGCCCAGTATACCTCAAGGAGTGTCTCCACCCCCATCGTCCAGCCCGGACACTGAGGTCCAGCTCTGAGGGCCTTCTGGCAGTTCCCTCACTGTGAGAAGTGAGGTTACAGGGAACCAGGCAGAGGGCCTTCTTGGTAGTGGCGCCCGCCCTGTGGAACGCCCTCCCATCAGACGTCAAGGAAATAAACAACTATCTGACTTTTAGGAAACATCTGAAGGCAGCCATGTTTAGGGAAGTTTTTAATGTTTGATGTTTTATCATGTTTTTAATATTCTGTTGGGAGCCGCCCAGAGTGGGTGGGGTATAAGTAATAAATTATTATTATTATTATTATTATTATTATTATTATTATTAGCACATTCCAACCACACAAAGACACTTGAGGCAGTAATAGAGCAGAGAAGGGAAGGAGTGTGAGCTAAAGAGAGGGGACATGGCCTTGGAAAATTCCTGATGGCTGAATAGAGCAGGTATAGGAAAACTCGGCTCTCCAGATGTTTTGGGACTACAACTCCCATCATCCCTAGCTAACAGGACCAGTGGTAAGGGATGATGGGAATTGTAGTCTCAAAACATCTGGAGGGGGGAGTTTGCCTATGCCTGGAATAGAGTGTTTCGGAGGACCACATTTGGCCCCTTTAACACTGAGTGGTCAGGGAGCCCTGAGGCTGCAGTCCAGCAATATGGACTGCATAAAGTAGTGGTTGTCAAAGGATGTGGTGCACAACAGTGGTGTGGCAAGAGAGAATAGCAAGTGTGGCAAGAAGATTTAAGGACAATCAAGGAAACATTGAAATATTTCATTGCAGTATAGTATAGCATCAAAGCCTATTTTATTAACTTTGAGTGTGTGTCACCCAGAACACAGTCAGAGGAAGATACTAAGTATGAGTTTTCTGAGAACAATGGCTCTTCTCTTTGGACCAGTCTTCCCACTGCTTGACCACTATTTTGCTCTCGAGCCATTGGGCCATCCAAGCTCATCCCTTTTTATTTATTTATTGCTGGTAAGTGCCAAGTTCCTCTTCATTTCTGCAACAGAGTTCTTTTGAGGAAGCAAATAATTGCCTTCCAAGTGTTCTCAAGTGAAGCTTAGCACCTGGTGGAAACTCAAGCCACAATGGGAGAACTACAGATGTGAACTCAGGCAGTGACCCTCCTTGCAATGTCTATAAAAAGGATCTAAAATGAAAACTCTGTATTCTAACAATTGACAGTGCTTTTGCAGAGTTTTCTGTTCTCAGAAGGACCCCTTTTCCTGTATTGCAAAGTGGGATCAGCTTCTTCTAAGCAGTTTCTTCCTGCCAAATCCACACAGGTGCTGGAAGTAATATATCTATATTAGCCCTCTGAATGCTTGCTTTGAGCAGTCTTTTATCTTCCGGGGGGGGGGGGGGGGAGATCACTTGGGCAGCTGGAGAATGCTGAGGATACAAATGTGAGAGAAAAACTGAGTGAAGTAGAGAAATCAGATTGCTGTACAACATTGTCGCAAAGAAGTCTTTGCTATTTCTTTATTTGCCAGATTATGGCTTTGATTTCCACCCCTGGGGAGAAGTGGTAGCTCAGGTGGAAGTATGGATGAGCCTTATGTTACATCCACTAATTTAAATAGGTCCACACTGAATAAAAGTTGATTGCTTACTACAAGATGCGTTTACAAACAATAACTAAATTTTTATCCCTATGCATGGAAGATCCATTATGAACCATTCTAAGTCCAAAGTTGTGGTAGATTGAAATGCATCTCAGAAAAATAAATAGCTACGTGATGAACAGGTGACAGAGCAATTGAGTCTTTCAGACAAAAGATCCAAAGAAATTTCATTTCACCGCTCTTAAATTAACAAGCTATTTGAACTATGTCTACTTCAAAACCATTTACAGTAAATAATGGCAACTAACGGCTCCAGTTTTGAAGGGTTTTGTTTGTTTGTTTTGTTTTTACCTTCCAAGGTCTTAGGTCAATTGTTATACAGGACTGAAGGTTGAACTCTAAGAAGTCGTCTTTCAGAATATTTTTATGGAAGGAGCTTGAGCATTCACCAGGGATACCGTCTCATGAAAAATGGAATGGATGAGACAAGTCTCATTGAATGTTTGGGCTGGAACAACTGAGGGTCAGAATCTGACCACAGAAATGTCAATATTGATTGTGATATATCAACATAACTATTAAAGTATTGTTGGCAACAGGTCCTTTGTTGCACCCTGAGGAACTGAGTCATGATGCTGAGAAAGATGTCACGGTGATAAATAATTTGGTTTCTGTAGGCAGCATGTTAAGATCATGAAAGGTTATAACAGGGCACAATGCCTTCATACTCACTTAGGAAGAGTTTTCATGGTACGTAGGTGTCAAGTAAGTACGCAAATGTCTTTCCTTCCACTGATGCCCTCTGGCATCTCTGCCTCCGAAAGGCTTGCACAGCTGTTTGTTGCAGAAGCCTTGGCTACAAGCTCCTCAGGTGAATGGTGCCTCTGGGGCTGGCCAGAGGTGCTTCCCAGGCACCTGTGGGGCAGTGTGAGGAGGCACCTCTCTTTGGGGTGAGGGGCAGCTCAGAGACCAGGGGCAGCAGTAACAGCTGCTCAGAGAAGTCCCAAGGAGAGGGGAGAAGAGAGGAGGCTGAGGATACCCTCCACAAAGGAGGGTGTTTGAAAAAGGGTGAGGACTGCTGGCTCTGCAGGTGACATAACTGGTCTTCTGAGCCCCACAGGGGTTGCTGCAGAAAGAATGTAGCTGGTCTGGAGGAGACTCTTGAGAGTCCCATGGACTGCAAGAAGATCAAACCGATCCATTCTTAAGGAAATCAGCCCTGAGTAATCACTGGAAGGACAGATCCTGAAGCTGAGGCTCCAATACTTTGGCCGCCTCATGAGAAGAGAAGACTCCCTGGAAAAGACCCTGATGCTGGGAAAGATGGAGGGCACAAGGAGAAGGGGACGACAGAGGAAAAGATGGTTGGATAGTGTTCTCAAAGCTACCAGTGTTCTCAAAGCTACCAAACTGTGGGAGGCGGTGGAAGACAGGAGTGCCTGGCGTGCTCTGGTCCATGGGGTCACGAAGAGTCGGACACGACTAAACGACTAAACAACAACAACAAGGGAGCCATGGACCCAAAAAGGTTGAAAACCTCTGAACTAGTTGGTAGCCAGTGCAGTCAGATATGTAATAATAAAATTTAAGGTCATATATATATATATATATATATATATATATATATATATATATAAAATAAATGTTCATAAATGTACCAACCAAGCACACACATAGATCAGCACACAAAGACCGACCTGAAACCATTTTGATTCCCAAACTGACCAAATGTTTTCTCTGCAAGGAGGGAGGGGGTCAGGGAGCCTTTCCATTGTTACAGGAATTTAGTAATCACCATTTCAAAGGGTGACAGACTACCAGGAAAAGCAATCAGATAAGGCATTATCAGATAACCCGACAGACAGGAAAAACAACAACATTCAAATTTCTGTTGTAGACCACCTTTTCTGTGATGTAGGTATGATGTATGGAGGGGTGGTCTTGAGCTCCAGGGCAGGGAATTTAAAATGTCTATATAAGGAGGTCCTCCTCCTTTCCTGCGTGTGAGGGGAGCACCCTGTTGCAACAGATCAATAAAGATCAGGCTTACTAGCTGCTTTGCTTCTCAGTATTCTCTGGTTGGCCTCTGTTATTTTCTCTTACCAACAGGGAACCCACGTAAGGACTCTATATGGGCTCTTGAATACCCCATAAGGGAAGAAGGGCAGATTTTGTTTACAACAGATATTAAAGACAAAACTAATATTAAAGGCAATAAGGTATGCAGTAAAAAAAAGGAAGAGTTGTCCAAAAGCAATAAAACAAAATAAGAACACCAACTTTGGCAAAAGACGTATGAGCAAGATGTAAGGGATACTAAGATAAAAATTGAAGGGCACATTGCTAAGAACATTAAGACAAACAAGGAGTTCTTTAAATACATTAGTAGCAGGAGACCATCTAGGAAGACGGTTGGATCCTCGGATGACAAAACAGTCAAAGGTGTGCTCAATGAAAATAAAGAGATTGCAGAGGAACTGAATGAATTCCTTGCATCTGTCTTGACAGTGGAAGATATACATCAAGCTCTCAAAGGACTTAAGTGTGAAATTTTTCATCTTGTGAGAAGCCCCTCTCTGTTGACAACAGATGGCTTCGATTACCTCCTTCACATTCCAGACACAGTGGTGCCTCGCAAGACGAAATTAATCCGTTCCGCGAGTCTCTTCATCTTGCGGTTTTTTCGTCTTGCGAAGCACGGCTATTAACGGCTTAGCGGATTAGCGGATTAGCGGCTTAGCGGATTAGCGGCTATTAACGGCTTAGCGGCTTAGCGGCTTTAAGAAAAAGGCAATGCCCTCAGCAGTGCTGTACGGCAAATTCACGCGGGTACCAATGCATGCACGTCTCTGCCCCTGTATGTCTAATAAGGTAGAATCTGTCACACACATCCTTCTATTTTGCGAATTTTATAGTGAAGAGCGAGTTCAACTTATTTTGCCCTTTTATCAAAATTTATACCCCTACAACATTATTTGGAATCCTCCCCCGAAATTCTACGAAAATACCTTCTGGAAGATTCCTCAAGCTCAATATCATATGAGGTGGCCAAATTTTGCACTTTAGTAATCAGGAAGCGTAAATCTCCTCTGTTGAATGGCACACTGTGAAGTTCCCTTGTGTAATCCTTTTTTCTTTTTTTTTCTTTTCTGATGTTGTTGTTGACTTCTTTTTGTTTGATCTTGTGGTGTTTAGTGTCACTGGCTTTTGCCGTAATAAAACTTGACTTGACTTTAAGAAAAAGGAAACAAACTCGCAAGAACTTGCAAGACGTTTTCGTCTTGCGAAGCAAGCCCATAGGGAAATTCGTCTTGCGGAACGACTCAAAAAACGGAAAACTCTTTCGTCTTGCGAGTTTTTCGTCTTGCGAGGCATTCGTCTTCCGAGGTACCACTGTATCTCATTCCAGATACCTACCAAAGCCATTACACAGCCACAACAACTTCCTGCCTATGTATGAAACCAACCCCCCCCCATTTCACAGATGTTTTGGACTACAAATCCTATCATTCCTGGTCTACTGGCCATGCTGGATTCTGCTGATAGGAGTTGTGGTCCAAACATCTGAAGGGTACCAAGTGGCAGAAGCAGGTGTAGGCAATACTGAACTAGATAGATCTTTGGTGTGGCTTACCAGAAATCATGTACCTATATTTTTCACAACAAAATATTGGTTGACAAGGGACTATATCACATATGCTTTCCCCTACCTCCAGTTTTGTTTCTGGATAAAATGTTTTTCAAATCTCCCTGTATAAAACCTCGAGATAAAAAAGACACATAAACAAAAGCATGAGATGTACATGAAAACGTTTATCCTTGCAGAAGGCTGGTTTTCAGTCCCCCACCCCACACCTCAATGTCAAAATGTAAAGAAAGTTTAGCTCCAAAAGGCATTTTGATCTACATCAAAAAGCATTACTGCAAAAATGCAGGACAAGAAATCAAGGGCATATCTGTGTGAGAACTGACGTGTTCATGCTGAGCTTTAGTCAGCAACTTGAGAGAAACACATTTTAATTCTATGTTTTCACATCTTATGCACACTTTAAACTATAAACAAATGTAGATAGCCTTGAGCAGAAAAACAGCATATTTGGTTCACATGCACATAATGTTAAAGGTAAAGGTACCCCTGCCCGTACGGGCTAGTCATGTCCGACTCTAGGGTTGTGCGCTCATCTCACTTAAGAGGCCGGGAGCCAGCGCTGTCCGGAGACACTTCCGGGTCACGTGGCCAGCGTGACGAAGCTGCTCTGGCGAGCCAGCACCAGCGCAGCACACGGAAACGCCGTTTACCTTCCCGCTATAAAGCGGTACGTATTTATCTACTTGCACTTAGGGGTGCTTTCGAACTGCTAGGTGGGCAGGAGCTGGGACCGAAAGACGGGAGCTCACCCCGCCGCGGGGATTCGAACCGCCGACCATGCAATCAGCAAGCCCTAGGCGCTGAGGTTTTACCCACAGCGCCACCCGCACATAACGTTAGATGGCATTTAAAAATAGAAGTTAAGAAAGAATTCTAGCCTGAAATTTGTGTTTCTCTCTCTCTCTTCTTCTTCTTCTTCTTCTTCTTCTTCTTCTTCTTCTTCTTCTTCTTCTTCTTCTTCTTCTTCAAAAGGCCACTCTTTTTGCTACAATCAATTTTTTTCTCATTCCTCTTCACCTGAAAGAGGTTGATAGCAACCGGGGGTTCAAGTGCCAGCTTGGATTTTGTGTACTTGGTTCAAGTGGAAACAGTCACTCTAAATCCAACAAGAGCAATGAAGAATTATAAGTGCTCAGAGAAGGTTTTTCTCTTCAGCAGAAGCGCTCTCTGTAGTACAGTGTAAACTCAATTACCTACTCCTCCAGTCGACAACAGCAAATGTTTCCAACCATTAAAATAATCTATTCTTGTTTACATGGGCAAAGAATTACTGGTTACCTGGCAAATGTGTATTCCCAAATCTACGTTCACCAAGGCAGCCTGACTGTGGATGGGATTTTTAGAAGTGAATCAGCAGGCAAACAGGAGAAACACTGAGACACACAAATTTCCCCCCTGCAACTATTCCTTCCCCACTTTCTCTCCCTGGTTAGCTCTCATTCTGGTTTCAGACGCTGACAAGGAAAAATGGATCAAAAATGGCCCTGTGCACCTAAAGGAGCATCTCCACCTCCATTGTTCATCCCGGACACTGAGGTCCAGATCTGAGGGCCTTCTGGCAGTTCCCTCACTGCGAGAAGTGAAGCTACAAGGAACCAGGCAGAGGGCCTTCTCAGCAGTAGCACCCTCCCTGTGGAATGCCCTCCCATTAGATGTCAAGGAGATAAAGAACTACACAACTTTTAGAAGACATCTAAAGGCAGCCCTGTATTGAGAAGTTTTTAATGTTTCATGTTATATCATGGTTTTAAATGTGTTGGAAGCCACCCAGAGTGGCTGGGGCAACCCAGCCAGATGGGCAGGGAAGAAGAAGAAGAAGAAGAATTAGAAGAATTAGAAGAAGAAGAAGAAGAAGAAGAAGAAGAAGAAGAAGAAGAAGAAGACGACGACATATAGGGCCCAACATCACTGAATTATGTCAGAAACCCAAATTTTACCTCATAAGTCATTCTGCTTGAGCTCCATTCAGGGCTATCCCATACATGAAGCAGACTGAGGAAGCTGCCTCGGGTGGCACAATCCCAGGGCCTGCGTTCCCATGGGTTCTCCACTCACCACCACCCCTACTACCACTGGAGAAGTGAGAAGAAGCACTGGCAGCTTCTGGGTTCTGGTGAGAGCTCTGTGAGATCTTGCTAGAATCCAGAAACCGCAGCTACAGTTCTGGTAAGTTAGGCTTGGGGGAGCGGGGGGAAGGTAGTGAGGGACAGCACCTTTCCATTTTGCCTCAGGTGGCGAAGCACGACAGGATGCCCCAGCTCCATTTGCCCCTCAGAACCGGTGCCGACATCTTTGTAGGTTTGATCAGCAGATGTTTGAGAAGTGCAGTCTACCTCAGCACAACAGAACTAGGTTTTCTTTCCTATGAATTGCTTTTGACATTCCATCACTTCTCCCAGAAACTCAGTACATCTTCTTTTCCACTCAGACCAAACCCATGAAGAAAGCTTTGGTAGTTTGCCTAAGGTGAGTTCCTATTTGCTCACCGGGGCAAGACAGGTTGAACATATTACACCAATCCAGGTCCAACTGCACTGGCTACAAATTAGTTTCTGGGCCCAATTCAAAGTGCTAACTTATAAAAACTTAAATGGCTCAGGAATGCAATACCTCCAGGACTGCCTCTCTCCATATAAACCTACCCGGACCCTGCAATCATCATCTGAGGCCCTTCTTCATGTGCCTCCCCCTCAAAAATTCTGGAGGGTGGCAACACAAGAATGGGCCTTCTCTGCAGTGGCTCCCCATCTGTGGGATCTTCTCCCACAGTAGCTTGCCTGCCACTTTCATTATACACCTTTAGGCACCAGACAAAACAGTTCCTCTTTAGCCAGGCCTTTGGCTGATCGACATCCAATGCCCCTTTAAAATGTGTCGGGGAGGGAGTGGGATTATTGGGTTGTTTTTGTTTTTATTATGAATTTTGTGTTTTGTATTGTGATTTTATGTTGTAACTGCCCTGATACCTGTGGGTACAGGGCAGTATAAAAATGTAATAAATAAAAATAATAACAATAAATTCCTTCAGTGTTGCACTAGCAGTAGGATGGGACATGAGTGGCACTGAGCCTCTTGGGCATGCCAATCAGAAGGTCGGCGGTTCGAATCCCCGCAACGGAGTGAGCTCCCGTTGCTCTGTCCCATCTCCTGCCAACTAGCAGTTCAAAAGCACACCAGTGCAAGTAGATAAATAGGTACCACTGTGGTGGAAAGGTAAACGGCATTTCCATGCACTCTGGCTTCCGTCACTGTGCCCCATAGGGCCAGATGCAGTTTAGTCCTGCTGGCCACATGACCCGGAAAGCTGTCTGTGGACAAACGCCAGCTCCCTCGGCCTGAAAGCGAGATGAGCACCGCAACCCCATAGTCGCCTTTGACTGGACTTAACCATCCAGGGGTCCTTTACCTTTTACTAGCAGTAGGACTTATACTGGCTTCCACTAGCGTACTGGGTGAGTTGAACCTATTCATTGTTTATTTTTAGTTTGTATTATTGAAATGGAGTGACTCCAGAAATGTATTTGCAGCTTGTATATGGCAAAATTTGGATAAAAATCATTCCCAACAACAATCGGCTTGTGAGGTGCATCAAACTAAGCAGCTGTGATTGGACCATGGCTCCAATGTACTTCATGGTTGAGGAAGGGATGGAAGACACGTCTCCCTAAACACTCCACTCTCAGTGTGGCAGATATTTGTTGCTGTTGTCGGCGTCACTGTATCATAGTTACACAATCTGTACAATCTCCCTATTTTGGTGCTGATGGCAGTGCGTGGGCTGCTGGAGCTATTCTCCACATCCATGACAATTGGATAACCAAAGGTAAATACTTTGACTTTGCAAAGTGGGTAGCAAGGAAATTACTGTTGCGTGATATGCTTATGTCTTCAGAATTTAAAGTACCTTTCAGAATGTTCTTGAGATGTGAAACAGCAAGGAGCTGATTTGCTGAAAGGAAAATATTTTCGCTGGCCACCATCCAAATGGCTCAGAGGAATGCAAAAGCCCGAAGAGATACAAACTTCAGAAGCTAGTTAGGAAGGAAGTAATGCTGTGTTTTCACCACATGTAGGAAACATAAACATGCCACCCACTAATTCAAGTCAAGAAGAGCCAGTTCTTCTTAAAATAACCTGCATTCCGCAAGAATGCTGACCATCTGGAAAAGATTGCAATATGTGAGATTGCTGGCTAGGATGGAAGTTTCATTTATTATATATATACATTATACAAACATGGCAATGGTACAAATGTTTGTTGCTGTTGTTAGATTTAGACAGATAATGAATTTCAATGGTGGGCAACTTGTAACCATGTGAAAAACAAAATCGTGCATGGTGTGTCAGTTGAAATTTCCACTGGTGCTGTGCTGTTTCTATTGTAATTACAGTGATGTCTTGGTTCTCAAACTTAATCCATTCTGGGAGTCGGTTTGACTCCCAAAACCATTCAAAAACCAAGGTGCGACTTCCGATTGGTAGCAAGAGCTTCCTGCACTCAAGCGGAAGCCATGTTGGCTTCTGAAAAATGTTTTCAAACTGATTTGTTTGACAACTAAGAACCAAGGTACCACTGTATTTGCATGGTTTTAAAGTGTGTGTATGTGTGTGTATTCTATCAATGTTTTGCCCTATTCCACCCCCCCCCATGTTTTTACCTGTTTTTACTAAACCAGGTGGGGGTAGCAGATGGGTTTCAAACCCTCGGTGCATTAGGACTTGCCTTGCATGAGAAGATTGAAGGGAGAAGTCTAATAGTGGGTCAAGAAGATGTTTTCCACATGTGTTGCGGAGGGAAGTGAGCGGCAGATGTTGCTCACTAACCTGGAAAGGTAATCCATCTAAGGGAGAATGAAAACTCAGGTTGATGGACTATATGGAATTGACGGAAATGACTGGCAGAATCCGAGACCAGGGAGAAGAGACGGTGGAAGAAGATTGGAAAAAGTTTAAAGTTTATCTATGGAAATAATGTAAAATTAATGAGTGTTAGAAAAATGTTGGAATGAAATGATATGGCTTTAGTAGAAATGTTATAAGGAATTAAGCATAAATAAGTATTATAGTATTAATGGAAAATAAGGTTAAAATATGTTAAGATAACTATATGACAGAAAATAGAGAAAGATGGAAAGGACTTGCTGAAATAATTAATAGAAATGGAATACAAAAAGGGAGGTGAGAGGAGGTCGATGAAACAAGGGAATGAAAGAGAGGGTATTGAGATGGTATGATGTGTGTTTTTTGAATTGTTTTTGCTCTCGTTTTGTTTAGTGTGTTAATGTTGTGTTGTGTATTGTTTATATATTGTACTGTTTTGTTTTTTCTTTCTTTTGCTTTTTCTTTTTTTCTTTTCTCTTTTTTGTAAGGTGTAAAAGTAATAAATATGATTTTTTTTAAAGAAAACTCTGATCCTAAACCTCCACTGCCTTGTGGGATATCTTTGGGAGAAGAAAGGGCTAAGGAGTAAACCCTACACAAATCTGTAGTAGAAGTCCCTAAGATGATTGGACGGCGCCTTGTATACCTCCTTCCAGAAACTCCAACAGCTAAGCTGGTGCCAAATGTATTGCTATGCTTTCCTTTGGTGAGGCCAAGAGAGGTGTCTTGTAGTCTGGGCAGCCCAGGACCTCCATTGTCATGAGTGAGCCAGCTCCCAGGGAAAGGTTGCTGCCAACTGTAGAAAGCAGCCAAGAACAGAAAGGGTTAACTGCCATGCAGGATGAGCATTGACTAGTACCAACTCCCCCACCCCTTGGAATGCTGGCTGATAAGGGAATGGCGGGGAGCAAGCTAGAATGCTTGCCAGAAGCACAAACAGGCGGGAAATAATTAAGAGACAACCTCTCAGAGAATGGAGAAGAGGAGGGAGCTGACCCACTCAGTCCAAAATCTTGACAAATGGGAGGGCTGTAAGATTGGAAGCAAAACAAAAGGTGTAGGAAGTGAAAGCTCAGTTGCTTCTGGTCATGCCAGAAGCAGTCTTCAGAAGGGTCATATTGACTGATGATGGTGGGGGCTGTGTTAAAGCCATCCAGAGCTATCAGCTTGGTTTGACAATAAATCATCCTTTTTAATTAACTACGCTCACTGTGTTATCACAGTTAGCAAAATGCGGGTGGTGCTGTGGTCTAAACCACAAAGCCTTAGGGCTTGCCAATCGGAAGGTCTGCGGTTCGAATCCCTGTGACGGGGTGAGCTCCCATTGCTCGGTCCCTGCTCCTGCCAACCTAGCAGTTTGAAAGCACATCAAAGTGCAAGCAGATAAATAGGTACTGCTCCGGCGGGAAGGTAAACGGCGTTTCCATGCACTGCTCTGGTTCACCAGAAGCAGCTTAGTCATGCTGGCCACATGACCCAGAAGCTGTCTGCGGACAAACACCGGCTCCCTCGGCCTATAAAGCGAAATGAGTGCCGCAACCCCAGAGTCGTCTGCGACTGGACCTAATGGTCAGGGGTACCTTTACCTTTACCTTTTACTGTGTTATCAAGCCGGGGACTGGACTCCTGACATCCACACACAAATACCCCAGGCTTGTGGCTCAGGGAGGTCACTTCAGTGCGGCTAACACAGCAGTTTGACTTCACCCATGGAGGCGAACTCCATTGTCTCTCAAGACAGATGGATGCCACCAATTTTTATCTCTAAGCCACCTTGAATCCCTGCCAGGGGAAAGGGTAGGGTATAAATAAATCTATCGTAATAAAATATCCACAGTTTTCATGCACATCTTCTTATTGCACATTCTTGCACAATTCTCATTCACTTGGGTGGCCCTTGCACAGCAGAACCCTTCCGGATGGATCGGGTCTATAGCCTTGACGCTACGAAATTGATATTCTGAGACAGGAGAAATTGCATGACTACAGAGCACCGCAGCAGACAATAGTAGCAAAATGTTTCTCTTCAGCTGCAACTATTATCTGTATATAAAGAGAGACTGTTTGTCTCACCACAAAAAAGAATATAGAGTCATTACTGTTATTGTGTCAATGACAAATGGACTATACAAGCACATTATGTCTGAGGGACACTGGAAACTACTGTGTTTTCTGTACCAGAGGAGATAGCAATTTTAAAATTGCTGCAGTCAGCAAGATTGAAATTGAACAACAGGAAATAACACTGAATACAGCGTACGAGCAACATGAAAGAACACGGAGATGCATAGCAAGGACATTCTTTTCTTTTTTTTAAGCGGGAGAGAAAATAAACCCTAAAAAAGTCATCAATCCATGCCATACTTCACATATAGTTTGGAAACATTGACTAGTTGCTAAAATTTCTACAACATCCTGGGATTTACCTGAGGCTAGAATTTCATTTTTCACTTTAGCAATTCTGTCAGTCCAGTAAAGGTGACTCTGAAATTACTTATGTTTCTTTTGTGGGTTTCATCAGAAATTGGGATGAGCAAACATATTCTACCGTGTCACAAGTGCCTTTCCTATTTTAATTCATCATTTCCCTCTACTCTCTTCCATTAATCAATCACAATTTTTCTTTTTTTTTTAACTGACAGAATAAGCTGTTGTTGTTTAGCTTCAATATATCATAGAATTGTAGAGTTGGAAGGTACCCCGAGAGCCTCATGCACTGCCAGCTGAGCTATCCCAACCAATGCTATTAAACTTTTTGACTTCATTTATATTCCACCTTTTCTCCAACAACTTCAAGGCAGCACACATAGTTCTGGCCCCTATTCTATCCTCACCCAATTCCAATCTGTGTATGCAATTTCAATCTGCATATCTGTGAAGCAGGCTTGGATAGACCTTGTTCCATAGCAAAAGCTGATCAGATTGAATTCCAAGTGTATCCCTTATCTAAATGACACTTTTAATCCGCTCTTTCTAAGACAAAGGTCACCTACAGAACACAGCTAGGGGGAGGATTTGAAAAGCCCGTTTTCATTACTTCACACACAAATCCAAGTTGAGAAAATAAGGAACCGGCACCAAGGAGCCAAGCTGATAAAAGAAGGAGCACAGAACAATTCCTGGCACTAAAGAGAATTAAGCAGCTCTAAATGATTTATAATAATAATAATAATAATAATAATAATAATAATAATAATAATAATTTATTATTTGTACCCCGCCCATCTGGGCGGCTTCCAAAAGAGATGAAAAATACACTAAAATGTCACATATTAAAAACTTCCCTGAACAGGGCTGCCTTCAGATGTCTTCTAAATGTCAGGTAGTTGTTTATCGCTTTGACATCTGATGGGAGGGCGTTCCACAGGGCGGGCGCCACTACCAAGAAGGCCCTCTGCCTGGTTCCCTGTAACTTGGCCTCTCGCAGTGAGGGAACCGCCAGAAGGCCCTCGGAGCTGGACCTCAGTGTCCGGGCAGAACAATGGGGGTGGAGACACTCCTTCAGATTATTGGATACTGTTGCAAACAAAATCTGCCCCTTTTCCCTTATGGGGTATCCAAGAGCCCATATAGAGTCCTTACGTGGGTTCCCTATTGGTAAGAGAAAATAACAGAGGCCAACCAGAGAATATTGAGAAGCAAAGCTGCTAGTAAGCCTGATCTTTACTGAACTGTTGCAACAGGGTGCTCCCCTCACATGCAGGAAAGGAGGAGGACCTTGAACAATGGCGCACAAGGCCTTATATAGATATTTTAAATTCCCTGCCCTGGAGCTCAAGACCATCCCTCCATACATCATGCATACATCACAGAAGGGGTGTAACCCAAGACCCCCCCCCACAAACATCATACCTACATCAGAGAAAAGGTGGTCTACAACAGAAATTTGAATGTTGTTGTTTTTCCTGTCTGCCAGGTTATCTGATAATGCCTTATCTGATTGCCTTTCCTGGTAGTCTGTCACCCTTTGAAATGGTGATTACTAAATTCCTGTAACAAGGAAGGTTTTTTCCCACCTCCTCCCTCCTTGCAGGGAGAAACATTTGGTCAGCTTAGGAGTCAAAATGGTTTCAGGACTGTATTCCTGCGCTGCTCCAGACACTTGGTTTGCTTGGTACATTTATAAACATTTATTATGTATATAAGGCCTTAAATTTTATTATTACAATACCAAGCCTCTTCTAACTAGTAATGCACAAAGAGCAAAATACAACTTTCATGTAGCAAAATAACAGGCATGTTAGACCTTCCAATTTCCCAAAGACAGTCCCAGATTTACAGAAGCCATCCCCATTTCTGATTTTTTTTCCTGGAATGTCCTGCTTTCCCTTAGGACACCCCTAATTTCTTCGGACAAATGTTGGAGGGTATGAGTTAGCAAAGCCATTACAGTTACATTGTTAACCGAGGTTGTACAGTAACAGCTTATTCCTTTCAAGGTGGGATGGCGTGCAACATTACGCATTGCCAGGATGAAAAAAGACCTGTAGATCCTTCTCACTGAGCACCTTGGCTCTTCTATAACAACCTGCTCCATTTTCCTCAGTCAGACATATTTCTGCTAACAGCACTGGTGAACTGAGGTCTTTGATCAGCGAATGTTCCAGCAGATTCTCTTTCCCAACCATTCACTGTACCCTGATAGCCTTTCAGTATTTATTACATAAAGTAAATCAGCGGAAGAACATAGATCTACACTTTTCTTGTGTGGAGTACAATTATGCTACAGGGAGATATTCAGCTGCAGAAAATGTATAGACTTGAATTCTTTCTATTTCTTACACTGAACTTCTAGCCTCCAGCCTGCTTTATTGAGCAAACAAGAAAAGGACCGGAAGTTCAATCACTCCTAATTTTTTAGCCTATATGAAGGTTGCAGCCAGACTAAACTTTCCACATCCAACTCCAACACACATATATATTGATTTTTGTGGAGGGAAATATATATTCTACATACCCCTTGATTCCTTTCGTATTCCAATACTTTATTTTTTTAATGTAATTTGCAGCAATGCTACAAGTAGCCCTGGGAAATAGGCATCAATGAGGCTGAATTTTGGAAGATTCAGGTGCTTCGCCATGCAGGACATAGCTAAACTCGAACTCACTCCCAGAGGAGGGAGGGAGCGCTGCCAAAATGGAGGACTTTAAAAGAGTATTAGGCATAGTCATGGACGATAATGCTATAAATAACAGTACAGTGGTACCTTGGGTTAAGAACTTAATTCGTTCTGGAGGTCTGTTCTTAACCTGAAACTGTTCTTAACCTGAAACTGTTCTTAACCTGAAGCACCACTTTAGCTAATTGGGCCTCCTCCTGCTGCCACGCCGCCAGAGCACAATTTCTGTTCTCATCCTGAAGCAAAGTTCTTAACCCGAGATACTATTTCTGGGTTAGTGGAGTCTGTAACCTGAAGCGTATGTAACCCGAGGTACCACTGTATGTGAGGGTTTATGTGTCAGGGACTGGACTGAAGAGGAGGGGGGGATGGCTGGAGATTGCCCCTTCCTTCTCCAGTAGCTTCCAGAGAAGAAGGAGATGGAATTGAATTACAGCAGAACTCATAACAGCTTAGTTATGAGGTGTTAGGAGAAGGAGGGGGAGATGGACCATAGCCAGCAGAGACATCCTTGGAAAGCATAGAAGAGCCACCATCCCCGAGAACTCATTAGAGTGCAAGAACAACGGGCTCAGCAAGATTTGACTACTGGGGGCCCCTGTAGAGCCAAGTGTGTTGCTGGGGAGAGAAGGGGAGGAGCTCAGAGTGAGCAACGTCACTATGGAGCTAAGGACTGGAGTCTTTGTCTTGCATCACGATGACTGAATAAAACCATAAATAAGAACTTCCTTGCTTCTTCCTTGCTCTTTGGTGCCACTGGGGGAGGAGGGAAACTCCCACGCCTGACAGTATGTCCCTGTATCCCAGTTGCTTGGGACTGCAAATGCAGAGAGTGCTGCCATTCTCAGGTCCTTCTCATGAGCTTCCCATAGACATCTGGATGGCCACTGTGAAAACAGGATGCTGTTGGACCATCCCATCCAGGAGATGGTTCTCATCTTCTTATGATAATAATATTGTAACACATTTAACAGGCCCTCCAAGTGTCCCTATTATCCAGGGACATTCCCAGATTTACAGAAGCAGTCCCAGTTTCTGATTTGATCCTGGAATGTCCCGCTTTTCCTTAGGATGTCCCTCTTTTTATCAGAGAAATGTTGGAGGGCATGGAGTTATGTGACCCACAAGCCAAGGAGATAAGTTACTATACAACATTTCGAAGACAACTGAAGGCAGCCCTGTATAGTTTTATTATGTTTTTATATATGTTGAAAGTCACCCAGAGCGGCTGGGGCAACCCAATCAGATGAGTAGGGTATAAATAATAATTTTATTGTTGTTGTTGTTGAATAAAGGTAAAGGGACCCCTGACCATTAGGTCCAGTCGTGGCCGACTCTGGGGTTGCGGCGCTCATCTCGCTTTATTGGCTGAGGGAGCTGGCGTACAGCTTCCAGGTCATGTGGCCAGCATGACTAAGCCGCTTCTGGTGAACCAGAGCAGCGCACAGAAACACCGTTTACCTTTCTGCCGGAGCGGTACCTATTTATCTACTTGCACTTTGAGGTGCTTTTGAACTGCTAGGTTGGCAGGAGCAGGGACCGAGCAACGGGAGCTCACCCCGTTGCGGGGATTCGAACTGCCGACCTTCTGATCGGCAGTCCTAGGCTCTGTGGTTTAACCCACAGCGATGTCCCTATTTACATTGGGGAAACTTTGAAGGGTAGGACGTTATAGGATTAGTTTAAGGACTACTGACATTCTTTGAATGCTCAGAAATGGTTCTCTAAGGCTGTATATTGCCATTGCTGGTCCTTGTCTTGCCTGTATTTAATATGCTGTAGTTTCCATTGGTGGCATTTGACTGTAATAATGATCTGATAGCCTGTAATGAGGATGTGATCACACTTTCTGATTCATTAAAGAAAGATGCACAGAAACATGGCATGCAGTTCTAGGACTGCATTTATTTGGCTTATTTGTATACTTTGCATACTTTTCATTGCAAGTCAACTTGATTAATAGTGACACATTAAATGTTCTCAAGGACACAGCCATCTTCTGTTGAAAGCAAATGGACCAAACTAACCGGTTTGAGTTCAGCAATTCTAGATGAAACAGTAGTAAGGAAACGTGAGATGGGGTTTAGTTTTTTTTTAAAAGAGTACTGGTTTATACTTTAGTCCTTACCCTCACTTATTAATTAAACTCCTGCAGGGGGACCAGTCTTTTTATTAAAGGAGGAGGGGAAATGTGTGGGGCAAGAAAGGAAGGGCAGGCGGAGCCTGGAAGCTGTGATCAAGTTCTCAGGACTTCGATTAATACTGCTTGAGAAATACTCAAAATAAGCAAGATCCTGAAATGAGGGACAAAGGTGAAGTTTTTCTCAATACTGGCAATTAATTCCCACTTTGCATAGGCTAATTGAGGGCAATCAGAGAATAGTATGTGCCGTTTCATTACCTACTCATCAAATGGACTCCAACCTTCATTTCTTGCTACATCTCAACCTACATCTTCCTTTCCTAGTGGAAACAAAAGACCCACATCCTCATTTCCCTTGTAAGTGTTTGACATTTCTCTGGTCCCTGCAATGATTAATTCTTGCGCTCTTGAAAGTGTGTCATGATCAGGACGTGAATTATTATTTCTGAAATCATAATCAATGTACCTTGGTGTCCACAGAGTAAAAGGTGAGATCTTTCCAAGGCACTTTCTTTCTGGATCTAGGCAGAAAGGGGGAATAAATGGAGGGAAGAGATGGGGAAGACAAGGGGAACTAGCCAGTGCAAGGAGTGGTGTGGGGAGCCAAAGCTTGGAGCATCCTGCATTCCAGTTCAGTATCACCGCTGAAATGACACCTGTCCCAAATTTATGGAAACCACTAACATAGTTATTATGTCCCAGAAGGGTCAGCCCAAGACATGTTGACACTTCAGGTAAACCACAAAATGGTGCCTGGCTCCCCACCAGTGAAGAAGCAGTGAGTGAAGATCTACATCAGGAACAAGAGGGACTAAAGAGCTACATTAGGATCTGCTGCTCCTGTGTATTCTGCCACCTGAGGCAGTTGCCTCACCTTGCTTCATGGGTTGACTGGCCCTCCAACACAGCTTTCTTTCATGGAACTTAAGATGGTATTCATGCAGCTCCCATCCAGCACTGACTAGTTCCATATCCACTTAGCTAAGCTTACTATATCCTGTGGCTTCAGACCACATACATAATGCTAGATCTGTCTTCCCCACTGTAGTATTTTATATTCATTTCTCTTATTTGGGAGTTGGGCGCTGCCTTTTCTGCTAGAATAAGTTACATTTTAAATTTGCTGAAATGTGTTTCTGTTTTGGGTGTGACTTTTTGTGACAATAATAATGTACTCATTCCTTTTATACAAAAAAACCAAACAAAAACCAGTGGTTCTGGGCTGCAGGGTGATGCATTCAAATTAATATTGCAATGGGTATTTGGAAAGGCATATTACTATTCACAACTAGGGATGGGAGGGGTGGCTAACACCCCAGAGGACAGGATCACACTTCAAAACGACCTTGACAGATTGGAGAACTGGGCCAAAACAAACAAGATGAATTTTAACAGGGAAAAATGTAAAGTATTGCACTTGGGCAAAAAAAATGAGAGGCACAAATACAAGATGGGTGACACCTGGCTTGAGAGCAGTACATGTGAAAAGGATCTAGGAGTCTTGGTTGACCACAAACTTGACATGAGCCAACAGTGTGACGCGGCAGCTAAAAAAGCCAATGCAATTCTGGGCTGCATCAATAGGAGTATAGCATCTAGATCAAGGGAAGTAATAGTGCCACTGTATTCTGCTCTGGTCAGACCTCACCTGGAGTACTGTGTCCAGTTCTGGGCGCCACAGTTCAAGAAGGACACTGACAAACTGGAACGTGTCCAGAGGAGGGCAACCAAAATGGTCAAAGGCCTGGAAACGATGCCTTATGAGGAACGGCTAAGGGAGCTGGGCA
This sequence comes from Podarcis raffonei, assembly GCF_027172205.1. Classification (NCBI taxonomy): domain Eukaryota; kingdom Metazoa; phylum Chordata; class Lepidosauria; order Squamata; family Lacertidae; genus Podarcis; species Podarcis raffonei. Next base: position 95,027,152 of record NC_070605.1, on the reverse strand, counting down.
TGTTTAGCCTGGAGAAAAGGAGGTTAAGGGGTAATATGATAGCCATGTTCAAATATATAAAAGGATGTCACATAGAGGAGGGAGAAAGGTTGTTTTCTGCTGCTCCAGAGAAGCGGACACGGAGCAATGGATCCAAACTTCAGGAAAGAAGATTCCACCTAAACATTAGGAAGAACTTCCTGACAGTAAGAGCTGTTCAACAGTGGAATTTGCTGCCAAGGAGTGTGGTGGAGTCTCCTTCTTTGGAGGTCTTTAAGCAGAGGCTTGACAACCATATGTCAGGAGTGCTCTGATGGTGTTTCCCGCTTGGCAGGGGGTTGGACTCGATGGCCCTTGTGGTCTCTTCCAACTCTATGATTCTATGATTCTATGAAAGTTTGCACTTGAAGGTGAACCTACCTAATTTGTACATTTTGAACCAAAACACACCCATCTTTTGAAATTTGCACCATTCTGAATTTTGTAATGCGGTTCTCCAGCTAAGCAATGTGTACAAAAATGTTCATACCAGATGAATACCAATGAAGAAAGTAACCTCATAAGGGCCATTTCATTCAAACACATACTTTTAATACTGTCAAAACCTGATTTGTTTAAAATACACCTCAGTTATTTTAACTAATGGTACTGAACACTGACACTGAGATCCTGGCAACAATGCACCCAATCTACCTGGCATGCCCTACATCTAGTTTAGTTTTCACTGCAGAACCTCACTCCTCATAAGGAGAGCCTTCTTACTTGAAACATATGCCACATTCCCCGGTGACAAAAGTCAAACAATGCCAGAGAGGATCTAGGGGTGGAGGGTGGAGGAATACTGCTTGGTAAGGCAGAGCCAGAATGGAACCTTGTGGGTCAGGAGTGGAACCAGTACAGAACCTGGCAAATCATGGGTTGAACTTGGCAGAATCTTGAGTTTAATGGACTTTCAGACCATTGGAGTTTAATGGACTTTCAGACCATTGTGGGTGGCAAGGGTCTCTAAATGGGACGTGGGTGGCGCTGTGGGTTAAACCACAGAGCCTAGGACTTGCTGATCAGAAGGTCAGCGGTTTGAATCCCCGCGACGGGGTGAGCTCCCGTTGCTCGGTCCCTCCTCCTGCCAACCTAGCAGTGTGAAAGCACGTCAAAGTGCAAGTAGATAAATAGATACCACTCCGGCGGGAAGGTAACCGGCATTTCCATGCGCTGCTCTGGTTTGCCAGAAGCGGCTTAGTCATGCTGGCCACATGACCAGGAAGCTGTCTGCGGACAAACACTGGCTCCCTTGGCCTATAGAGTGAGATGAGTGCCGCAGCCCCAGAGTTGGTCACGACTGGACCTAATGGTCAGGGTTCCCTTTCCCTTTACCTTTAAGGGTCTCTAAGAAGGGGTGCTGCTCCCACATCAGGTCTACCCAACTCCCTATCGGAATGCCCTATGGCTGTAATGGTGAGGCTAATTTGGGAACGGGTGTTGTGAGGTGAGCTTGGATACTTCTGCTTGTCTCCCCCCTCAAGCTGATGCCTCTGGGATCTGTAGCTTCTCAGATGAAAAACCTCTGTAGTCTGAAGCACATATCACCTTCCACCCTTCTCACTTCACCCACAGCTAAATCTGCCAATTTCCTCTGCTCTTCACCCCTCTCTCCCTCTCCCTCTCCCTCCCTCTCTCTCTCTCTCTCTCTCTCTCTCTCTCTCTCTCTCTGTGTGTGTGTGTGCATGACCGTCACTATATATTGTAAAAATATTTAAATACCACTATTCATAATAGTAAAACTGCCAACCAAGCAGTTTGAAAGCACGTCAAAGTGCAAGTAGGTAAATAGGTACCGTTCCGGCGGGAAGGTAAATGGCATTTCCGTGTGCTGCTCTGGTTCGCAAGAAGCGGCTTAGTCATGCTCGCCACACGACCCGGAAGCTGTACGCCGGCTCCCTCGGCCAATAAAGTGAGATGAGCGCCGAAAACCCAGAGTTGTCTGTGACTGGATCTAATGGTCAGGGGTCCCTTTACCTTTACTATTCATAACAGAAAATTCCAGAGTGATTTGCAAGAATAATACACAAAACTGTAAAATGAAAACAAGATAAAAAGTTGAAACTGGAAATCAGCCAATTATTGTAGAAAGATGAATTCTTGATTGCCTGCACAAGCCTTACAGAATAGCCACACCACTTCCAACTGATCTCCTTCTGTGGCCTTTCCAGGCTTTGCTTCTAGATCTGGTCTGTCCCACATCACTTCTAGTTAGCTTCTAGATACCACTCATATTCCTCGTGCATGGCTTCAAGAGCTGCTGCAACATGTCTGGGCTACACTTGGTATTAGTGAACACTTAGCCTACAGTCCTGTATATATTTGATTTTGGGAGTAATCAGGCTGCAAAAGTTTTTTGTCCAGCACTGTTCACAATTGGTAACATTTATTTTCCTTGCAAGGGGAAGTCTATCCAGACAATTCATTGAGGCTCAGACAAGCAGCACCATGTAAATATGATTTTCCTCTGTATACACTGTCATAGAAGTCTGCTTTGCATGCTGATCTCCTGTGCTCAACTGGAGCAACTGCCTCAATGCATAGAACTTGCTTCTCAACAAACTGGTCTACAGTCAAGCTCCAGAAATCACAAGTGCACTTTTTTTTTAATGAAGTATACAGTAGATCCTATTTTACGCTTCCAGAATTATTCAAGCATGGAAAATATTAAGAAGAATGATGCCCCGAGTGCCATATTAATACTGGAACTTATATCTGCAGCTCCTTTCAGCTGTTTCTGTTGGGGCTTATTTATCCAGCAGAGGTATCTGCTTATTAGGAAAAGAAATAATGAGCTTACAGACAACCTCCTCCAATTTTAGTACTATCAACAACATATGTATTTCATGTTGATTTAAATTAAAACAGTTTTATCATGAAAGTATGAAGTACTTTGTGGTCAAGTACTATTCGAATAATATTCAGCAATTCATTTGAATCTGAGAAACCATTTCCAGCAGAGAATTCCTTCTTTGCAATTCCTTCTTGTATATTCTGATACACTCTACCAAGGTGGGGGCTATGAACTGATGAAACTTTAATCTCAAAGTAATTTTCGTTTCAGTGGCATTCAGCTTTCACCACTGTAAAAATATATATTTACTTATTTGAAATTAACAGGTACTTGATAACAAAAATGAAATGATGTTATTTGCTCCGATACCTTGCCACAAAATATTTTCTATACAAAGAACAGAGATATAGATACGGCTTCTAATAGGCATCTGGTTAGCCACTGAGAAAACAGAATGATGCATTAGATGGCCCAGGGGGCAGGGAGGGGGTCTGATCCAGCATGGCTCTTTTTACATTTGTATTTTTGTATAAATATTACATCATTTCAGTGAACTGGGACTTTGCAGGAAACCTGCACGAATGATCTTGTTTGGAAGGTTGATGCAGATCTCGGATGTGGCATCCTAATCAGAATCTCACTTCCTGAGTCGGAAACTGGGTCACAGCTGTGGAAATTATACAGAGATTTTTGCTTCGTAGATGCCAACATGTATTAATCTCTTAATTATTTTTAAATGTTCCTTTATTGATAATTTTAATATTCCTTATATACCACTTAAGAGGTTTTTACTACAATCAAGTGGTATATAATTTTGGTAAAATGCATAAATAGCAATTTAAAAGAATTGATCTGCTTGTAAATGAGAAAAGGGGCAGCGGAAGCCTCGAAGGTGCCCCCTAGATTGGTCCCATACCGCCTATGTCTGCACAGAAGATGATTTTCCATCTTAGATGCAAAAGGGGATATTCTAGTAACAACAGGAATACTCCCCATCTAAGACAGTGCTTGGCAGCAGTGCAATTTGCAATCTCCGCAGTAGACTGGAGGTGATGGGACTCTCAAGGACACCGCTTGTTATTTTTTCACAAATTTACCCAGGCAGCTCCTCCAACCCACCACTGCAATTAGCATTTGTTTTCGCAGCAACCTTCTAGTAAACCTACTGCTTTACTATGGCATATTTAAGGACCTGAGCATGCACAGTGCAAAATTATGCGTCAAGAAAAAGACCTGGGCCGGAACTTCTTTGAAAACTGTCACACACACACACACACACACACACACACACACACACACATGTTTCTGTAGAACATCGTTAGATTTTTCTTACATATATCAGTAATAGTTACTGGTATTTTAAGGCAGCATTCGTTCTGTCACACATTGTATGACGCATTACTATCATTAATTTAAATTTATGAATACCATATACTGAATATTCTAGGCAACGTACAATAAAACTAGTTCAAAATATCCAACGCAATCAGAGCAACTATTATTGATACAAGTGTTATCAATACCACTTAAACTGGGCAGAATTTTCCATTATCTTGAACATAAAAGACTCTCAACTTGCTGTCTGTGTGTTTGCCATATACTGCTGCTTAAGGACACCAATTTTCCTCTTTCTCTCCCTCTCTTGATCCTTATCCTAACACAAGATGTCATCACACCAGACAAAAGATAATCACAAGATGTCGCCTCATCAGACACGACATCGTGATGTTATTGACAAAATTATACAGCTGCTTGCTCCAGAGGAATCAGGACCAAAACACACCGAGGAGGGCAAGTCAGGCCAAAGACTGTGAACGCAAAGCAGAAGGGAAATGACTCAAGAAATATAACGTCAGAGTTGACAAAACAAATGCTGAAAATTGTTGAATATTGGAGGCACAATTTAGCATCAAAAAGGAGGAGGAGGAGGAGGAGGAGGAAAGCAGTTTTGGATGCCCAAAACACTCAGAATTACAGAGGGTAAGGAGTGACCCAGAGCCAGAGCCAAAATGGGAGATCCAGGATTGGGATCAGAAGCTGGTATGGCTTCTGTCAATCTGCGATGTCTTGGTTAAATCAGGACATTTGGGGAGTATGTAGTTTAACGTGACACCTGCTTGGTTTATGCCAACTTCTTATGCATAGGATTGCTCCCTGAAAATGTTTAGCTGTTTAGATAGCATTGCCTTTTGGGAATTAGAGGGAAAGGACTACCTAAATCGTATAGAAATTTATTTACGTATGCTACTACTGCAGCAAGAATGATACTTGCCCCAAAGTGGAAAGAAGCAGAAGTCCCAGCAAAGAAAGAATGGATACAAAAACTTATGGAAATGGCGAAACTTACTGGAAGAATAAGAAATCAAGATAACAAACTTTTTATAAAAGAATGGAAATGGTTTGTTGAATATTTACAGATAAATTGCAAACAGATAAAAACATTAGCAGGATTATTGTAATAACCTGCAGTTTCATAAGAGTATATATTTAAAGTAGATAATTAAATGAGCAAATTAAATGAATTTGGATATGCAGAAGATATTTAAAAAATAAATTTAAGGAACCGCAGAAAGAGGGGGAAGGAAGTCAAACTTTGAAATGTTAAATTGATTGTAAAACTAATGAAATGTATAAACTTGAAAAGTATAAATAAAAACTTAAAAAAGAGAGAGATAGCATTGCCATCACTCTGAACAGACTTTGAAATGTTTTCACTAGGGATGGACAAAGTCCATCTTTGCGGAAACATCTTTTTTTTTTAAGAGTCCTTATGAAGTGGTCTGAGGGTTGCAGTGCTGCCTCCAGGGCCGTCTTTAGCATATGTGCCGCCGGGGTGCAAAGATCCGCCCAGTACCCCCAAATTTAGTTTAGCCCCCAAATTAACTTTGATTATGCTTATGTCAGACACCACACTTTTTTAAACGATTTCTCTAAATGAATTTGAACTGAAATAAAAACACATTCTGCAATGTTTCACTCGGGGTCAGCGGCACTTTTGATACGATTGATCTCGCGCGGCTTGCAGGCAGGTGGCACGAGATCAGTCGTGTCAAAGCTGCCACTGACCCCACTGCCGCATAGCAGCTCAAAACAATACGTAACACAGTATTTTGTAAGAGTTTATTTTGCGTGCACGGCGTCATTGTGAATGACAAGCGCCGTCTTTGGTAAATGAGTGCACAAAGTCGAAGGCCCTTTAGTGAAACAGTAGGTATAAAAAGGTAAAGGTAAAGGGACCCCTGACCATTAGGTCCAGTTGTGACCGACTCTGGGGTTGCGGCGCTCATCTCGCTTTATTGGCCGAGGGAGCCGGTGTACAGCTTCCGGGTCATGTGGCCAGCATGACAAAGCCGCTTCTGGCGAACCAGAACAGTGCACGGAAACGTCGTTTACCTTCCCGCTGGAGCGGTACCTATTTATCTACTTGCACTACTAGGTTGTCAGGAGCAGGGACCGAGCAACGGGAGCTCACCCCGTCATGGGGATTCAAACTGCCAACCTTCTGATTGGCAAGTCCTAGACTCTGTGGTTTAACCCACAGCGCCACCCACGTTCCAGTAACAGTAGGTATACATTTCGGTAATACCTAGGTATATATGTATTTTGTTTTTCCAGCTTGATCAAAATTATTTATTATTTCATACCAGGTAGTTAAGAGCTTAGGCGGCTTCAGCGGCAGGCACCTGGTGCCCCCCAGAATTCAACGCCGGGTGCCCCGCACCCCTTGCACCCCCAGGTAAAGATGGCCCTGGCTGTCTCCATTAATTTTTTTAAAGCACGTGGAACTTCTTGCTGCTGCATGTTTTGAATGCAAACACAGCAAGTCCCTGTGGGAGTGATGGGAGTTGATGATGTTTCATCACTCTTTGGGGGGGGGGACTGTATGGGAACATTAAACATGCCTCCCACCAGTGATGACACAGATTTCTCCTTCATTCCTAGCATTCACATAGCCAAATCTGGTTTTGCCCATTGCTTTGTGACACCATCCCTTTTACACTGCAATTTTCTGCATGGTTACTTAGACATAAACCCCACTGTGACCAATGAGACTTACTTCCTAGTAAATGTGTTTAGCGTTACGACAGCATCCCTGTTTGACTAGGATTACCCAAGTGACTAATATGGGAGGAATATGCATTCATTACAGGAAAAATGATGTCTGGGTTGCAGCAGCAGCAGATAGGGGGAGCAACTGCATTGAACAAGTCTGTGGGGAGTGAAAAAAGACTAAAATGGAGCATCTGTCATACCATAGGGAAAACCAATAAAAATTATATGACTTTCTAGAAAGGTTGAAATATTTATTAGTTAAGAAGGCAGTCTAATTAGATCAGAGATCTGAGTAAGGCTGCAATCCTATGCACACTTATTTGGAAGTAAGTCCCATTGAACTCAGTTGGGCTTCTGCGTAAATATGATTAACATTGCGCCGGGCTTGATTACCCAAGTTTCACTTGACATTGCATTCAGCTACAGTGGAACCTTGGTTTTAGAACAGCTTAGTTTATGAACAACTTGGAAATAGAACGCTGCAAACCCGGAAGTTTTCTGGTTTATGAAGTTTGCCTTGGAAGTTGAACATGTTCTGCTTCCTGATGAGTATGTTCCATTTGTAAACCCCGCTACTAATCAGAGGCTTCCTGTTGAGTCTGTTGGTTGTTGAGAACCAAGCACCCATGCAACACAGAGAAGATATTTGGAGCTTTTGTTTTTGCTATTTTTTTCATTTTGGTTTGTTGGCTTCTTCATTTTTTTGACTGTGACTTGTTCTTCATTTTACAGGACTGACTTGTGACTGTGGCTTGAGACTTCATTTTTGTGACTGTGTGGAACCCAGTTCAGCTACTGATTGACTGAATGTGTGACTGCAGAAATGGATAAAAGTCCCCCATCTAAACAATGACTATCATCAGAGCACATAAGAAAAATAATAATTAATTTTTATAATCTACAATACTGTCTTATTTATTTTATAAATTGATTATTGCTTTCATTTTATGGATCAATGGTCTCGTTAGATAGGAAAATTCATGTTAAATTGCTGTTTCGGGGGTTGTTTTTAAAAGTCTGGAACAGATTAATCCGTTTTGCATTACTTTCTATGGGAAAGCACACCTTGGTTTTAGAACACTTTGGTTTTGGAACAGACTTCCGAAATGGATCAAGTTTGGGAACCAAGGAACCACTGTACTACCAAGTCCTAAGCATGCATTTAGACTGGTGCGTGCTCACAATATTCCTTATATTAACATGTGCAAAGCCAATCTGCTCTGCATTGTGCCCATTTCCTCAAGCACAAAACTTTGTACACGTGGGGGAAAGTTGTGCTAATTTGTCCTGCTTCCCTAGCACCATAGAATCCCACAGCTGCTTCGGTACAGGGAAGGATAAGTAGTTTGTGTTTCCATATGTGGTTAAGATATCTTAGAGCACTGCACACAAAACAGCAGTTCAGTGTAAGCATTACTACTGTGTTATGTAGAAAGGAATCCCTGGTTTGGGGTGTATAACTATGATAAATACCAAGGGGAAACCAAATCAGTGGCAGGACGGGGGAAGGAGGTGTTTAATTGGGGCTTTTAATAAATAGAATAATTTGGTTCACAAGATGCATTATTTTCACTCATGAGTAGCAGAAACTACACTAAATATCTATGTAAACTTTTTTTTAAAAAAAATCAGTGTTAAGTATGGTCTTAGCTGGGGTGGTGGAGAAATTCATTTCAATTCACATTTAAAGATGAGCCTACAAAATTTGCACTTTCTGAAACAGCCATCCTTCCAAATCAAATTTTGCAGCACAGTTCCCCAGCCAAGATATCTGTATAAAGGGCGCATAAATATGCAAGTATTGGTGTAAATATGTAAATATGCATTATATTACAGAAATTTGTTTCGGGAAAAATGTCATATTTGCAGTAACTGCATACAAAAGTATGTCACTATTAGGAATGTTGAAATGTGGAGAACTGAAATTAAGACTGCAAAAGAGAGAGAGAAAGGAATAGTTGTTGAAACTGAAAGACCTAGCCTTTGCTCTCTCATCCTGAAATCCCTGGGATATGGAAAGGCTTGACTTTGCCCGAATTGTGCCCTTAATCCCGTGTACCACAGTACATTTAAAAACGCATGCTTCAGTGGCATGCAAAATAAATACTGCTATATCCCTTTGGCCTTCCTTTTTCCCTAATACATGTTTTATGAACTTTCCAGCTGTGCTAATGCTAACAAATTGCTGGGCACTGATACCTAAGGCTCAGCTAGCTGGGGATTTGAACTCAAGCACCTAAGCAATTAAGCAGATATCTTGCCAGGAGAAATACGAGATGGTCCCAATGGTGGGAGTTTTTTTCTGCTAAAGTAATATTGCACAGAGAAAGGCTGCATATGCACCTCTCCATTTGCACAGCACTCACTTCCTAGAGAAAGCTGCCTGTGGCAGATGGGTGGTAGAAACCATTTGACACTGATCTGCGAGCTTGGAGTGGACTCACTATTTCTAATCCATTCACAACTCTTGCCCCGTCCCCACACCTCAGCATTTGCTGCCAAAGGCAACTGCCTCACTCTGCCTCTTTGTAGGGTTGGCCCTTATCACAGGAAGAGCACAGCTGGTTACCTGGCCATTGGGAAGGAGATGCAAAGAGTTGCCAAATAGCTCCCTCAGCCTCAGTGCAAATCCAAGGGTCCCTGACAGTTTAGTTCCCTATCTTCATTGATTGCAAAAGCTTGTTATTTGGTTTGTGTGTGTGAGTGTTTACACATTACTTGGGAAGACAGGCGAACTAATGCCAGTGTACTGGAAGAAGCAAACATAACCAGTGTCAAAGCAATTGATTCTTCAACATCAACTTCTTCAACTGATTAAGGTAAAGGTAAAGGTACCCCTGCCCGTACGGGCCAGTCTTGCCAGACTCTAGGGTTGTGCGCCCATCTCACTCAAGAGGCCGGGGGCCAGCGCTGTCCGGAGACACTTCCGGGTCACGTGGCCAGCGTGACATCGCTGCTCTGGCGAGCCAGAGCCGCACACGGAAACGCCGTTTACCTTCCCGCTTGTAAGCGGTCCCTATTTATCTGATTATCATCTTCCAAAGCAACTACAGTGGTGGTACCTCGGGTTACATACGCTTCAGGTTACAGACTCCGCTAACCCAGAAATAGTACCTCGGGTTAAGAACTTTGCTTCAGGTTGAGAACAGAAATTGTGCTCCGGTGGTGCGGCAGCAGCAGGAGGCCCCCATTAGCTAAAGTGGTGCTTCAGGTTAAGAACAGTTTCAGATTAAGAACAGACCTCCGGAACTAATTAAATACTTAACCCAAGGTACCACTGTACTCTATTCCGAACTTAAAAATGGAAAGCGTAATGCTGGTGGACAACAAAAGAGGTTTAAAGACTCTCTCAAGGCAAATCTTAAAAAAATGTAGTATAAACACTGACAAATGGGAAACACTGGCCTGCGAGTGCTTCAACTGGAGAACAGCCTTTACCAAAGTTGTCATGGGCTTTGAGGACACTTGAACTCAGGACAAAATGGAGAAACATGCTAAGAGGAAGGCACGCTTGGCAAACCCTCACCATGATCAACGCCCGCCTGGAAACCTATGTCCCCCCTGTGGAAGGAGGTGTGGATCCAGAATTGGCTTCCACAGTCACTTACGGACTCACTGTTAAGACTGTTTATGGAAGAGAATCTCATTTGGCTATGAGTGATTGCCAAAGAAGCTTCCACCACCTGTAGATCCTTCCATTTTAAGCATGTGAGTGGCTTTGATTCATCAGGGGTAAAGACATGGTATTATTATCACCAACAACAGCAATAACAACACTTCAGCACCGTGTCTTGCACTGCATTGTAATCTCCATGATCTGAAGCCCTGCCTTTGTCACAAAGCCTGACATATGCTGTGTGGTCCAAATTTGGCTGGTAACTATTAAGACAATAGAAGAATAAGAATAGAATGCTGGTATTTGAGAGAGTCCTGGAGGTAGAATCTTCTGTGTCAACGGGGGTAGCTCAGTGTATGAATGAACCTGCCTTTCCTTTCAGTTTCTGATTTTTACCAATCATCAGTTTGGTTTGCATCATTCCCATATATGGAAATCTGCATGGCAATTGACACTCAATTTTATTCAAATATTTCCAAAAATATACATTTTTATATGCAATTGTGCCTAGCATAAGCAACTTGGCAATCATTCCCCCCCAAATAGAGTGCACTTTCAGATGCTGTTTTCACTAATATATGAATCAGTGTGTACATTTTTTTAAAATGAATTTGAGAATATTTGTATGCATTCTCTGTTGGAGAACTTGATTGCAAAATTTAGAGAAGTGAAAATTTTGCAGGAGAGATGAGTTTCAGCTCACGTACTGGTTTGGGAAGCACCAGCTTGGTAAAGTCACATTAAAACATGAAGTGAACAAATATCTTCTCCATCTCTACTTCACAGATAGAGCCTTGTGGTATAACCAATGTGTGAGGCCTGACAGTCCAGAACAGGAACATGTCACCTAAGGTGCATTAACCTCAGCCTTGCCTATGTTTTCTTGTCAATAGATCCCAAAGCAAACAATCTCAGCCATCCCATTTTTTTCCTTCTAAAGGTCAGTTGGTGATCCTAGACACAAACATGGGTCTGCCTCATCAAATCCTAAAGCAAAGTTCAAAATAAACTCATCGGAGGATGTACAGAGAAGGAAGATGTCAAGAGGCTGGGAAACTAGGCAGTGCAACAGGAAAAGAGAGAACACTGCCAGAATATTCAGAATATGGATAATTCTTTCCTGGAGTCATCAGTCTGTCAAAGTACATTCTACATTCTGAAATGTTAACCTGTAATCAATTTGACCATCTGCAATAAAATAAGATATTTAAAGCTATCAGATGTTCTCTGAGCAGCCCGCCTGGATTCTAAATTTCCACGTTTAAAATGCTATTCTGCATCAGAAATATTGAATTTCCATCCTCTGTGCAGCTTTGATTTTGTTTCTTACTATGCCACCTGGTAACACCCTGTGCTTCTGTAGTTACATTCTATCTAAGAATTTGGAGCCATTTTGCAAACATTACGTGCAACAGCCCTCCAAGGTAGCTGACACGATTTACCGTCTTTCATCACATAAAACTGTAAGATATTATGTAGTAATTCTTCCCCTTAAAGATCTTTGTGGCTCAATGAGGTCGGGCAGAATTAAGGTAAAAGCAATGTATCCAACAGGTTTCGTGGCAGGGGGTGTAAAAGGGGGAGAACTCCACATTTGTATTCCCAGAAAGATAAAACAGCTATGCATTACATGGGACATCCATAATGCAAATCAAGAATTCTTCATAGATTCATAATGCAAATCAAAAACAATACCACCACAAGCCACACTGATGCCATTTTATTAATTTTGTAGAGCTCAAAGGTATGTTTTGCTGAATGCCAGGAATATCGTCTTCGTTGTGAGGAGCAGCGGGAAGGGATTGTGTGCAAAGCTGTGGTACAGATAGATGAGAAGGGAACAGAAGGCACATCAAACAGGATTTTGATACCAGAGGCTGTAAAGTAATTGTAACATAGAAGGGAAATCTCTCACCCTTCGCTGGCTGGCAGCTGCTACACTGGCACCTGTTTTAGAGTTAGCCCAGATGAAAAACTACAAAGTGAAGGAAAAAACCTGGGTTATTGTCCAGCTCCTAGGATGCGGTATCATCTGAGAGGACTGAAGGACTGCTTTGGGATAAAAGCTTGTTAAAAATGGCAACACTTGAGGCAAATCCACATGCATTCCCTGTGCATGTGCAGAGGAACCCTGCCTCTTTCAGCCAGGACAGATCTAATGCATCAGTTGTGCTGGCTCACAATGATTTCCCCCATTTCCCCCTTCAAACTTTCCATTTCACTGATTTCCCTTTCCTACATTAAAAGATAAAGGGACCCCTGACCATTAGGTCCAGTCGTGACCAACTCTGGGGTTGCGGCGCTCATCTTGCTTTAGTGGCCAAGGGAGCCGGCGTACAGCTTCCGGGTCATGTGGCCAGCATGACTAAGCCGCTTCTGGCAAACCAGAGCAGCACACAGAAACACCGTTTACCTTCCCGCCAGAGCGCTACCTATATATCTACTTGCACTTTGACATGCTTTTGAACTGCTAGGTTGGCAGGAGCAGGGACCGAGCAATGGGAGCTCACCCCGTTGCGGGGATTCGAACCACCGACCTTCTGATCGGCAAGCCCTAGGTTCTGTGGTTTAACCCACAGTGCCACCCACGTCCCCTTTCCTACATTGCATCCATACAATTCTATGATTGCCCACTTTGATTGTGCTGGCCCCACAGCTCCTGTCTATGCATGAGGGCTATTCACATTGAGTAATAATCAGATGAGGAATAAAGAAATCACACCCAAATTGGTCTAAAGAGAGAAGGAATTGTTAAATAAGCAAGTGATCAGGTTTTGAGAAGCTACTGAGTTTCAACCTTGCAGAAGCAACGCTGAGAATGTAATGATGGGCATTTGAGAGCACTGAGTTCAAATGTTCCTGCAAAAGCCCCTTTGTTAGCCTTCATGTTATTTCACAACATGACAGTGTCAGGTAGTGGCGTTTTCCTTTTCCCTCCTTTTTGGAGGGACGAACATGTTCTTTCTCAGTCTGACTTCCTAGTCCAACCCAAGTGCCAGTTTTGAGTTAATGTTGTACAAGCAGCAGAATCCACCTGATCATTAATTCACAAACCCCAGCAGTTGTTGTGACAGCTACAGCGCCCATGGGCTCAGTCATGCTTCACCACCACCTCCAGTAATTGTCTGCTGCTGAGAGACATGTTGTCTAGGCCCACAACTGACGGGGCTGTCACAGAAGGGGGAGAGGAATGAAAAGAGCCTGCGGATCCAAGAGAGGTGGCAGGTGAGAACAAGCAGTTGAAGCTGCTCCCCCGACTGACAGGTGCTCTTTCAGGATATATGGGGCACCAGAAGAGAAACCAGGAGCCTACAGAATTCTCTGTAATGGGGAATGAGTTTATTCTTAGCATATAAAGAGCTTGGTGATGGGCAGAGGTATTTTGATAAGCCAGCTGCAAAAAGGTGCACACTCAAAGCTTTTAAGAGCAGAGGTTGGAGGGCCATCTGTCACGGATGCTTCAGTTGAGATTCCTGCATAGCATGGGGTTGGACTAGGTGGCCCTTGGTTCCCTTCCAACTCTATGATTCTATGAATTCCTGGAGGGCCACAGGTTCCCCATCTTTGTTTTACACTAATGCTTGTACACATTTGTGATTGATGACCCAAATATTTGTCATTTGATAAATCTCAGTATGTACTGAGATTATTAATACAATTTACTGTACCTCCTATGTCATGGGTAGGCAAACTAAGGCCTGGGGGCCGGATCCGGCCCAATCACCTTCTAAATCCAGCCTGCGGACGGTCCGGGAATCAGCGTGTTTTTACCTGAGTAGAATGTGTCCTTCTGAATGCATCTCTGCTTTATTTGAGGGGCCTGCCTGGTGTTTTTACATGAGTAGAATGTGTGATTTTATTTAAAATGCATCTCTGGGTTATTTGTGGGGCATAGGGATTCATTCATTTATAGATAGATAGATAGATAGATAGATAGATAGATAGATAGACAGATTGATAGATGATAGATGATAGATAGATAGATAGATAGATAGATAGATGATAGATAGATAGATAGATAGATAGATAGATGATAGATAGATAGATAGATAGATAGATAGATAGATAGATGATAGATAGTCCGGCCTCCCAGAAGGTCTGAGGGACAGTGGACTGGCCCCCTGCTGAAAAGTTTGCTGACCCCTGTCCTATTTTCTTTCCCCCCATCCCACAAGAGATGGTATTCAAATAATGCTGTGGTTGTTCTACAGATCAGGTTTGATGAGGAATGAATTACAGTTATATATAATTGATTTTAAAACAAGTTCATGCATGGTAGCAGCGAAGCATTATATTTGACGGTGGAGGGTGGAGCAAGCTAGGTGTACCCTCACCAAAACAACAAAGAAATGGAATACAACTTCTGCTTCTGTGAGTTATTGAATGTGCTGGCTGGATCTAGATGCATTGGAAAAACATTTCAGGAAAACGCATTGTAAACCTACTAACGGGATATCATATTGCGGAAAGACCAAACTCTACAGTGCCATCTGGTATTATAGGTGGTTATAACGCATTTAAAACACACTAATGTAGCGGAGTCCGATGACTCAAACTGCGCAACAAATTTCTCTCTCAGATATGCTGTTACCCTGTGTCAAAATCTGCTACCAATTTCTATATCAGCTCTGTATTTCCTGCGTGGAACGTATTACCATTTACTCTGTTTATAGCAGCCATTAACATCCTTTGTCATCTTTCCTGCCTCTAAGTTATCTTACAAATCCTGTCTACCGTGTGCCTTGTGGGGGGAGGGGGAGAGATGGTAGTAAAGCTCAATGGTGGCAGGGAAGGATCACTCATATGAGTCATCCTCATATAAATGACACCAAGCAGTCTTAGGGAAAAAATTCAGGGGAAAACAGAAGGAGCAGGGGACAGGGTTGAATGGCACGGCTGGTGAGTAAAATGAGACATGGGAGTAATAGAAAAATGGGAAATCCAGAACAAAATGACTAAGGTAGGCAATGAGCATGACAAAAGAATAATTAAAACCATTACTTTAACAATTCAAACACCACAACAGCACCCACAAAATTTACATAAAATGATTTAAAAAGAACAACAACAACAAAAATCCCAGTAAATTTAAGTTATCAAAAGGGGGAAATACTTATAGGTCCTTTCTAGTTGATTGGGACAACCGGGGGTGGGGTGGGGTGGTGGGGGGTGGGGAGAGATTAAAGATGGTGTGGTTATTGAGGGTAATGCAAGGCAAAGAACAAACTTTGTTTCACTAAGGACGACGACACCACAAGACCCAGTGGGCACAATATCACTAGTGGAGATGGCAGCCAATATTGATTAAAATTATTAGAACTTTAGTTGTGCAATCAATTGTGTGTGTGTGTGTGTGTGTGTGTGTGTGTGTGACAGTTGCAGTCACATATCAATTTTGTAATAAATGATTTCAGGTAGAGTTACGTGTGAACTGAATGACTTAACAAAACAATTTTGAACAAGGTAACTTCAAGAAACCAATGAATGCAAAAATCCCAGTGAGTTCCCTTCCTAGTGTGGACTGATGACTGGTGGAAGACTGCTTCTGTTTTCTAGAACAACCATGCAGTACCGAATTTACGTATAAGCTAAATAAGCTTAAGGCCCCACTCTCCTGGGCCCCCCAAAAAAAATTAAAGGGGAGAAAAAACTGGATGTACATTTCCAAATATAAGATTATAAATAAATAAAATAAAACCTACATTCAGCAACAGTGTTTTGTGTTGTGTATTAGGTCCATAAATTATCATATATCTTATATTCAACACAAAAAACAGTGACAATTTGTTGTTGATAAAGGACAGCTGGACATATAAAGGGCTCTATTACCTTCAGTAGCATAGGGCCTCATCAAACCTAAATCTTGCCCTGCAACCATGCCTTGTGTATAAGGAAAATCCAACATGCAAGCTGCTGTTTGCATACAGAGGCTCCATGCATTTGGGACACCCACACAACTGTTTGTCCCAATTGCACAAATTTCCTACATGCAGTAGGAGTCCAGGAGTTGAGGTTTTCTTACATGATATGCACAATTGCTCCAGGAAGCAGATATGACAGCAGTCGACCAACAATACGCAAGTTAAATGTTAATAGGCAATGTACTGTGCAGCTGTCATGTACTCTCTAGGACTATGCAGAAGAGCTGTCTCTATGCATATGCCCAAGACATATAGGATTCAGCCAGCATCATCTGACTGCAGCCTCATGTCAGCATTCTACCTGCCCCTATCTCTGATGTTGATGCACTGAATGGAATATCAGGAAGGGAGAGCTGCACGCAGTCCTGATTTCTTGCTGCTTTTGTGCCATTTTTAGGACTTCTTTGCTACATGATTTTGAACCATCGGGGATCACAGGGGCTGGTTATAACTGCCCCCTTTACGCCTCCCAGCTCCTGCCAACCATACATTAAGTGGATGTAAGTGGGCATTTTATATGCCTGTTGTTTTTGTCCATAGAGTTCATGAGAAGAGAAGACTCCCTGGACAAGACCTTGATGTTGGGAAAGATGGAGGGCACAAGGAGAAGGGGACGACAGAGGACGAGATGGTTGGACAGTGTTCTCGAAGCTACCAGCATGAGTTTGACCAAACTGCAGGAGGCAGTGGAAGACAGGAGTGCCTGGCGTGCTCTGGTCCATGGGGTCACGAAGAGTTGGACATGACTAAATGACTAAACAAAAACAAGTGGGCATATCCATGTACAGTACATGGTGCCCCTGCTGACGTTCTGTTCAGTGCATGCATGTCGGTATCTAGATGGCTTTACCCCTCCATACAATGGATGTACAGTGGTACCTTGGGTTAAGAACTTAATTTGTTCTGGAGGTCCATTCTTAACCTGAAACTGTTCTTAACCTGAAGTACCACTTTAGCTAATGGGGCCTCCCACTGCTGCTGCACCGCTGCAACGCAATTTCTGTTCTGCTCCTGAAGCAAAGTTCTTAACCTGAGGTACTATTTCTGTGTTAGTGGAGGCTGTAACCTGAAGCGTCTGTAACCCGAGGTACCACTGTATGTGTTTAGCAGTCTCTTCTGAAAAGCCCTAATCAGATCCCTGACTGTCCAAAATCATGCAGTGAATATGAAAAAGCTTAAAATAGTGCAAATCAAGAACTGCAAACAAGCGTAGAGGGAGGGACACGAAAAATAATAATAAGGCAGGAAGGTTTACTAGGGTTTTTTTAATATCCCACGAAAGCCTACTTTTTGTCTATAAAATGTCTGTATGTGAATATTTGCTGCAGCTCTAGCAATAACCGACAATTTTCTGTAATTGAGGGTGAAATAACCCATGCTATAAGTCATTGCAAAATCTGGGATAATATAAGGCTGCCATTTTAAAGCTTTAATGAATATTTTCCTTTGATGGCTCAATCTCTTCTGTTTTAGTCTAAGTAGCATGTTCTTGTTTCACAGTATTAATCATTTACTAGCTCTGTTTGGTTTCATTCCCAAGACTCACTCAGATTGCAGAGATAATTTTTTTCCTACTGCTTTCCTTCTACTTGATGTCCAGAAATACAATCAGACAACTTTTATCACAGAAAGGATCTGCATGGTCTTCAATCTTTAATGCAACATTTCAGTTCTGGTATCTGAGTGTTGATCTTGTTCTGTGGTTTATCCCTTTGATCCCATCAGAACATAATACTTCCCTCCTAGCTGCTGCCATTTTGCCCACACATCTACTCTTGCTACAGCTCCAAGACGCTTAGGATATTTCCTGTTTATTTGTGTGTGCTTCTGATATCACTGCCAGATAACCTTTGTGGTTCCTTCCAATACCATGATTCTATGAAATGATTTAACTGAAATCAGTCATGAAGATCATATTGTTATCTCCTGCTATAGTGGACTGTAATATGAATGATATGGGCTCTTGGGTTATGAGTGTTTTGTCAGGAAGGAATTCCAAACCAGAAAGGGATGTAGGGCTAGTAGACCTTCAGGTGCCTTTGAATTCTGAAATTTATATAGACAGAAGAGCTGGAAAAAAAACCAAATCTACAGATAATTTGCAGCAAATTGGTCTAAACTGGTCTCAATCCTTACACAATTAGGACCATCAACAGAAACTTTCTACTTTCCCCACTCTCTTGTTAGGTACCCAGAAAACCCTTTAGGTTAAAGAGAAGAAAAACCCAAACAAATATATATTTGTGGTGGTTGTTATGGCTGAAATAACCTTTGCTCCAAAAAATTTGCTTTGCAAATTTTGATAGTCAAGATTTGGCAGAGCAAATATTTGTCTATTTATACTTGCATTCTGCAAAGGAAAGTCATGGTGGGCAAACGGTATTTTATTGAAATTTGCCAAACGTTACTTAACTTCTCATCAGGTCCAAATCCCCATTCAACTGCAGAGCACAGGCCATTCATTCTAATACCTCACTGGGAAGTTATGTTAAAATGAGCAGAGGAATGTCCTCAATTCCATGAAGGAAAGGTGGCATAAACATATAATCAATACATACACTGAATGGCGCCCATCAGTTTGGAAATGGCGGACATGATCAGACTTGCCCACTCAGTCATGGTATTGTGTTGCATTGGAAGGTGAAGATAGGCAGGGTTGAAATCAATGACAGTGTTACAGAGTGTCCAGAAGAAAACACTACAGAGTTATGTATATGCCTGTCACACCTGTATTAAGCTTCTTTAAGATTAATTTGTCAAATCATATTTATTTTAAATGTCAGGTGTGTCTCCAGTTATCCCTACTTGTAAACCTATTATTTCCAGCTCATTCTTTTTCTTCTTTCTTTTTTTCTGCTTTATACACCTATTTCTTTGCTGAATGCACTAAAGATTAATAAAAGGGATTATGCACAACTGCTGGTTTTATTAAGGTCTCTCCATAAAAAATGAGAGAGAGAGAATAGGGCAAAATACTTCACTCACTGCTGATTCAAGATCAAATATGAACACAAAAAGAGCAGCACTATATATAATTTGAACACTGACTGCTGTTTTGTACATCTGGGGCAGAATCAGTCCTACACACAGGAATTGGAAGTAAAAGAGGTCTGACATGACAGCACCTACCACCTTCCCTCACGATGGCAACGCTCGTTTGTCAGAACCGATACACATAAGTTCCATTTTATAGTCTTAGGGTTCCCCCTCTTTTTCTCCATTCACTACCTCTCTGCTGTGCCTTTCCCACCTTCCCCTCAAAGTGAGGCTGCAATCCTACTCTAACCCCACCAACCAGGGAGGAAGCTCCATTAAACTGAATGGGACCTACTTCTGAGTTGTCCTTTTTTTCAAATTACCATGTGAGACCTCTGAAGCTCTCCCAGACCCCTGTTGTCTTACCTTCTGCTTTCCCTCAGCTCACCAAACTCATTCAGTGCAGACACACAGAAGCTCCTCTTTAGGTTGGTTCTCCCCAGGGGTGGGTGAAGGGGGGTGCAGTGGGGGGGGGGTGGACCGCCCCAGGTATATTCGCTGGGTGACATTTGGTGCGCCGCCTGCCCGTGACTCCCAGGCCTACCCTGAGCCATTGGGGCAAGGGGGGAGCTACACGGCTTTGCTGGTCGCATTCCCTCCTTCCCCCTTCATTTTGACAGCTTGGGGCAGGCTTGGGAGTTGCAGGAGGGCGGTGCGCCAAATGTCCACCATTGGCAGCTCGCTCCGCCCCCATGGGTGTCTTGCTCCGCCCTCGGCTGCAGGGCACACGCGTAGCTCTATGCACCTGAGTGGCTATACCACACCTTGGAGGGCCCCCTCCATGCCCTGCCCCACTTGGGAGCGCCCCCCGCCCCCCTCGGGAGCACGCCCGCCCTGGGAAGTGTGGGCATATGCTCCGCCACCGGTTCCCCCTGCCCCACCTTTCATTCTTCCATGCCTTTGGCTTCATCCCTTCCTTCAAGGTAAGCCATCAACGTCAACTTGCCCTCTCTAGCAATTGAGGATGCAGCTCAAACTCATCTCTGGTTGGCAGCTGAAGATTCATGCTGTCCTGGGAGGAGAAAACTGTTGGGATGCAGCCAAGGAATCGGGGGCAATTGGCAGGCCCCCAGCTGGCCCCAGCCCACCGGCTGGTGTGCTGGGTGTTTTCCAGTCCTTGGATCAGCATGAAACTGCAACCCTAGCTTCAGAAGCCTTCAGAAGCTGGGCACTCACACTTAGCCGAGTAAATAATGCTGTGCAACAGAAGTGGCAGGGAGAGGCTGTGTTGAGCATATTTACAAGCAGTTTATTCAGCATACATCAGGACAAAAGGAAAACATGTCTTCTCTCCTTCATGTCCAAAGCAAGCAGCTTAAAAGCAAAAGCTATACACAAACAGAAGTTCTCAGCAAGCTGTGCTGGAGTGTAAACAGTCATGTGACTCACAACAGTCATGTCTGTCCCTTAAGGTGGAACGGAATATCCTAACAAAAACTGCCACATGGAGAGCATGACAGGAAGGGTCAACCTGTTATGGAAACACCTCTTCCTTCAAGAGACAGCCACTCACGATTTATTTAATAAAAACAAATAATAACCACATGTAGACCCAAGGCTTTGTTTCAGCTGGAACTCGCCAGAATTCAGTTCTGGCACCTCTCAGGTGGGCACCATTGGCATTATAAGATAACAAGGGAGGTGTTCGTTGTCCATTTTTTCTACAAAAAGTACCAAGAAGTCCCTCTGCCTGGTTCCCTGTAGTGCCACGTCTCGCAGTGAGGGGACCACCAGAAGGCCCTCGGAGGTGGAACACCGTGTCCAGGTTGAATGATGGACACTGAGGTCCAGCTCCGAGGGTCTTCTGACGATTCCCTCACTGCAAGACATGAAGCTACAGCTTTGGGAAGGAGGCAGAAAGGTGTGCCCTTGGGCCCTGCACCATAACTGGTTGTGCTCCTCTAAATCCACCTCTGATTATGGTGGTTAGGTGGAGCCTACTCCATGCACATCATTGCGTGTAACTGAATTACTGAAAAGGACCAATACAGGGTGGGGACCTTCAGCCCCAGGTGCTGAATGCAGGCTTCTAGACCTGTTTTTATTCTCTACACACCTTCACTGGCATTGCTCCACACCCTCCTCGAATGCTTTTGTGTTACTGGGATGCATCCTGAGCTGTCAGCTAGAAAGAACAAACAATTCCTCTTTCCGCCTCACACCTAGCTCAAATTAATCCAGTCGTAGAGTCGTAGAGAGCTCCTTTGCCCGCCTGCCCTGGTTGTGGTGAAATACTGGGAGGCTTCTAATGAACTTGCCTGGCAGCTGAGCAAGCCATTTCATGGATGGATAGCAAAGAAGAAAAAGCAGGAACTAACAAAAGTAGGGTAATGCAGCAATTCAGCAGGAGCATATGGATCAAATTAAGGCCTCTCAGAGGAAGACAAAAATCCCTATCAACTTCTGAAGTATGCTGTTATTGTACAAAGGAGGAAAAAGGATCATTTCAGCACCATGCCATTCATGTAGGATGTTGCTCACTCGGAGAAGCAGCGGTTCTTTTAAATCTTATATACTAGGAGTTTCCCCTCTCCTTGGGCTGTTCAAATCACAGAAGGAAACCAGGTTGAAGCAGAAGACAGAAGTGAACTCTATGAAGACGAAAGCAGATGAGGTCAACTATCCATGATGAAACAGGAGTGGCCTGCTAACTTCACACTTTGATTGGGTACACATGCACACTTTAAATGGTCTTTATAGCAGTTGTGTTTCCCCACCCAAAACATACTGTAGGATTCATCACAGGGATTTGTGGGGCTACTAATTCCAGATTATGTCCCAATAAATGATTAAGTCCTTATTCCATTTGCATCCTTCCCTTCCTTCAAAGTGCTCATTTTGCAATACATAGATGCCTTACCTGCTTCTAGACACGGAAATTTTATTTGTGAAGATAAACTAAAGATTTACTGCAAAGTAGTTTAAATAACATTAAGTAACATTAAGTAACATTTCCTTATTCTAAATGGTAATGATGCACTATAAGGAATAGTCACAGCAGGTACAGAAAGCCTACAGGCAACCCAGATGTAGGAATCAAACTCCCATCAGCCCCAGCCAGCAGATTCCTGCATTGTAGAGGGTTGGGCTAGATGACCTTTGTCGTCCTTTCCAACTCTAAAATTCTACGATTCTATCAATCTGTAGCCCGTTGTGAGGAATGATGGGAGTTGTAGTCCAGGAGTTGTAGTCCAGTAACATCTGGAGGTACAAAGGTTAGCTACCCCTCAGCTACAGTATGGACAAAAAAAATCAGAGGTGAAGTGAGTAAAATCTGTCAGCTTGCAATTGCGTGTTCAGACCCAGAGACCTAAATAAAGACACATTTGACTCAAATTTTAGTTTTGGTTTCTGGCAGAATTTAGACCACAACTTTATTGATTACAGAAAAGTGAGTTGTTGCATAGGCTCTGGTTCGATTAGCTCCCTACACCTTTGCAGGTAGCGCTGACCCAGAGCTCTATCATAGGTCAGCCAAGGGTGAACACCTGAGGCAGGTGAAAAGCCTGGGAACAGACTCTGTTGACTCCCCAGATGCTCCCCTGGACTCAGGCATGGGAACAGCCCCCTTTCGGGGGTTGACCAAACCAAGTTGAGTCCCTGGATTCCTTTAACGGAATACCCTTCACATTGGGATGGCGAGACCGTTCTCCCATCCCTATCACATGAACCAGTGCCTATCCGCAACCTTACAAGTTGTGACGAATTGCTACGTGACAAACCCAAATGGCTACAGCCAAACAGCTAAGTGGGGAAAATTCCTGCCGTGCCCCTGTCCCAACGACAGATGACACAACAACGGCATAGCAAGGTCAATCGCAAAAGGCCCTAAAATTAGAGAGAGGTGGGCGGGTGTTCCGATGCACGAGCCGAAAGAGGAAGCTCTGGGACACGTGCATGGGTTTATATAGGTCCCTCAATCCGTTTAGACTGCACCCCATTGGCCAGATTAAACCCAGCAATGAGGGACCTACCAATCGGGTGTTGTGGCTATCCAATAGACCCACCCACAACCAGGAGGTCAGTCTCCAGGTCTCACCTCAGCACTCTTTTAGGGAGCACACGATTTCTTAGTGCAGAAAGTATTGATCTGATGTGTAGAGATCTTTCCTATTCTAATTAATTCAAGAGGGTTCTGGAACCTTATCTGTGTGAAAGAAACAAGCAGAAGTTTCAAGATGTTTGGGTTATTCCTTCAGTGAAGCTGAGTACAGCTGGTTTAAACCGGTTCTCTTATCTTTTTCTGTCAAGGTCATGCTGACTATAATAATAAGGCCAGAAAGAGCCTGGGTTTCACTTTCTCTTTCTTTCTCTTCTCCTTCTGGTGTGGTGCTCCATATGCAGTGTTAAGGTTTTAGACCTATTACTGTATAAGTTATTGCAAGTTTAAGTTAAGTCTGTTGCAACTGGATTTCTTATGGACAGTGCCAACCCTGAATGCATTGGATTTGTGACCATTATGCTCATTTGCCTTCAGTTCTGCTGGATAAAATGCCTCTGGTCTATTTTTTGGGAATCCTGCAACATGTTTAGGTTTTTACTCTGCTAACTACGTATACATTGGAATCTACTCTGCATCAATATTGAGCAGAATTTCAATGACAAAATCTCATAGAATCATAGAATTATAGAATCATAGAGTTGGAAGAGACCACGAGGGCCATCGAGTCCAACCCCCTGCCAAGCAGGAAACACCATCAGAGCACTCCTGACATATGGTTGTCAAGCCTCTGCTTAAAGACCTCCAAAGAAGGAGACTCCACCACACTCCTTGGCAGCAAATTCCACTGTTGAACAGCTCTTACTGTCAGGAAGTTCTTCCTAATGTTTAGGTGGAATCTTCTTTCCTGCAGTTTGGATCCATTGCTCCGTGTCCGCTTCTCTGGAGCAGCAGGAAACAACCTTTCTCCCTCCTCTATGTGATATCCTTTTATATATTTGAACATGGCTATCATATCGCCCCTTAACCTCCTCTTCTCCAGGCTAAACATGCCCAGCTCCCTTAGCCGTTCATCATAAGGCATCGTTTCCAGGCCTTTGACCATTTTGCTTGCCCTCCTCTGGACACGTTCCAGTTTGTCAGTGTCCTTCTTGAACTGTGGTGCCCACAACTGGACACAGTATTCCAGGTGAGGTCTGACCAGAGCAGAATACAGTGGCACTATTACTTCCCTTGATCTAGATGCTATACTCCTATTGATGCAGCCCAGAATTGCATTGGCTTTTTTAGCTGCCGTGTCACACTGTTGGCTAATGTCAAGTTTGTGGTCAACCAAGATTCCTAGATCCTTTTCACATGTACTGCTCTCAAGCCAGGTGTCACCCATCTTGTATTTGTGCCTCTCATTTTTTTTGTTTGTTAAATGAAAATTAAGCTCTTGCATGAGCAAATTACAACTTTTGGTCCAACCCCTGGTTTTCTCCTCCTTTTATGAAACATAGTCAACCTTGCAGAATTTGTATCACTTGGTGTATTTTTATATCATATTTTGCTTGTGGTAAACTTGCAGAGTTTGCCTTTCTTTCTTCAGAAAGCTTGAGGTAACAGAAAGAAACCATAACCCATGCCCCTGAATGTGCTTACAATCCCAAGCCGTGTGGGAATGTTTATATGAAAGTATGAATTGCTAACTAGGATATGGCACAATATCAAGAGAGCTTGAACTTTGTCAAGGTATTTTATATCTGTAGAAGGCATTCTTCTTGCTGCTGAGTTGCAATGTTGCTCTCCCATCCACTTCTGGTTGTGCTGCATTTGCCATATGGTGCACAAACAATATTATGCAAGTTGGAAAAATCACCTTGCTACACTGATGTCATGATTAACATTATGGGGTCCATAGGGAGGGGGAGGAACACTTCTGGGGTGAAAAAAGAGATTCTAGCAGCTAATTAACTGTCAGAATACAACAGGGACTGAGATATTATGGAGTAATTTAACTGCAAAGTAGTAATACACACAGCATTCAACTTTTTCTGTTATTAGAAAAACAAACAGGTGTGTTTTCTTGCAGCAGAACCATCTTAGCAAACACATGGGCTACCTTCCATATTCCTACTTCCCAGCCATGCACAGACCATCTGTTCAGCCTTTTAATTGTAATTAGTTCTATTGAGTGATTTATTTCATTATCTTCTACAAGGCAGTTCTTCTGCATCTAGACAGCATGGAATGTGTGTATGTGTTGCTGTGTTTTTACTTTAATAAAAAAAGAATAAACAGAATATCACAGAAGTTATTTCCCAATAGATTTTCCCTAGGGATCCTCAAGGAATTTATAATTTCCACTGAAATGTTCCAACTGACATGATCTGCACCTCTCAGACAAATGTGCAGATCAAAATGCAGATTTTTTGCACATCCAAACATTTTGCAAAGGGGTCTTCCGCTCAAAAAATTTACCAAAATGCAGATTTTAAAAGAGATAGGGCATCATCTAAAAAGAAGAGGCAGATCTGCATAAAATGTACATACGCCAATTTACAGAAGTAATTTCAGAAATATAATTTAAATAGAAATACATTTCACCATAGGTGAAAAGAGTAGGACACATGAACACCCACCCCTTCTCTCTTTCTCCTCACCTTTCCTCAATGTCAATCTTTTCCACGAAACTCTTGGTTTAACCCCTTAATCTTCATTCCCAGCTGTAACAAACCTGAACTACAGTTGGACCTTGGATCCAGAACGTCCTGGAACTCGGACGTTTTGGCTCCCGAACATGGCAGACCCAGAAGTGATTGTTCCGGGAGCTTCCTGCAGCCAATCAGAAGCTGCAATTTGGTTTTCAAATGTTTTGGAAGTCGAACAGATTTCCAGAACGGATTCTGTTCGACTTCCAAGGTACGACTGTACATGTAACTGCATTTGCTCACATCCATCCCTGGATATTTGTTTGTTTGTTGCCAATTCAGAGTGGTGACAGGCAATAAAGGAGAGAGAGAAAGAAACCCTTGCAATACAACCTTAAGACTGGGTTGAACTTTCAACAATGTGAAAGTTAATCCTGAATTAGGAAGACACATTTCAGAGTGAAAACCCCTCCTCCAAATTGGTGTCTTTGACATTTGAGGAGTGGCAAATGCTTTTCATGTGGGAGGGGAGAAACTTAAAGGCAGTTTCTCCATTCAGCTGGTGACTGTAATATTGGTTTTGAGAGTGTCTCAAAGCAGGGTGTTCTGGGGAAATCAAAATGGCATTTACCCGAGTACAAAAAAAAAGGTAAGGTAAAGGACCCCTGGATAGTTAAGTCTAGTCAAAGGCGACTATGGGGTTGTGGTGCTCATCTCGCTTTCAGATTGAGGGAGCCAGCATTTGTCCACAGACAGCTTTCCAGGTCATGTGGCCAGCATGACTAAACTGCTTCTGGCACAACAGAACACTGTGATGGAAACCAGAGCACACAGAAACACTGTTTACCTCCCTGCCGCAGCGGTACCTATTTATCTACTTGCACTGGCATGCTTTCAAACGGCTAGGTTGGCAGGAGCTGGGACAGAGCAACAGGAGCTCACCCCGTCGCGAGGATTCGAACCACCGACCTTCCAATCAACAATCCCCAGGGGCTCAGTGGTTTAGACCACAGCGCCACCTGCATCCAGACTACTAGACCTCCAAAGAACTCCCTGGAATTTATGCACTGCTTCCCCCCAAATAGCCAACTATTTTCAAATGAAGATAGAAAATTGGAGGTGGGGATTGGCTTGGCCCCAAATACTCAGAAGTCAGGTTCAGTGGGGCTTTCTCCCTTGCAGGTATGCACAGCTTTCAAGCCAAGATTACACATGAAGAAACAACAGCAACAACTTGAAGGGAATTGCAGCATAAAGAAAATTAACTTCAAGCAAGCTAGTAGTGAATCAGCATCATCATCAAACCTTTATTGCATTAGCATACAGCCATAGCAGGATAAGACAAAAATGCTAGAGAGAAGCAACCTAACAAAATTCAAACGATATTACTGGCATTGTGACATTTAAATTACCCTAAAACAATAATGTAAAAATTTAGTTGCCAGCACCGGGAATCTAAAATGCAGATGTATATAAAACATATAATGGCCCCAAAATAGGCTCGGCACATTAGGTTAAAAAGGTAATACAAAGAATTAAAACAGGTCCAGGTCTGGGACACACTACCCAGTCAGTGTAGTCCTGAGTTTCAAAGCCTGCACTATAAAGATTGCCACCCCACGTGAAATTTGGGGATTTGCGTCCACAAGAAGCGATTTCAAACAGTCTTCCTTAGATGTGATGGTGGGCAAGCAAAACTGCACACAAACGGCCTCCTGAAATTCTGCACTCTATTAATGAGCAGAGATGTTGGCAGGGACATTTCACCTATTTCTTCCTGGAGATGGAGAAAATCTCTAATGGGTTTTTTGGAGTGGGGCTTACCATTAACAGAGGCAGTAGCAAGCTTCATGTGGTCGTCACCCCCCCCCAAAAAAAGCTGTTGTGTTTTTCCTGCACATGCAAGTGACAGCAGCAGCAATTGCAGAGAAAACTTTGCAGTGTGGCCTTTTCTTAGAGGTGGGTGGGTGAGAAAATAGCTTTCCTTCCAGGCTTGATCTGTGCTATCATCACCTTTGCCAAGAGCATGGCATATCTGCGACATTAATCATTTAAAAACTATTTTACGATCTCCACAAATCAGCGATACTTAAGCAAGAGATTTACTGGTCAAGTAAGCACTCTTGGGATAGTAAAACTCTAAACAGCTGATATACGGTCGCTCCAATTTCCATGGCAAGGCACATTGTAACATCGCCCAGAAGTCATTTTAAATAGTGTTTTACCTCCCTCACCTGCAGAGCCCTGCAGTGTTCAAGTTGAAAGGCAGAAACAGTAGAAAAAAACCCATTCACTTTTCTTTTTACCGTGCTTTCGCCATTTAAATCTTTTTCTCCTTTAAATTTCAAAGGGATACATTATTTAAACTGTTTTAGCTGCTAATTCAATTCATATCTTGAGCTCATGCTAAGGTTGAGCTGAATTACATTTTCAGTGCTGCGTTGGAAAAAAAATCTCCAAATAAAAGACCTCTTGTTGAATAGAAAATGACTCTTAGTGCTCCACTTCTCCTAGGCAAATGAACACATATTCCAGCAATAACAATTTCTCATGAAAGACAAAATGTGATGGATGGGAGGTTGCATGGCTACTATTGAGTTACAGCCATTTGCACTACCCTTCAAAAGCTTCATAATAACAGGGTAACAAGGCTGGTTTTTGTTATTACCCAGTGACGACACCAGGACTTTCAAGGAAAGTGCCAAAAGCTGCTATTTAAATAGCTGCAGGTCTGTGAAAAATCAACCCTCTTTTCAGAATGTCAGTTTTATAGCACAGTATGTTTTCCTTTATATCTAATACTCTGGTCTGCAAACCTATTCTTATCCAACATCATATGTGGTTAACCTAAGGAAGGGGCAAGGAAATAGGAAAATAAATATGCTGTTGGACTACAACTCCCATCATCTCTGAGCTTTGGCCACGCTAGCTGGGGCTGATGAGAGTTGGACTCCAACAACATTTAGAAGGCCACAGGCTTCCATCTCCTGGCCTAAGTTGTGAAGCCACACAACCCCTCTTAGCGCAGATTGCCGTCACAAATTCATGGAGTCTATGCATTGAATTCTACCCCAGCAGAGGGTCTGGAGACAGCTGCATGACTTCCCCCAGGGACATACTGGTCTCAGCATGCCTTCAGTTTTTAGCATGGTTCCTACACATGTGAACGTACTGTAGTACAGTCAGGGTTGGGGTCTGCAGAACACCTATCCACACTGAGCTCAGTATATATTGGCATCAGCCACAAAAGCTTGTCATTGAGGGAAGGTAGGGAGGGAGTGTGACTGTGATTTCAGCCATCACATCACCCACCAACTCTGAGAAAGGATGAGAGTGGTGGTGGTTGTTAGTATAACTAGCTGACTATATAGGTTAATGGTAGGTTTGAATGAACCTAATTTGTTTTACTTAGAGTGGAACACAAGCTAACAGCTGAACAGTGGCTGCCCACAATTCCCCCCTCCCCATATTTTGTGCTGCACCATGTCCAGCACACCAATGTCATCACTATATCCATTTCCCCATTTCCATTTCAAACATTAGCTGACACTGTTGAGGTACAGGTAATGCACAACATAATGGCATCATTATGGGGACACAGGTGGTGCTGTGGTCTAAACCACGGAGCCTCTTGGGCTTGCCAAGCAGAAGGTCAGCAGTTTGAATCCTCATGACGGGGTGAGATCCTATTGCTCCGTCCCAGCTCCTGCCAACCTAGCAGTTCGAAAGCACACCAGTGCAAGTAGATAAATAGGTACCGCTGCAGCAGGAAGGTAAATGGCATTTCTGTGCACTCTGGTTTCCATCATGGTGTTCAGTTGCACCAGAAGTGGCTTAGTCATGCTGGCCACATGACCTGGAAACCTGTCTGTGGACAAATGCTGGCTCCCTTAGCCTGAAAGTGAGATGAGCACCACAACCCCATAGTAGCCATCAGAACGCAAATGTTGTGTACATGTTATGAAAAGGAAGGGGAGAATTTGGCCCAGACATGTCATTTAAGTGGCAGTCCTGTTTCTGTTACAAAATGCCACTCCACCTTCAGGATATTATCGAACCTCAGTAAGACTGGCTTTGTGGAAAAGTTGAGGATATCTCATGTATCCTAAATACATATACATTTAGGCCAGGGGTCAGCAAGGCATGGGCCAGACCACTCCTGTGGAGAGTGATCACGCGAAGTGATTTTCAGCATCTGGGCATGCGCAGAAGCGATTTCTGGAGCCGCAGAAGAGAGTCCTTGCACCGCGCTGCACTGGTTTAGCACTGCGCAGCGCACGAGGACTCACCCTTGGTTGGGGAGCGGTTTGTGGGCCGATTAAAGGGCCTCCGTGGGCCGCTTCTGGCCCATGGGCCTTAGGTTGCCGACCCGATTTAGGGAATTATTTAGGGAATGCCCTGATTTAGGGCATTATGGGGGACCCAATGGCTGTCTGCTACATAAATGAATCACAATGGGCCTGAGACTAGAACATTCCTCTGTACTCTCTGGGTGCCAGTGAGAAGACCAAACATTTCCCCTTCCCATTTTAAACAAACCACAGTTCCCCATGATGCCCGAATTATCAAGAACAAGAACTGTGATCGCTTCCGTTGCATTCTTGCTTCAGTTACACAGACGCCATCTGTCTATGCCATTGGCCAGACAAATCTGGAATTTGGATCCACCCCACTGGCACAGACAGCAATCCACCAATACCGCTTGAAGGTATTCAGTGGCAGCAATACGGCTCCAAGACAGTGGTGAAGCATGGCTTGTCCACAACTTAGGATATACTGTACCACATCCATATTGCCTAACCGCCACATCTCTTAAGGGCGTGGCCTTTGGCAGCTGTCATTTGCTGTCATTTCAGAGCTTGCGGGAATGTGGAAAGTCCTTGACACAACAGCTTTTTTGTTAATTGAATATAAATTCATGGCCAAGTACTGTGTTTTTGGCTCAGCTTTTGATATCCGAGAGGACGCTCACAGCCCAGTGTCAAATCACTGCCATAACAGAAAACGAGGCAGAGCCAGTGCTCCAAGCTGAAAGCAGGTTTCTGTGCCAGTGTTGCAGGCAGACGTGCTGGCACAAATGTGTTTAGGTTGGCATGTTAGATTCAGGAAAACATTTAAGCTGGAGACTGTAGGGAGGAACAATTCCTACAGTATAGCAAGTGCAATAAGCATTGGGCTGCAGTTTATTGCTTTGGTTGGAATATATATCTCCTACTTTTATAGCCCCTGAAGACTGTCAAAGCAGCTTACAAAGGATTCTCTCACATTCAGTTCTGGTGTCAGGAACAGAAATTAAATGGAGCTCTTATGGTGCTAACTGGCACTTCCTGCTCTTATCCTTGTCCTCCTTTGGGGTTCCCTTTCAGCTCCCCTCTACTAGGCAGAAGCTCCCACTGAGAACCTCTGTAGCTACAAAGCTACAAACGAATGTAGCTCTGCCAACCAATAAGCCACTGTGGCCATCATTAAAGCGGTCAGCCTGCTTCTGATAGCTTAAAGTGTGGTGTGTGAAATCCATGAATTGCTCAGGAAACACAAGACCAGATACCCAGTGGAGCTTCCATTCCTCAACCTTTAATGTCCTGAAGTTCTAGAGCAGAGGCAGCTAATGAGATTTCTACTCCTGAAAGCTGTGGATGGACAGTCACGTGACATATTGGCAAAGGCATTTGAGGAGAACAATGTATACCTGAAGGAGCGTCTCCAGCCCCATCATTCAGCCCAGGTCCAGCTCCGTGGGCCTTCTGGCAGTTCCTTCACTGTGAGAAGTGAGGTTACAAGGAACCAGGCAGAGAGGGCCTTCTCAGTAGTGGCGCCTACCCTGTGGAACGCCCTCTCATCAGGTGTCAAGGAAATAAACAACTACCGGATTTTTAGAAGACATCTGAAGGCAGCCCTGTTTAGGGAAGTTCTTAATGTTTGATGTTCTATTGTCCTTTTAATTCTGTTGGGAGCCACCCAGAGTGGCTGGGGAAACTCAGCCAGCCAGATGTGTGGGGTCAAGGTCAAGGTCAAGGTACCCCTGCCTGTATGGGCCAGTCTTGGCAGACTCTGGGGTTGTGCGCCCATCTCACTCAAGAGGCCGGGGGCCAGCGCTGTCCGGAGACACTTCCGGGTCACGTGGCCAGCGTGACAAAGCTGCATCTGGCGAGCCAGCGCAGCACACGGAAACGCCGTTTACCTTCCCGCCAGTAAGCGGTTCCTATTTATCTACTTGCACCCGGGGGTGCTTTCGAACTGCTAGGTTGGCAGGCGCTGGGACCGAGCGGCGGGAGCGCACCCCGCCGTGGGGATTCAAACCGCCGACCTTTCGATCGGCAAGCCCTAGGCGCTGAGGCTTTTACCCACAGCGCCACCCGCGTCCCTGATGTGTGGGGTATAAATGATAAATTTATTACTATTATTACTATTATTATTATTATTTCTCAACACTGGGCAGTTGTCATTGCAGTGCTGAAATAAAAGCCCCTGTGGTACATTCCCAAGAGAGGGCTTGATATAACCCCTTCCCATATAGCAGTGCTCAGCGGAAGAAGCTGGTAGTCCATCTCTGAACTACTGCATCAGTCACTGTTGCACTTTAGAATCCACATATCCAATGGTTGTGGAGGGGAAGCAGGATGGGAGCAGCCTCCCATCAGTGGCAGCACCACAAGGAGGTGGAGGAGGAGCCACCAACCACTGAAGCCTCATAGTCGCCACATTCAGCTCCGCCCTTGGCTCCTCCCAACATCCTGACATCACACACACAAAGCATTGCCATCCCAACTGCCCTTGCAAGTTGGCACCTCTGATTGCGATTGTTCTGCATTTGAATTCACCCCATGAGTCAAAATTAAACTCTATTTCAACTAAGCTTCGTTAAGCTCATGCTGAAATGATTATAAGGGGGGCAGGGAGTACAATTATTTGAACTGTAATATGCATGCATATTCTACAAATTGGTTGCCCAGTTATCTTACCAATTTAAGCTTTCAACCTTTCGCAAAAGGCCTGACCTCTTCACAACATGGTACAGAATAGCAGATAACCTTATAAGCTGAAGAGTTACCCTTTTTGAGATAACTAATGAATTTCTTTTTCTTTCTTTCTTTAAAGGCAACTCTATAATCTATTAATCCAAACGCCTCACATTTTTGTCATGATTTTATGGAAGGAAGCATTTGCAGTCATGGGTAAGACTGCAATTCTATGCACACTTATGCGGGAGTCACTCCCATTGAACTCAATGGGGCTTACTTCTGAATAGACATGTTTAGAATTGCACCGCAAAAAAGTAATTAGATTTTGTCCTGTTGAAGTGCACTCACCACATTCGGGTATTTGAAAAAGCCGAGGTTTATGAATGAAAAGTTGTCATGGATTATGTTCTCATTATAAAAATGATTAGAAACTAGTTTTACCTTAAGCCCAACATCACAGAGTTTCATGCTCCTGAATACATTTCACCACACAATATTGCCTCATCCATAGCAATAACAATTTTGACAGCATAGGATCAGCATGATGATCTGTTACCTTTCACAACCCATCCACTTCTTGACTCAAACTCCCCTCCAGCACATTTCAACAAGTCTTATCCACGGAAACAAAAAGCAGCCTGGAATAAGAGGAATTGTGAATTCTGAAAGTATCAGGGGATAGAGTGGCGGCTTGGGATGCAATTCTGCACCGACATGCATCTCAATTGCATATATGCTTACTCAGACCACCGTGTTCAATGAGACTACTTAGTCCTAAATAAACATTCCTAAGGATGTGCTATATAGGGACACGGGTGGTGCTGTGGGTTAAACCACAGAGCCTAGGACTTGCCGATCAGAAGGTCGGCGGTTCGAATCCCCACGACAGGGTGAGTTCCCGTTGCTCTGTCCCAGCTCCTGCCAACCTAGCAGTTCGAAAGCACGTCAAAGTGCAAGTAGATAAATAGGTACCATAAACAGCATTTCCGTGCGCCGCTCTGGTTCGCCATGCTGGCCACATGACCTGGAAGCTGTCTGTGGACAAACGCCGGCTCCCACAGCCAGTAAAGCAAGATGAGCGCTGCAACCCCAGAGACGTTCGCGACTGGACTTAATTGTCAGGGGTCCCTTTACTTAATCACTGTATTAGTGCAGAAAGGGCAAAGTACATATGTTTGCTTAACCAAAATGCAGAGTCCCTCACGACTATTTAAAAAATGGAAGTGCTCTTGAATCTCAAAAAAACTTTCCAGCCAAATGGAAAGAACTGACATTTTAACTTACACCTTCATCAAACACTGCAATGCAGTTTATTGCAGCAATGTGCTTGTTTTAGTCAGCATATATTTATTTAAATATTTTGCAACAGCAATGCTCGTTTTATGGTGAAGTTGATCTTTTATTTCTAGCAGTATTAGGAAATTGAAAACCCAAATAATTTTCTGAGCTGTAGCTTAGTTCATAACAAAATCCGCAGAAGGAAAGTCATAGATGTATCATGGTTACAGTCGTCTGAAAAGTAATGGAACCAGAAACTGTCAATATATTCCCTCAAAATCATCTTATGACTATAAATACCATTCTTGCAGCAGAACTGAAAATAGAACTCAGGATTCCTGACTCTCATTATCAAGTAGATTTAAATACAGGGCCATATATATTATCCATTCTAAGACATTCAGGAGTGGACCAAAGATGACTTCTGAGAACTAGCGAATATATAGAATGTGTGCAGTATCTATCTATCATCTATCTATCTATCTATCTATCTATCTATCATCTATCTATCTATGTATCTATCTATATCTATCTATCCACGGTATATATTCACCAAATGCAAAGATAACCATAAGATTTATAAAAGAATTATAAGAAAGAGGATTGAGTGTGGATTTATGCAAATTCCTTTACTGTGATTTTTGTATATGTTATAATACGCTTAAACAAACTTCATATTAAGCTTTCCTTTGAAAGGAAGACAGTGGATTATCATTCACAGAACCGTTACTCAGGAAAGCTAGCATCCATCATCTGCTGTTTTCTCTCTGAAGAAAACTTCCACAACACGGCACCAAAGACTACCATTCCCCTCCCTGTTCCGCTAGCCTACATCTTATTAAAAGATGTGCACGTCTGTGTGGTGAAATGAAATGTGAGGAAATACGGTGGACTATACAACCAAGGCACAATCATAAAAACATAATTGAAAACCAGAAATATATTGTGTGTGACTGTAATATGCTGCTAATTTTCCACTAGCATTGTAAACGAACAGATGTGCAGCTGATACGCAGGACGTGGTAGAGTGGTTCATGCAATTATTACAACCACACAATTATTTTCACTCCTTCCTGTTTGTTAAACACCTGCTGCATCTATGGGCTTCAGAAAGCATTTTCCTTCCCTTGCCAGGGTCCTATTAAACATCTACCACTCCACCAAGGGGAAAAAGCTGGCATGCTTGATTAAGATGGGGAGAAAATTTCACAAGAGCACCAGAAAAAGAGGCATCTGATCATATGAAACCTATCAGCATAGTTACTGGAATATTTCTTAGTACAATCGGTTTTTTGGGGGGAGGGGGGTAAAGAAAATCATACTGCAGTACTTTATGAGGTTGTTCAGTCAATACTTGGCTCTAGTATTCTACTGTGGAGAAATCACAGTGGATAGAAATCAGTGAATGAGCCAGGGAAATCTCGCACAAGATGCAACCTTCTCGGTGTTAGCATTTGTACAGTGTTTGTTGGGAAATGTATTTTACAACGAACAAATTGTACTGGGGAAAAGAAAAGCTATGTATTGTAATGTAACAGCTGCAAAAACTTGTGACTCCAATTAAGGTCACAGAAACGCTGAATCACTGTCTTGTTCACTGGTTAGCTACCTTTAAAAGTATGTGTGTAAGTGTATGTGCCTTAGATAGGAGGATTGGGAGTTGGCTGGTTGTTTTGCCATTGTTTTGCTGAGTGTGGAAACTTCAAGCATATGCTGTGTCCAAAGGAGTTTGTGAGGGCAGTCAGGCAATGGACTAATAATTTATGAACTGTGACAAAGAAGTTTTAGAAGCAAGAAGACCCTCTCTTGGGCTCAAGGGAGAGAAATGCAATGTATTGGACCTGATATGTATAAATACTACTGTTTATTAATAGTTGCCATCCAGCAAGTAAAGAGTCAGCTTCAAAGTCTTGTGTGTGAAATCTACTTCATCACTAGGGATTCGAGGGTGAAACCACTGCATCCCTCTGTACGACTCAGAAAAACAACTAACAATTCACTCTTCTACCCATTGTGCATAGGATAGGCAAGTACCATGAGACAAAAGTATAGTGGAGACACTGAGTCAACAAACCCCAAATCTAGTTGGTTTCCAAAGGTCCTAGTTACTAAGAGCTAATTCACATGTTTATAGCCTAGCTCACATCTTCGCAATTTCAAGCTACCAAGCACAAAACTCAATGCAAGACTATTCATGCGGCCAGGGTTCAGATCAGGGCCATGGTTGGTGCTTGAACCCTTTGCCCCCACTGCAGTGCTTATGTGGATCAGAGGCTAGATGCCTGCCATTTGCACTGGGACCAAAGCTTCTTCTGCGCTGATGAAAGCTCTCATATCAGGTTCCCTAGCTGGAACAGTGCCTTTGTCTCTCCTCTGCTGTCGATGCTTAGAAAAAATATTCATATAACTGCTAATTAGCAGTTGTCTTAATGGTACCTCTGGGCTTCCTGTAGGCATCTGGTTGGCCACTGTGAGAACAGAATCCTGCCCTAGACAGGCTTTGTTGCACCCACCCTGAAGGATTCCTATTATGTCCTCACGCTATCATGTTTAGTGTGGCCTTGACTACAGGCACATATTGTGAAAGTAAATGCAGTGATACAGAACTCAAATGGATGAAACTATAAAGACTGCATGTGGACTGAAAGGAGAATCAGCTTTTAGAGTTTGCAGAAGTCATTGCTTTACCATTGTCCAGATTTAAGCTTGGATAGAAAACAGGCAGTATTTTAAAATGAGATGAAATAAAGAGCGTGCTTATGAATGACAATGCACAAGAATTCGGTAGATACCGACAAAGAGCTCGCTGGATAACACCTGCAGAAAAATCCAGCTATTGCTATTATGCTTCAAGCACATTCATTTGAAGATTGCATTATTCATCTTTAACTCCCTGTTCCACCCCTGTTGTTACCACAAACTCCCAGAAACGATGACCCTACAAGTTTCTAAAAGGGGTTTGTGATTCTGAAGCCAGTTATATGCTGTCCACACAAGTATTTCATTGGATGCATGAATATAACTTACGAATATGTATTTGACAATTCATTTTAATAGCACAGGATAGTGCAGAGGTTAATGCCCTTTCAACCTCTCTGCAAAGCTTTTTGTTAAGGTTTATGTTGTGACATGACACCCCCCCCCCCAAAAAAGGAGAGAACTCACTGATAACAACTATTGAGTCAACATGTCTCTCCAAGTCTCAGAGCAGGTTAAATTTATTTCACCAACCTGAATTCCTTTTGTGGCCTGCATTATGGATTTAAGGTGAAAGTCTAAACAGGAATTAAATGAATCTGCAATGCAAGTTCCCATCTGGTTGCTCTATGAATAAGCAATTCATTCATGTTGCTGCTGTTCATATTAAATACTGACAATTATTAAGACAGCAATCCTTCTGACCGGTACATGCAGGTACTCCCCACTGAAAGTAATATTCAGCCATGCTTAATGCTATACAGGACTGCAGCCTAAGTCTGAAAGACAAAGGGGAAATCTGAACATGTAGAAGAGAACAACAGACATAGCCGGGGAGACGCTCATTATTTTTGCTGCATCTGTTCCATACCCTCCAACAGTTTTTATCTTGTGAAGTTATTGTGGAGCTCTCACATGTTTTGTGAGGTTTTGCCAGAAACCACTGCCACCACACAAGCCCAGTGGCAGTGGCAGCACCCTTGGTGGTGCTGCCACACAGGATTCTGCCACCTGAGGCAGCTGCTTCAGTCCACCTCATGGGTGGGCCGGCCCTGCTTCTTACACAAAAATAGGCACATGCTCGCAACATCCCTGTTTTTATACCAAAGACCAATGAGATCTAGAAACTTGGTCGTGTTTTGAAAACGGAATCTGTCTGGGTGGTGGTCTCTGTGCCATCTCGTTCCATGCCACCCCATGCTTATTGTCGTACAAACTAAGGTTACCAGACGTCCCCGTTTCCCAGGGACAGTCCCCAGATTTACAAATCAGTCCCCTGACAAAATCCTAACATTCCAACTCATTTCAATGAAGTGTCCCTGGATTCATAGAAACATGAGTTTATTTCACTGTCAAATTGGTCTCAAAATGGTCTCATGCTTATGAAAACTCTCTTGATATTTTTTTTAAAGGACTCTTCTCAAATCTGATGTTCTCCTGACATTTTGGACTACAGCCCACACCATCTCTGATCATTGGCCATGCTGGCTACAAATCACAGAATTATAGAGTTGGGAGGAACCAGTTGAAGTCCAAAATATTTGCAGGGCACCAAGCTGGTGAAGGTCAATTTTAATTGTTACTTTAATAATAGTAATAAAATCCTTTTCTTGACCTTTTGAGGGTTATGTTGCCTGAAGGCATTCTTTCCATCTTTTGCAACAACTTCTTCACCATTTTGAAGGTAGTGTTCAAATTGTCAAGTTCACCTTTAATTTACTGTTTTGTGCTAAGCATACTTGCATCTTTCAAGCTCACATGAAAGGCTTCCTAAATTCACTGTCATCTTTGTACTCATCTCTGAATCCTCAGAGTGATTCCCCCAAGAAGGAACTTGATAAAGAGCAAGCCAACATTGGGGTGGGGGTGGGGAGTCAGGGCAAAAGCAAAGTGCTGGCTGAGTGTGGTGGTGCTATAAATTAACTTACTCCTGTTTACACTGTCCAAAAATTTAAGAAAAGTGGTTGCCTGCATAATTGGACCAGCATTGAGGAAATTACAGTAAGCAATTCCATAGGAGACTAGGATTTCAAATCCTATTCTCTTCAGAGATTTGCAGTTAATCATTTGATAATAGTCTATTCCTCAAATATAAGAATATCTAGGACACACCTGTGATTTTAGCTAATGGATACAGTGCAAACTAACCAGGATGCAATTCAAAAATGGATGGATGAATGATCATTCTAGATTATCATTAGCTAGCTTGGATTTTGCAAAACAAATAAATTTACTTGGTTTCTAACATCATGATGACCCAATGATGGTCAAAACGCTGGTTCCTTTTTTTAAAAAAGGCTCACTTGTGGGAACGCCATTTGTTTCCAACAAATTGAAACCCAAATTGCAAACTCAGAAAGCAAATTAGGATTATGAGGCTAGAAATCTATAAATATATAGGTTCAAAGAAAGATTGGAAACAAATCTGCCTTGTGAGCAGTAGAAGTTTGATAAAATTAAATAATTTGTATTGATCTGATTTTTTGGGGGGTGAATATTTTGTTTTTATTAGGTATGGAAATTTCCTCTTCCTTTCTCACATGTAACCTATTTCGATATATGTGTGTGTGTGTGTGTGTGTGTGTGTGTGTGTGTGTGTATATATATATATATATATATGCATGCTATATAGAATAAAGTAAAGAAACAATGTGACCTTTTATTGAAAAGCATACTCCCCACTTTTTATTGTATCTTTAATGTTACTATGGGTAACATATGAAACAATGAGAGTTAGAAACTCACATTTTCAAATGAAGCCTGAGTCACACCAGTATGTAGCGCATCCATTAGAGATTGTGGTGGAAGCTCAGCTCCCCAATTCATGATGTAATCCAAGGGATGTAGTAAATAGGTTCCCTGGACATCAGAAACAGGAAAGGCTTAAAGGTAATTCACATAGGTTTTGTTACAAGTTTGGGTTTCGCAGCTTGCTACACCATAGCTTAATAGTTGGGGTCATGCACAGAGGTTATGCGTTCCTGTTATGTACTGAGTTGAATAGGATCCAAACTGCAGCAGTCTGATTGATCCTAGAACAATAGGATCCAAAAGGCAGCAGTCTGATTGGTCCTAGAACAATAGGATTCAGAATGCAGCAGTCTGATTGGTCCTAGAACAATGCAGCAGTATGATTGGTTGGCAGGAACTACCCAATCATGCTCCAGATAGAAGTGAATCCACAACCTGATTGGCTTACAGTAGAATTCCGGAATTAGCCAATCATGTGCAGCCCATTGTGTAAATAATGTATATAAAGCAGATACTTTGAGGGGACATTCATTCATTCCTCCTCACCACTATGAGCTGAATAAAGAGCATGAAATCACTTTGCGACTCTGAGTATATTTCAGTTCCCTTCATTACTCCTCTAGTCTCTTCTCTTCCTTGGCATTTGCATTCAAAACAGAGAGCTTTGGTTTAATGCCAGTTTACTAAACAGGATCTTAACTAGGGCTTTTTTTCTAGCCGGAACTCACAGGAACTCAGATCCAATACCTCTCAGATGGGTGCCATTGCCATTGCCAAGCGAGGCATTCTTGATGAGTTCCAGCACCTCTTTTTCTAGAAAAAAAAAATCACTGATCTTTTTTTTTAATTATTAACATATAAAACACATACATATACATTTACAGAATACACGTACACAACACACAACCTTATTCTCATAACATAAAACATACCTACATTACAGTGGTACCTCAGGTTACAAACACTTCAGGTTACATATGCTTCAGGTTACAGACTCCACTAACCCAGAAATAGTGCTTCAGGTTAAAAACTTTGCTTCAGGATGAGAACAGAAATCGTGCAGCAGCAGGAGGCCCCATTAGGTGGGTGGTGCTTCAGGTTAAGCACAGTTTCAGGTTAAGTACGGACCTCCAGAACGAATTAAGTTCTTAACCCGAGGTACCACTGTACTCTATACCTACCTATACTATACATCTCAACATACCTACACACCTACCCCACAGGGACACCCACCAAGTGACTTGACTTCCAGCCGTTCTTGTTACGCTACTTTATTTTTCCAACTAGCTTAAACGCATTTCATTATTTCTTTAATCTCTTCTTCTATCTTAACTTTACCCTCCTTTCTCTCTAATCATTTTCTGGAGTCACTCAATATCTGTCAGAACTTCTACTTTTCCCACATAAATTTTGATGTATTCCTTAAAGATAGCCCGCTCTCACTGATCTTAACTATTCCCCAAACATCTGTGAGATGCCGGTATATTTTAGCAAACCTTCGATCCAAATTTTAACAGCTCATCTCATATTTTTTAAACTTTCTGAGAAACATATGATAAAGGCAAGCTTCTGTATATTCCTATTTGCAATAAACCTTTAACAAGGGCAAGCAAACATTTTCTCCAGTGTGTTCTGGCAAATTGATGGGCAGCGTGAAGGGCCATGCTATCCTCCTGAATCTGTTCCAGCAGCTGTTAGCTCAGCAGGAAGAGCAAGCTTCCTCATTCCAAAAACCACCAATTACCACAAAGACAAACCTCTTCCCTTCCTCCAACTGGTTTGTCTAGTAAAATGCACAATATGGTACTGGTAGTGATGCCTCTGTAGGCAAGGCAGTTCCACTAACTTTCCTCACATTAGTTTATCCACTCTTTTGATTACAAACAGGATAGTCATAATGTATTTTTCCAGAAGCTGTTAAAATCAGAGCTGCAGTTCAAGTTGAGGCTAGTGATGGTGAAAACACTACTTTAAGAATAGTTAGAATCATTATGTTTTTACAAACTTGTGCACAAAGGCTGCCCATTTAAATTATATACAAATTGATTGCATTTATTTGAATCTGAGTGCTGTTCCAGCATAAACACACAATTTAAAACAAAAGCATCCATTATAGTAAAATTTGGGTTAAATCCCAACTCAATGTCCAACCCATAACAGGACCTTAAACAAGTCATTATCCCTTAATCTCAGCCTGGATTCAGAGAAGACATTAGCCGTCCTTGCACATTTCACAGAATTATAGAGTTGGAAGCGACAATGAGGACCATCTAGTCCAACAAGCTTGTGCGCTGCACATATTGTCAAAAGTAAGATTCCATTCTGGTTGCTGTTGCCAATTCCTTCTTTCCCAATAGTCCCAGGCCACACATCGAAATCTCGCCCAACTCTTGCATTAAAATCACCCAGGAGGATAATTTTATTTTCCTTAGGCGTCTCTGATAGGGCAGTATCCAGCTGAGAGTAAAATTTTTCTTGAATGTCTTCATCGGCATCCAGTGTTGGCGCATAAGAGCTTATTATAATAGTAGCCTGTTGGTTTTTGGTGAGCTTTATTCAAAGCTCATTAATGCTGGTAGGGTCTTCTAGTCCAACCTCTTGCAATGCAGGAATATTTTTTACCCAAAGTGGGGCTCAAATCCACAACCCTGGAACTAAGGGTCTCATGCTATACCAGCTGAGCTATTGCTTCACACAAATGCAGTCACAACGGGTTGAGGAACAGTGGGGTTCTGATTTCTTGCCCTGCCTCCATTACCTGGTCCACTGCCCTCTCCTACCCTGAAGTGGTAACATACGCAGCAGGGCAACTGCTGTAAGCATGTAGGCAGGCAGACTCTGAGATTCTAAACCCTGGAAGATAAGGATTCTAAATCATTTGGAGAGGCTAAACACATGCAGCAGGGTCTTCATTGCATAAGATCACCCTTGCAACATCATCAGGGCCATATCACCAGGTGACAAGGATGTGACAGAGAGGCAGGAAGTGTCATGGGGCAGTTGTCATGGACTGGTTTGATGACAAGGAGTGGTGGGAGCCACCAGCCGGGGAACTCCCTCAGGAACCCCCAGGGGAGGAAAGCTCAGAGCCAGGGGATTGGTGAGATGGCAATAAGTGGTCAAAGGGAGAAGGAGTAGACCAGGACCAGGGGGTGTCAGAAGCAGAAGTAGTGACAGGGAGTTTTCCCCTCTGCCTGCGACCAGCTCCCCTCTCCCCATATCTCCTAGAACACAAAGAGAAATGAAATGAACACAGCAGAGGGTGGTTGTGCGCAGACACAGGCTGAGACTGTGTGGGAAAGTCCCTGAAGAAGAGGAGTCCTAGTGGGCGCTGGGAAGATGGGGACCTGCAGTCCTCGCAACTGCTTCATTGGGGCATGGCCCCCCAGAAAGAGTTGCTGAGACCACTAGGCCGCAGTTGTGGTTTGTTTCCTTGAATAAAGAATTAACTTCACTGGCCTTGGTTGATTTATTGTTCTGTTGCTCACCTACGCCTGACTCCAGCCCTGAAAGCCAGTGAACATGACTTGGGAAAAATGGCATTGTGGGGAAAAGAACTATCACATTTACATTTTTTTAAGCCACTATGTAGATCAGACCTATAGGTCCACTAAGCCAAACTTAGCCCACCAACTGTTCTGCCAGGTACTTCCTGTTCTTGCACTCTTAGGCAAAAACAGCATGGATATCATACACTGAGCTAGATTTGGATGAACAGATTCCCTTGCCTTTCTGCCGTTAACACACAAGAGCAAAATATTTTATCCACCACTGTGGAGGTTTTTCTTTCCTTTTTTTTCTTCAGTAACACCTTTTCAAGTTGAAATGAATGGACTGCCACCATATAAAAGCCCACCCTGTTCTTTTCAGAGCCTCGTCTGACAAGAAACAGTCAAAAGTCATTTAGCGCCTGACATTGATGTAACTTTGCCATGAGCAACTAAAGCAATTATGAGGCCTGGTTTGGGCACAGCTGAACCACGTTGATAAGGAGGCAGTGAAAAATGACACATCACAGAGGCTGGATGGCTTCATCGGCACATCGGTAAATCAGCAGAAATGTCCCCAGTGTTCTTCATAAAGAGGCAGGCACATAAACTAGGGTTGAACTGGGACACTTTTATTTAAATCTCATACTAAAATCAGCAGAGAGGGATGACTATGGGTCAGGAACTAACTTCACTGTATAACTATAGCCACTGGGTGACCCACCCTTGCCTAAGGAATTAGGGCATGGCTTCCTAGCCTGCCCCAATTCCCAGGCCACACTTTGCAGGTGAGAAGGGAGGCCTTATCTTGTCACTGCCCCCCACGACTACAAAACCCCAGGTAGATGAGGGAGTTTGGCCTCAAAGGAGGCCCTTATCTCACACTCTGAACTGCGGAGTCTGAGAAGTGAGCCTCGGGATCGACTCATCATCTGAAATGTGCC
The DNA here is from genome assembly GCF_027172205.1 of Podarcis raffonei. Lineage (NCBI taxonomy): Eukaryota > Metazoa > Chordata > Lepidosauria > Squamata > Lacertidae > Podarcis > Podarcis raffonei. Next base: position 94,983,021 of record NC_070605.1, on the reverse strand, counting down.
TAAAGGATGTCACCAGGCTAAACCAAACCATTTCTTTTCTTGCACCTAAACTGCCACTGAAAGGGAACAAATCTCTATTTAGTCCCTTTCCTCACCTCCAAGAGATGCTCTTGTAGCCCCCTTTGCAGATCAGTAGAAAGATGTCATTGCTGACATCCAGCAAATGGACTCCACCAAGGCTATACACTTCAACCCCATTCCCACCGTACTTTCATGGCGGATTACTTGACCTCACCGGTCCTGAACTGCAAGCCAAACTTCCCTGTTGATTTCTGAGCCTTGGCCTATTTATTCCCCTAGGATCAAGAGAACTGCTGAGCTCTTCTCAGCATATTTCAGATCAAACTAAAGAAACTGCCGGCCAACGTCCTTTCCTGGATCCACTCCAGGTTTCGCTCAGCTGACAAGGCCTACAGCAACTGCCAAGTCATCTGCAGCCAGCCTAGGCTGTTAAGGATCCTCCTAAATAATTTGGGTCCTGCCACGCCACTGGCCTTCTTGTGAGTAAGGGAGCAGTAAGGAGAACCAACTCTCCCAGACTCTCTAGGCCAGCGGTTCTCAACCTGTGGGTCCCCAGATGTTGTTGGACTACAGCTCCCATTATCCATGAGCTCTAGCCTTGCTAGCTAGGGGTGATGGGAGTTGTAGTTTAACAACATCTGGGGACCCACAGGTAGAGAAAGGCTGCTCTAGGCTCACTCCTACCCTTCCCCACTCCACAGTGTTCAGGCCGAGATGTAGTCCTAAGCACAGTTTGAGGCCTCTGTCTGGTGCAGCTGTAAATGGAGAGGCTCAAGGGAAGTCAGCTTATCCCTTAAATAGGGATCATGCCCTGCCACCCTCCTCAGACCACTATAGGAATGCACCGATCAGTGCCAAGGATTTTCCCGCTCTGCCTCTCTTGACCAATGGCCCACAAATGTGCCCAGCCTTCTAGGCACCATCCAGGGCTTCTGGCTGATGGTAATAAAATCATCTAACAAGGGAGGTGGTATTTTTTACTACTGCCTGGATTTTTACTGACCGACTGAAAGGGAGAGGGGAGGAAACACCCCTGTATGCTATGGTCAAACTCCACATTACAGTACTAGCATGCAGCTAACTCCAACATTTCAAAAATTAATAGTAAGTATGGGGTAGTGTGGCAATTCACTTTGGAGAGTGAGGGTGGCGCTGTGGTCTAAACCACTCAGCCTATTGGGCTTGCTGATCAGAAGGTTGGCGGTTCAAAATCCTGTGATGAAGTGAGCTCCCATTGCTCTGCCCTCGGTTCCTGCCAAGTGCAAGTAGATAAAGAGGTACCACTGTGGTGGGAAGGTAAGCAGTGTTTCCATGCACTCTGGTTTCTGTGACGGTGTTCCGTTGTGCCAGAAGCAGTTTAGTCATGATGGCCACATGACCCGGAAAGCTGTCTGTGGACAAACGCCGGCTACCTCAGCCTGAAAAGCAACCCCAGAGTCACCTTTGACTGAACTTAACCATCCAGGGGTCATTTACCTTTACCTTTACCTTTTTTCATTGGCACCACAAGAACATGGCCTATTTAGTCCAGCATCCCATTCTCACAGTGGCCAACTTAATGCTGATGGGAAGCGCATAAGTAGGACCAGAGCATGAGAGCACTTTCCCCTTCTGCAGCTTCCAGCAACTGGTATTCAGAAGTGTACTGACTCCAACGTTGGGGTAGTAAACACTAAGTTTTGGCAGGGGGTCAGTGGGAATGGGAAGGCTTTCCAATCACACTTCTCTGCACTCCCTCTTTGACCCTGAATGACCATGAAACATTGCTTTAATTTGTAGACTCAAAGGCCTAGGTGCCACAGAGCTGGTAATATCTGTGCCTGGACTGTAGGCAGAGCCTTCTATGATAGAGAATTCCTGTATAATTTAAATCTATCCTAGGTTAGAAAAAATGGCATAACCAGAGGTAAGGGATAGGGGTGTGTGGGAATTGGGCTTCTTCCTGACGTGCCAGCTTTTCTTTGTACAAGAAATGTTTTTTGCTTGGTGAATTATGAGTGCCCACATCTGATATTTGAAATGGTGTAGACTTAACTCAGGGTTACCAATTCAGTGAGAACTTGGCTATAGACAGCTTCATAGTTTGAGGAAAGTATAATTACCCTATAATTAAATCATCCATGCAAACGCCTAACAAGATTTGTTTTCCCTTAATACTGAAGAAAATGCATGGGGCTGCAGCCAAGGCTAGTCCTACTCAAAGCAGACCCGCGATTAGCTTAGGCTCATTAATTTCAATGGATCTACTCTAAGTAGAATTTAGTTGGCTATCTGGTGGGTGTTTCATGAAGTGTTTGAAACTTTAATGGATTTCCAGAAGTTGGCAGGGATGTAAGGTTTTGGCTGTACACCTGGCAAATCAATTAAACCTGTACAACAGCTACCTAATTAACTTGGCTTAAGATCAAGCTCTTTTAGCAGCCTAGACATGTAAGCAGAGATGACTGAGTGGTATGGAAAAGTTTTGCTACAGTGAAACCAACAGTTGCAGTATAATGCTCCTTTTCCTTTTTTTTTTTTACCAGTCATTTTTTAAGGGGACGCACACTCTTAAAATGAAGAACAACTCATATTTTATTTGCAGGCAAACTAAAAGTTTAGCCAGGTTTTCCTGCCCTCTTTTGCTTCCCAAAACCCCCACCTAGAAGTGGCAATTAGCAGTGGGTGAGAAAAGAGAGTGCTCAAACTTCCCTCTGCCAGTTGCTGTCTTCTGAAACTCCAATCCTGTTGTTGCTTTTGAACATGCAGGATCGAGACCATGCTTGAGAGGGAAACACCATATCAGAAAAGTTTCAGGGTGGGTGATGAACGGCAGGGGAAAGGCTGAATGCTCCCTTTCCTTAAGTCACTTCTCTTACTGTATTTATTTTTCAAGGCAGAATGGGCCGTTTAGCTAGCTGCTTCAGAGTAACATACTTTGCCCCCTTGAGTAAGAACTCTAGGTGTCAGTCTCTGAAATCACCATACTGGAACAGCGGCAACTACCTGGAAGCACAGTGCAACAATTGGCAAGACCGAGTCACAACTACAAAGATCGGGTCAAAACTGTTACGTCTAGGCAGGTAAGGCAGTCTGGTAAGGTCAGGTCAAGATACATATAGCAAGGTCTGGCTTAGTCAAGGGGGAAGAAATCAGGACCTTGGACAGATCACTCTGAGAAAGCAGGCTAGAGAGATTTCATCCACAGAAGAGGGCACTGATGCAAATATTCTGAGGGGTTTTGAAGGATGGCCAGGCTGGTTGTCACAGTCTTCTGCTGAGCAACAATGAGCAAGCTCAGGGGAGTGGGAGGCCAGACAACAAACACACTCTCAGTGATTCACTTGCCTGTAGGCAGAGTCTGGATACAGACTCAGGTCCAGTCCTAGGGTCAGAAAACAGATTATTGTGGTCAGATGGTCCAGGGAGCAGGAAAACTGAAGATCAAAGGTCAAGAGGAGCAAGAAGCAGCAAGGCTGGGCCAGGAACAACAAGCTAGAAATCCTGCTTAAGAAGGCTGAAGCCAACTGGTTCACATTAGCACCTTCTCCTCAGAGTTCTTGACGGATGATCAGCTGCAGTTAGTCTGCCTTCTCCCCCTTCAGACTGCTGTTCAGCCAGTGTAGCTGACTCCTGGCCCATGACACTGGTTCTGTTGTTGATCGTGCCCCCCTCTGAACAGTTGGCATGTACCCACAAAGGACCATTGCTTTGTTTTGCAGCCATTTGATCACACAATGTGGGTGATTGCAGATGCCCCTGGAGTGATTTTCTGAAACAAAGCAATGTCCTCTGGCCTTGAAGGACCTGTAGTGATGGATGGTGAACTTTCAAAGAGGTGCTTATTATCTTCCCCTCTGCCTGAATGTTGGCAAAGCTGAGGAAGACCATGCTATAAAGAAACAGATATACTTCTTAATATGCAAATGTATTTCCAAACACAGGAAATCTTATGGGAGAGGGGGCAAAAAGGAGGAAGAAAGTCAGCTGAGGGCAGTGTAAGCTACCAGAGTCATTAAACATTATCTTTGAAAAAACATTTTATCAAGCAAAGAGACACAGAAGTTGCGCTGGGTGTTTAAATAAGTAAGTGGAGGAAAATGAATCGCTTTCATGAGAGTTTTGATAAAGATAACAAAAGGTGACAGGATCCAATGAAGGAGAGCACGTTGTCATTTTCTTTCAGTGCTGAAACTCTTTCTCTCTTCTTTATCATGGCATTTCCAGAGACAGTCATTTTCTGGGATCAGATAAGAAAGAATTCTGGCCAGTCACTTAAATGCAACAAGGTTAAATACTGCTCAGAGCATCAGATAAAGTAACTAAAATATTTAGATGCCTTGCTTTTTTTTTTTGAAGGACTTCCGAGTGCATCTTAAAAGAAATCTGAAGGTATCTGAAGAAGTGTGCATGCACACGAAAGCTCATACCAAGAACTAACTTAGTTGGTCTTTAAGGTGCTACTGGAAAGAAATTTGTTTGTTTGTTTGTCGTAAAAGAAATACATTCCTACCAGTCATGTGTAGGGGCTTTGTACAAATCCCAAGGAGTGTGTCTCAACTTTTAAAGAATTCTGGGCTTGTCTGAGGTGAAGTGGGGTGTGTCTGAGTCAAAGCGGGACCCCCCCCAATGCCTTCTAGTGCTTCAGAGATTCTGATGCTCCCAAAATGCTTCTTAGGAGTAAACCCACCAAATACAATGGTGCTTATGCCTAGGTACATGAGTTTAGGATTCAGTCTAAAGGTCAGAATCAAACCCTGAGTCCTGCTGGTGGAAATCAGTGCAAGTTTGACTAACTGATTTCTAACTCCTTGGTTCTTTTTAGCAATCCCTTTAAGACATGGAGATCAGAATACTTAAGTTTCCACAAATGTTGGTGCAAATCTGCACAAATGGTTTACTCACACTTTCATTCCACCACCAAGTCTTAGATTTTGAAAATTCCAAGAGGCACAATCTCCCCATGGGCTTTGGCATCTGGCAAATGACCCATTCATTTTGAAATCTCTAATTTAGTTACAGGCAATTATTGGGCTAGGGCATTATTTGGGTTTTGGTTTTTTTGTTGGGGGTGTTGCTGTTATTGATGTTAATTTTTCTGTATATTTGCTTTGGATCTTATAATTCATGTGGGAATTGTTTGATTTGATTGTGCACTTTTTAATGTTTTATTTATTATGACTAGTTTTTATTGTAATTATGGGGGGGAATCATTTTGTAAGCTGCATTGACCACGATTTTGGCTACGGAAAGGTGACATACAAATAAAATTATGTATGTGTGTAAAATACCGTGGTACTTCGGGTTACAGATGCTTCAGGTTACAGACGCTTCAGGTTACAGACTCTGCTAACCCAGAAATAGTACCTCGGGTTAAGAACTTTGCTTCAGGATGAGAACAGAAATCGTGCTCCGGTGGTGCGGCAGCAGCGGGAGGCCCCATTAGCTAAAGTGGTACCTCAGGTTAAGAACAGTTTCAGGTTAAGAACAGAACAAATTAAGTTTTTAACCCGAGGTACCACTTTACAACAACAACAACAGGACCCCTGGACGGTTAAATCCAGTCAAAGGTGACTATGGGGTTACGGCGCTCATCTCACTTTCAGGCTGAGGGAGCCAGCGTTTGTCCACAGACAGCTTTCCAGGTCATGTGGCCAGTACAACGAAACCACTTCTGGTGCAACAGAACACCGTGACGGAAGCCAGAGTGCACGGAAATGCCGTTTACCTTCCCACCACAGCAGTACCTATTTATCTACTTGCACTGGTGTGCTTTCGAACTGCTAGGTGGGCAGGAGCTGGGACAGAGCAACGGGAGCTCACCCCGTTGCGGGGATTCAAACCACCGACCTTCCGATCAGCAAGCCCAAGAGGCTCAGTGGTTTAGACCACAGCACCACCTGCATCCAATAATAATAATAATAATAATAATAATAATAATAATAATAATAATAATTATTAGTATTGGGAAGAGGCTACCCCTCTCCTACCTTGCACTCCCACACCCCTAACTGGCTTAAAGATGCCCTGTAGGTAAAACAACAATGAAAACATGATATCCACCATGCAGTTGCCAAGGGGACAAGAAGTGGAAGGGGGATCAGTCCACACTGGGCTCCCCAAAGACTTTGCTAGTGGCATGGACCCTGGCATTTGCCCTATCACACCACATGGTGGTGCCAGGCCGAAGTTCCAGATTTATATCCAGAAGAGAAGTAACTGAGGAACAAACTTTCAGAGAAGTTTTAAACTTGCAGAAGAGCAAAATATCTCTCTATCCAGTACCTCGTATGAGGCTTGAATACCAAAAGCATGGCCGAGAAGTCTTTGGAAATACACTAACTTCAGGGAGGAGAAAAACCATTGTACTTATTTCTCCCCTTCTCCTTTATGTTATTGTTTTGACATGCTAAAATCACTGGAAGCAGTGTTTTTTTTTTGTGTGTGTGTGTGTGTGTGTGTGTTTGCATGAATATCCATACACCCCTCAGAAAGGCTGATGCCTGAAGCCCAATCTACACATTCAGAAGAAGGAAACAGAAGTGTCAGGCAAGAAATGTTCAACAGCTTTCACTGAAGATTAAATTTAAAAAATTTTTTTTTGAGAAACTATTCCTCTTTAAAATAACCTTTGTATTGCTTTTACAGCTGGGTGTCTTTTCTCACTTTTTGAACAATTCATTCATAAAAAAAGTACTGCCAGACAGCATTCATGTAAAATATCACATTAGTTCTGTAGTGTCATGGGCACCAAGTTCAAAAAGTATTCCTGTAGTTTATACTTTTTGATAACAGGCCAAACTGATTGAAACTGCCTTTTTTAAAAAAAATAATAATATATAAAGTTATTTAAGAGTTTGAAGGAAAGCCAAGGAAATCCCTCCTTTCATTTCCTGGCTCTAAACACTTTAATTTTCTGGCTAGAGAAATCAATTTGTCCAAGCCTCTGTTGTTCAACAATTCACATTACATTACCCAATATTTTAATACATTTCCTTATATTTTCTCCTGTCCAGGCATCTTTGGCAATCTATCACAGATAAAATGTCATGCAAAAACAAAAACATATGGCTACATCTTTTACTGGCAGAGTGCCCCTTACTCATGGACTCCTTTTAATGATAAATATCAGAACTGCACTACATCATTTAGGAAATGTCCATGGGTTTGTAATTTGTGACTTTGTTTAAAATGAATACAACCGAAAGTGGTATGTGTGTTTTTTCTTTCCATTAGACATTTCTGCAGCGTCTCCAGTTGCCTACACTTCCTGACCTTAAAAAAAATTCCATAGGAATTCCATAGTTACCTCCTGGGCTTTAATTCAAGTGTGGGGAAACAGGGAGACTGGCTACCAAAATCCTAAGACTGTTCTGGTCAAGATTTTTCTTCCTAAGAGATGCTCTTGCTTAAAAACAAAACAAAAAAACCTTCCTGTACCAATTTATTTTAAAGTAATACATCCCAGTAGTGATGTATGGAAGTGAGAGCTGGACCATAAAGAAGGCTGATAGCCGAAGAATTGATGCTTTTGAATTATGGTGCTGGAGGAGACTCTTGAGAGTCCCGTGGACTGCAAGAAGATCAAACCTATCCATTTTTAAGTAAATCAGCCCTGAGTGCTCACTGGAAGGACAGATCCTGAAGCTGAGGCTCCAATACTTTGGCCACCTCATGAGAAGAGAAGACTCCCTGGAAAAGACCCTGCTGTTGGGAAAGATGGAGGGCACAAGGAGAAGGGGACGACAGAGGACGAGATGGTTGGATAGAGTTCTCGAAGCTACCAGCATGAGTTTGACCAAACTGTGGGAGGCAGTGGAAGACAGAAGTGCCTGGCGTGCTGTGGTGCATGGGGTCACAAAGAGCCGGACACGACTAAACGACTAAACAACAACAACAAGAAGAAGACCTCACTTAAACAACAGCAACAAGCAGAAGAAGAAGAATAAGCTTTCTTCTTTCTCTGGTTTCTCATGGCTATATGAAAGCCCAGATAAGCACATCAGGGTAGTGGCAACCTGGAAGACTGCAAAATGCAGGCCACTGGAGAGATTATATGTACAATAAAAGAAAGTACACTCACAACATCCTTGGTCACCTGGAAAGGTAAGTGCAACAAGAATCCTGCACTCCAGCAATGAGAATTATCTTTCCATTGTTAATTTCTGAAATCATTTTCCTGTCTCTTTAATGGATGGGAACTAGTTAAAGAAATGGAAGAAAGTTTTGGCCCAGCACTTTCTTAAAGGTAGTAGCAAGTGGGAAAGGGAAAGCAGAGTATTGTTGAAATATTCGCCCTAGCACAAAGATATTAGCTGAAGCTGAAGCCCTAAGTAGAAGTTAGTTCCAAAGTGGCCACAGGGAGAAATACACACGGCTCCATTGTGCATAGTTATTCAAAGTCTCCTGAAACAAAACACAGCTGTTTTCCTTTACAATTTATTTTTATCTGAAACAACTTGTTTTGGGACAAGAGTGCACCGTAAAAATAAGCAGAGCTGCCATTATGAGTTAGAAATGGATGGCCATAATTCTGCCCCTGTTATGTTTAGGAAATAGTCGCAGCTAATGGGATCTCTCCCGGGTCAATTTCCACTCATTAATCCCACTGTGCTGTATGGAAGCCAAGCAAAATGGAATCCAGCTGCTTTCATTCACAGAACTGTGTTCCATCTTTGCTTACTTTCCTGCATTATCTAGAGGCCTATTGTGTTCCTGAGCCTACTTGCACCTTTCCTCCTATTTTTCCTGTGACAGAAAAGGATGTTACAGTACTAAGAAGTGAAAGTACTGAAAAAAGGGCCTGCCTAAAACCCCTGAGAACTGCTGCCTATCCATTTAGACAATACTGAGCTTGGTGGACACCAATGGAACACCTTGACACCAATCCCTCACCTTATGGTCCTAGGCTGGGTTATAACCATTTGAAATTCAATGTCAAAAACAGTTAAAAACAAATTACAGTCACAGGAATAGGTTGGGTACTAGAAATATTTGTCTCAGGTGTCAAAAAGCATGGGGGAAGAGGTGTGTCTTCAGCATACATGGAAACTACATAATGAAGGTACGGTTAAGTCGACTATGGGGTTGCAGCGCTCATCTCGCTTTCAGGCCGAGGGAGCCAGTGTTTGTTCACAGACAGATTTCCAGGTCATGAGGCCAGCATGACTAAACTGTATCTGGTGCAACACGACACCGTGATGGAAACCAGAGTGCACAGAAACACCATTTACCTTTCCACCGCAGCGGTACCACTAGTGTGCTTTCAAATTGCTAGGTTGGCAGGAGCTGGGACAGAGCAATGGGAGCTCACTCCATTGTGGGGATTTGAACCACCGACCTTTTGATCGGCAAGCCCAAGAGGCTCAGTGGTTTAGACGCCACCCACGTGTCAGACACACCATGGCGGGGAGACAGTTCTATAATCTAGGAGCTGCCATAGAGTATGCTCTCTCTTGGGCTACCTTGCCCAAGTCCGGAGGGGGGGGGGATGTGCAAGTAGGTTCCCCTCTGTTGATCTAGCATGTTGTAGTCATTAGAGTACAGTGGATGCTCGGGGTTGCGAATGCGATCTGCGCAGGAGGCACATTCACAACCCGCCGCGCCTGCGCATGTGCAGGTCAAAATTTGATGCTTCTGCGCATGCGCAAAGCATGATTTAGCGTTTCTGCGCATGTGCGAGCGCCGAAACCCGGAAGTAACCCGTGGTACTTCCAGGTTCGGCGCAGTGCGCAACCCGAAAACACACAACCTGAAGCGTCTGTAACCCGAGGTATGACTGTACTGGATAAAGAGTATTGGAGTTTAAATCCACACAAAGCCATTAAGTTCTCTGGGTGGCTCTAGGCCAGTCACTTTCTCTCAGTATTAACATACCACCAGAAAGTTGGTGGTTCGAATCTCCGCGACGGGGTGAGCTCCTATTGCTCTCGGTCCTTGCTCCTGCCAACCTACCAGTTCGAAAGCATGTCAAAGTGCAAGTAGATAAATAGGTACCGCTCTAGCAGGAAGGTAAACAGCATTTCCGTGTACTGCTCTGGTTTGCCAGAAGCGGCTTAGTCATGATCCGGAAGCTGTATGCCGGCTCCCTTGGCCAATAAAGCGAGATGAGCGCCACAACCCCAGAGTCATTCGCGACTGGACCTAACGGTCAGGGGTCCCTTTACCTTTATCTTTCCCTTACTAGGATGGAAAGGAGCACAGTAGCAGAGACAACCAGTATGGTGCAAACCCACTGGCAGGAATGTTGGATTGCCTTCTTTGGCATGTTTGCACTGCTCTAATCTCACTGTGGATGCCCCTCTCCCTCTTTGTATGCTGCAATGGGCTGAGGTAGATGGAGGTCAGGTGAGTGGCACACTACACTGCTGCCCCCTACCTCACAGGGGGATTGTAAGGGTAGGATGAGGAGGGAGATGCCACCATCAAATCCTTGGAGGAAAGTTGAGATACAACTGCAGCAATAAAGGCATAATCTGTTCCATCTCAGTTCCACAGAACTTAGGTGTAATGGTACAGAAAGAAGGATGAATTGATGCAGCTACAACAGGGCTTTATGCAAAGCAAATGTTAAAGTAATTTTACACTATGTTGTTTATCATCGACTTCAGTCTTGTGACAATTCCCTACCATGTGTAAGATCTGGCACAGTAGGACTAGCATTTCTACTAGAGGTATGCATTAGATTAGGTATGCTTTAGAGGTATGCATTAGATTACCTAATTAGATTAGATTGTTTAGGGAAGCTTTTAATGTTTAATAGGTTATTGTATTTTAGTGTTTTGTTGGAAGCTGCCCAAAGTGGCTGGGGAAACCCAGCCAGATGGGTGGGGTATAAATAATAATAATAATAATAATAATAATAATAATAATAATAATAATAATTAGAATGGTCTCTGAGCATAAGCTGGGTGCTTTAGACAGGTCTACTGTCAGGCAAAGCAGAATCTGTAACAAAGTACCCTGATAAAAGCAAAATTCAACGTTGTCCCCCACAAAATCCTGGGTCAATTTGTCCATAATTGGACAGGCTGTTTTGATACACTGTGGAAGGTCTACTATGCCTGCAAATTTTCTCCACTTCTGTCAAAAGTGTGGGGGGGAGAAGGGTATAATAGCGCCTCCTCCCCAATCTCCCATTGCTGAATGGGGGAGAAGGGAAATAAACCTCATTTCTTCAAAAGCCAAATCAGGCAGTCTCCAAAGCACTTTGGACCCAAAGCATAAAACAGTGATTTTGTAGTGGTGCATACTACTAATTTTTACACATTTGGATATGTAGGTTTACTTGAGCAGTAGCTGGGCCTGAGCACTAAATATTTATATGCCAAGGAAGGAGAGACAAAATGAAGAATTACTGCATATTAGCAAACTCTCTCATGAAATTTTCCCAACGCTTTTGTATATATATATATTTTACACTGCAGCATAACTTGACTAAGCAAAGGTCAAATATGCATTAATTTCCTGTCCTTAATGGGAATGATGCAGTAGCTGTGAAGGTTCATCAGCCTAAATGCCCATGACATTTCCATTTGAGTCCTGGCAATTCGAAGGCAAAAGTTGATTAAATTAGAGGCTTGCTATTATTTAGACCAAAATACATTTAATCTGAAGAAATGGGTCATTCAAAGCTGACCTAAACTCTACTTTGGGATATATTAATCAAATGCACATTATAATAATCTCTTCATTTTCCTAAACATCTGCTTCATGCATTTCCCATCTTAAGTAAAAATACTGAAATGCAACCAGTCTTGGAGACTGAAACACACACACACACAGTGTGTTTTTGCTCCCAAACTGCAGATTACTGAAGGTTTCCCCATAAATAACAGTTACAGTTGTATATCGTGTAGATAAACAGTCACCCAGCAACCCACACACAATCGCTCTGAGGTTATCTCTGTGTTTAAACTATTTGGTGGTTGGACTTAACCTTTGTAAATTGTGATGCAAGAACTGCCATAAGCATGACATTTAAAATAAGCTGTGAAAATATTAGAAATTATTTGCTTCTGACAAAGTTAGCCAGAATAGAATGACCTGTAGGATATCATCATGTGGAGGTAATATTTGGACTTAACATGGAAGGGAATGTGATATCAGAATCAACTGAGTAGCATTTTCTAACGTCTTAGAAAATATTGGATGCTGTTTAACTACTGGTGCTCATTGTGGTATAGAAAGCTCTATCCATCATAAGACCAAGATACAGCGGTACCTCGGGTTACAGACGCTTCAGGTTACAGACTCCGCTAACCCAGAAATAGTACCTCAGGTTAAGAACTTTGCTTCAGGATGAGAATAGAAATTGCAGTGGCGGCGGCATGACAGCAGCAGGAGGCCCCATTAGCTAAAGTGGTACCTCAGATTAAGAACAGTTTCAAGTTAAGAAGGGACCTCTGGAACGAATTAAGTTCTTAACCCGAGGTACCACTGTACCTAGAAGATGGCACAGTACCTTATGTTCTTTTTTAATTGTTTTGTATGTAATTGTTCTTTTAAAATAGTTTTTCTACATGCAATACTTTATGTTTTTTTATTGTAATGTAAATCACTTTGGAAATGATTTATAGATCACATAGGAAGTGATCTATAAATTATATGGAGAGAGAGAGAGGTCCAGCACTGAGGACCTTCTGGTGGTTCCCTCACTGTGAGAAGTGAGGTTACAGGAAACCAGGCAGAGGGCCTTCTCAGTAGTGGCGCCTGCCCTGTGGAACGCCCTCCCACCAGATATCAAAGAAATAAACAACTATCTGACTTTTAGAAGACATCTGAAGGCAGTCCTGCTTAGGGAAGCTTTTAATATTTGATGAATTATTGTATTTTAATATTTTGCTGGAAGCCGCCCAGAGTGGCTGGGGTGGGTGAGATGGGTGGGGTATAAAAATAAATAATAACAGTAATAATAATAATAATAATAATAATAATAATAATAATAATAATTCTTCTATCTATTGCACAGATCTGCCTGTCTCTATCTAGCATGACTGAAACTGAAGAGGATGCAGGCATTCAGACAAATGGGAGGGACTCTGCAAATAGGAGAACATATTTCTCAATGCCTGAGTCACCAAAGCAGGGACCATGCTTACCTCCCATACAAATTGTCTTCTCCATATGTATTTGGGAAATTGCTCTTTGTTGCTATGGGAAAGAGCTGCATTTGGGGACAGTGTATTGTACTCATCCTCACAGCCTTTAAGACAGCTTCCTATATAAATAAGACACCACGGGGGGGAAAAGATTTTCCAAGGTGAATATGCTCTTGAACCACATACCCATTGTATGGAAACTGACAACAGGATTCTATGAGCCCTGATGGTGTCCAAGAGATGGATACTGATAAATTGGAAGAATAGAGATATGATTCCCCTTAATCAATGGCTTCACATCATGACAAAATTGGCAACGTATGAAAGGATAGCTTATAGACGCAGACTTTCTTTGGATAAATACAGTGATATTTGGAATGAGTTTACACAGAATATATTAGGTTATTGGCAATTATATGTGTATTAGGATAATAAGAATATTATATATTAATGTATGGAAAGTAAGAGAATTTTTTTTCTTTTATCTCATTCTCTCTCATTCTCTCTCTTTTTTCTCACTCCACCATGTGCGTGTAAATTTAAGGCAACAATCTCTGCACCCCACAGGGGTCATTGTAATGTATAAGCCCCCCCCCCACCTGCAACCTACTAATCATGGTGGGAGGAATTTTGCGCATTTCAAAGGCATCAAAACAAAATAAGAGCAAGTGAGCCACATAAACAATTAAAATTTGGTGGTAAGCAATGATTTTATTTTTTTAAAAGAGAAATGAATAAATGAAATAGCAAAAACAACCAACAATTTTGAAAGATCAAGTGAGTCATTAAAGACTGTTTTTCAGGAAAATCTGCAGTTCAAAAAACAACAATAGAAGTTTGGGTTATTTTCTCTTTTCTTACATTGACTGAAGGCCAAGGGGAAATAAATATTTTAAGACTTTAATCACTCCCAGTCACTTTAAACTGCCAATTAGCATATTAATGTAATGGTCCTTTGGTTTTTTTTCCAAGGGGATAAATGTAAAGGCTAAATCAAAAATATTTATGATGTACATATGTGGAGATCAGCATGGCCTGAAGAGGAGAAAAGGGATGCATCTTAATATATTAGGTAATAAAATTATTCTTTTAAGGACTTAGCTACCCTTGTGCTACAACATCTGGAAAGTAAGCCAAATAGCAAGAGATCACATTCAGTCATGTATTGCTTCCTCCAAACGATCTCTATGGGATTTATCCATCATTACATCTTCTACTGTAGTTAAGGTGCACTAAATCAGCTTATGTACATGTAATAAAAGCCACAATAATTAATATATTGGAAAAGAGGCCTTTTGTGGTTTTAGGTAGATGAAGTATTCCTGAATCATTCAAGACAGGTCACTCAGAAGAGGAGGTCACGCCCAGTAAGTGTGTGGGTTATCTAAGATCACCCATAAATAAGGACAAACATAATTTATAGGTTTGAACAACCACCAAACTAACCTATTCCCAACTTCTGTGCATGGTTTGTATTTTCTCTACCTGCCTGCAACACCAGGATGATTATGTATATATTCTGTTTGTATATATATTGTGTATATTCTATTTCTCGCTCCCGAAACAGAAACAACTGACAAACATTTTAAACAGATGAGACTTCTTATTCAGTCATTAGGTCGGTCATTAGATGAGGAGAAAAATAGATATAATGAGAGCTAGACCATATGAAGAAGCCAATTAAGCTATGGCAAACCATGAAATAGAAATAGAGTCTTACAGAATGCCAATGCATAGCATGAAAATATGAACTACCTGCTGTTGTCCTTCTAAAACAGAAATGATACAAAGTACAACAAGTGGATATATTACCAGGAAAGATTCAAAACTTTCTGTGAAAATGCTTTTCTGCTGTTTGGTAATCAAGTCAGTTTGTTTTCCCCTCTCAGATGAACTGTAAGCTTATCGTGCTTACTTTAATGGCTGCTAGTCTTATTTCTATTCCAATAAGTAACTGTTCAGAGAGTTATGCAGTTTTTGCAATGTAAATGCTTTACAGTTTCTACCGATGGCACAATTCAATGGGTACACTGCACGCTGTTTGGATAATAACAAGTCTACGTTTAGAAAAACATGACATGCTAATATTTCATAGAATATAGAATTGTAGAGTTGGAAGAGACCCCAAGGATCATCTAATCCAGGCCCTTGCAATGC
The DNA here is from genome assembly GCF_027172205.1 of Podarcis raffonei. Taxonomy (NCBI): domain Eukaryota; kingdom Metazoa; phylum Chordata; class Lepidosauria; order Squamata; family Lacertidae; genus Podarcis; species Podarcis raffonei. Next base: position 94,967,764 of record NC_070605.1, on the reverse strand, counting down.
AAGGAATCTCAGCTAATGCATCCACTTGACAAGCATAAATCTTCAAAGGAAAAATAAAATTGAAGGACTTTTGTCTGTCTTCACTTTATAGCAGCCAAATGTTGTTGAACTACAACTCCCATCATCCCTAGCTAGCAAGGCCAGAGCTCAGGGATGATGGGAGTTATAGTCCAACAACATCTGGAGACCCAAGGTTGAGAATCACTGCTTTATAGTAAATATATCATGTAGGATTCTGCCAGCTAATAAACTGTATAGTGCTGACCATGCCATTGTTTGCAGAGTTATTAAGTCAGAACTGTGCTTCACAAGTCCAGATCTCAATCCTGATTTGGACCAAACAACCACTACACCAAAATACAACAGGGAAGGAGGGCAGAAAGTTGGGGGTGATACTTTGCATGAGAACCTATTGCAATGCTCAGGTGCTCAGGATATCAGTTCCTCATAAGTGTTACATGTCAGTATATGCACAGCTAAATATGATACCCAGCTCTACCTCTCTTTCCAATCAGAAGCAGTGAAGGCGGTGAAGGTCCTGTGTGAGTGTCTGGGGGTGGTTGGAGGATGGATGGCAGCTAACATTGAGGTTGAATCCTGACAAGACAGAAGCACTGTTTTGGGGGGACAGGAGGCGGGCAGGTGTGAAGGACTCCCTGGTCCTGAATGGGGTAACTGTGCCCCTGAAGGACCAGGTGCGCAGCCTGGGAGTCATTTTGGACTCACAGCTGTCCATGGAGGTGCAGGTCAGTTCTGTATCCAGAAAACCTAACTGCCCATGCACTGTCTTGCCAGAGTGGTGCATGCTCTAGTTATCTCTCACTTGGACTACTGAAATGCGCTCTATGTGGGGCCCCCTTTGAAGGTGACCCGGAAACTACAACTAATCCAGAATGTGGCAGCTAGACTGGTGACTGGGAGCAGCAGCCAACACCACATAACACTGGTCCAGAAAGACCTACATTGGCTCCCAGTACGTTTCCAAGCACAATTCAAAGTGTTGGTGCTGACCTTTAAAGCCCTAAATGGCCTGGGTCCAGTATACCTGAAGGAGCGTCTCCATCCACATTGTTCTGCCAGGACACTGAGGTCCAGTGCCGAGGGCCTTCTGGCAGTTCCCTTGTTGCAAGAAGTCAAGTTACAGGGAACCAGGCAGAGGGCCTTCTCGGTAGTGGCACCTACCCTGTGGAACGCCCTCCCACCAGATGTCAGAGAGAAAAACAACTACCAGACTTTTAGAAGACACCTGAAGGCAGCTCTGTTTAAGGAAGCTTTTAATGTTTAATAGAATATTTTATTTTAATATTTTGTTGGAAGCCACCCAGAGTGGCTGGGGAAACCCAGCCAGAGGGGCGGGGTATAAATAATAAATAATGAATTATTGTTGTTGTTGTTAAATAGAAGCATAACACAAATGTTACAAGCAGCTGCATGTTTTTGATGTGCGTACAACATGGAATCCTGGAAAAAAGCAGAGCCCCTCTCCAAATGCTGGGCAAACCGTCCACTTGTTCACAATTAGACATACAATGAAGATCTCATCTGTGTTTTTTGAGCCAGCCCACAGTGCTAAAGGATCAGGAATAGAAATATACCTGAGCATTGGGCTTAAGGTGGTGGGGTAACAAAAAGGTTCTCCAACTGTTTATCGGGTTACAGAAGTGTATAAAATATACATGCTTTAGAATTTCAACATGTACAAGTGTAAAACATTTAGTAAACATTCAGCGTTGTCCTGCTCAAAACAACTGTGCTATGTCCATTGCTTATGCCCCATTATGAGATTGTATTTAAGCTTTTACAGTGTCATCCCTTGGTATGAAAGCAGTCTGGCATTTGGTGTTCAAAGACTGCTATAACACCAAACCATCTGCACCACTCTGTTTCAAGAGGGACATTAATTTTTATTCTTCTTGGATCCTGAAGGAATAGATTTGCTAAACCTCAGCATGTTCGCTAGTCAGATATAATTCAGTCAGCCAAGTGTGGCCAAAAATGTGCGCCAGCCGGAAGCTTTCTGCTTTAACAAGTATTTGTTTTTCTCATGTCCTAGATGGCAAAGAAGTGAAGCAAGATAACTCGGGCTGTGATAGATCTTGACAACATACACTGACCTAAAACATCAGTGTGTCAGAAAGAGGAGCAAAGGGGGAGAAGGAAAAGGTGGGGAGGGCAGCAAAAGAGAGAGAGGGAGGGAGGGAGGGAGGGAGGGAGGAATAGCCTTTTACCTGCCTGCTATCAGCTTGAGAAGAGAGTCACCTCTTTAGTGCACATTCAGAAACAGTAAGTGAACCCCCTCTAAACTAGGCCTAATTGTAACAGGGGCAAAACCTGTGACTGAACTGTACCTCTTCAGCTGGCAGGTAGGGGCACAGATGTCTCCATACAAAAAAATAGGGGGGAAATACCCCTCATGCAAAACTGATGTTCCACTTTTCCTTAGGATGTCCCTATTTTCATTGGAGAAACATTGGAGTACATGGTAAGGTAAAGGTAAAGGGACCCCTGACCATTAGGTCCAGTCATGACCGACTCTGGGATTGTGGTGCTCATCTCGCTTTATTGGCCAAGGGAGCCGGCGTACAGCTTCCGGGTCATGTGGCCAGCATGATTAAGCCGCTTCTGGCAAACCAGAGCAGCGCACGGAAACGCCATTTACCTTCCCGCCAGAGCGGTACCTATTTATCTACTTGCACTTTGACATGCTTTCGAACTGCTAGGTTGGCAGGAGCTGCGACCAAACAACAGGAGCTCACCCTGTCACGGGGATTCGAACCGCTGACCTTCTGATCGGCAAGTCCTAGGCTCTGTGGTTTAACCCACCCTATTTTCATCAGAGAAATGTTGAAGGCGATGACACTGCCATTACTCCTAGCAATAAGCCACGGCTGACTCCATTAACTGCCTCTTTTATGGGCTCCAGTTTTCATCCAAATGACTTCCACATACAGTCACAAGTCCCCTTCCTCCTTTTAAAAACAACAACGCAGAACATAGCAATACAATTACAGATGTAATCCTGTCTAATAAGCCATGCAGGCTTGTTTCTTCCTGAAGCTGATATTTCCGAAGGATACAGTTTGACATTTAGATATTGTGTGTTATTTGGTTTAAACTGCTGGTTTCTATCCACCAGGAAAGCCATTCCCCATCAATTTGTCTACATGGGAACTTCTGGACACGAGTCATGGAATTCCTACACATTACAAATGATTTATAGCCATCAGAACATCCAGCATCCTCAAGCAGTTGATGGGAGCTCAGTACTCTGGTAGGACCTACTGCTTTTGATGCATCCTTTGGGACAGGCCTGCCAGGAAGACTTATTGGGTATCAGAAGCCGCAGGCAGCCCTAGAGTACAAGGATGCATGGGGGGCGGGCAGCTGTTGTTCCACATGAACTGAGGCTTTGCCTTGTAAACCCTTCCCCTGCTCCCAGGTTGTAAATTTCAAGGAAATATCCAACTTTGTCCAGTTCTTCCAGGCCAACTCAAGATTCTCCCCTCAATCAAGATTTCATCTTACCTCTAAACTAGTTTTGGAGCTGTACTCTGAACACAGATCCATCCAAAACCACTGGGTATGTCTTCTCCAACCTCCAGAGCCTTTTACCTCAGTACAGGAACTTAGATGTAAAGCATGTTCTCATTACAAGAGCTGACAAGCTAAAAAAATATCAGTGCGGGCAGCAAGATAGCCATCATTCCTGATCTGCTCATTCAGGTACCACCACTGACATGATTCAGAGTTTCCTCCTCAGCAAAATGCAGCTTGAAAACCACTACTTAAGCAAACAGGACATCTCCTAATTTGCACTTTGGCAAGGAATGTTTGTCCACAGGACATTCTTTCTTACTTTTGGTTCAAGCAGAAATCCCTGGCAATCAATTTCCCCCTTATTTTAGGAACTTTGTGTTCCATGTTAAGTGACTAGCATGTTTAGGGAAGTTTTCAATGTTTAATGCTGTATTGTGTTTTTAATATTTGATTGGGAACTGCCCAGAGTGGATGGGGTATAAATATTATTATTATTATTATTATTATTATTATTATTATTATTATTATTATTACATTTGCCTTCTGGCTGGCAGAGGAACCATTTTCAAAGCAGATATAAAGTCGGTGGCTGTGCAGACAACCCACAGAAATGTACATGTTCTCAGCCCCATTAAACCAATGCTTTGGGGGAGACAATGGCACCCAAGGGATAAGTATTGAGGTTACAAACCACGAACCTCATTCATCACTTTCTGACAACAGCTCAGATAAAGTTTGTAGCAGCTCTGTGGAGTGTAAATATAGCTACAGTGACACAACATTTTGGAGATTACTATGTCCTTCTGAATCAGGGTTTAAGTTAGCTGAGCTGTTGGATAATTTTTTCCTATGTTTATCCTTGGCCAAATCTATCTATATACACAGAACTCTATAGAGTAGCTCATCCATGCACGCCATCCGTACATGGGTGATAAGGAGAGGACACCAATCTAACTGTTAGTGAATTTTAATGCACACATCCCTCCAACAAAAATAATGTTTTTTTTTTTATTTCCCACAAAAGGGAGACAGTATTACTTCCTATCTGTGTAAAGCATAATAGCACAGGGGTAGGCACAGTGGTAAGGTCCGTATAGTTCAAGCTATGGTTTTCCCAGTAGTGATGTATGGAAGTGAGAGCTGGACCATAAAGAAGGCTGATCGGCAAAGAATTGATGCTTTTGAATTATGGTGCTGGAGGAGACTCTTGAGAGTCCCATGGGCTGCAAGAAGATCAAACCTATCAATTCTTAAGGAAAACAGCCCTGAGTGCTCACTGGAAGGACAGATCCTGAAGCTGAGGCTCCAATACTTTAGCCACCTCATGAGAAGAGAAGGCTCCCTGGAAAAGACCCTGCTGTTGGGAAAGATGGAGGGCACAAGGAGAAGGGGACAACAGAGGACGAGATGGTTGGACAGTGTTCTCGAAGCTACCAGCATGAGTTTGACCAAACTGCAGGAGGTAGTGGAAGACAGGAGTGCCTGGAATGCTCTGGTCCATGGGGTCACGAAGAGTCAGACACGACTAAACGACTAAACAACAACAGACAACAGGCACAGTGGTGCCCTCCATATGTTTTGTTTGTTGTTTAAGTTATTATCACATTTATATCCCACCTTTCCTACAAGGATGGTCTGCAGTAACTGAATTTCATTTTCTTATTTGAGAAATTTCTCAATTTTCTCCTCACATCAACCCTTTGATGTAGGCCCAAGGTCCCTCAGTGAGTTTCAAGGCTGAGTGGAGATATGATTACTCCTAGGTCCCAGTTGAACACTCTAACAACTGCACCATGCTGGCTCTGTTGAATGTAACTTCATTCTCTCCTATTGGGCAAGTTCACTGGGGTTAATGGGAGTTAAAATTGCAGGGCATCACATTGGCTACTTGAATCGATACGATAATCTTTATTGTCATTGTCCCATACAGAACAACAAAATTGAAAAAATCTCCATCAGACATTAAAAAACCTACAAGCCTGCTATCCCAGCCTGGTTAACCCCCTAAAAACTCTGATACCCCATAATTGAATACAATATACCCACATAAAGACTACCTTTCACTGCATTTAAAACCAAAATCACATTTGGATAGAAACTGTTTCTCAGGTGGCTAGTCCTAGTCTTTATAACCCTGTACCTTCTTCCAGAAGGCAGAAGCTGAAAGAGATCATTTCCAGGGTGTGCACTATCCTGCACTACAGCTTTCTTATGGCACCTGGAAGCATAGATTTGATCCAAGATGGGAAGAATGCACCCAATTATTCTCTCCGCAGTCCTTACAACGCTGGACAGCATTGTTTTTTCTCTGACTGTGCAGTTTCCAAACCACACACACAGACCATAAGTTAATACACTCTCAACAGTACAATGATAAAATGCCATCAACAGGTCCTTTGAGAGATTATTGTCCTGCAATAGCCTAGCTTAGCTTTCTGCAAGCTGTGACTTACAAACATTTTGGACTACAATTCCCATCACACCTCACCATTAGCCATGCTGGCTGGGGCTGATGAGGGCGGGAACAATAATCCAAAACATCGGAGTGAGGGTGACAAGTTGGGGAAGGCTTGCTTGATAAAAGTCAACAGAGGATACCATTTCTAAACCTAGAAGTGTTCTAGGCAAATGATAATAAAACCTCCACCTGAGATTTGAACACTGCAAAAAAAAAGGAAATAAAAATCTGAAAAGTAACTCAGCCTGCTATAAAGCAAGTGTAGACAAAAATACTATATTCACACCCACATGCACCATTAAACTCAAAGCCAGAAACATTTACCCAATGTTAATCTACTCTTTATTTTGTTTCATGATTGCTTCCTGGCCCAACTCCCAAATGTATATGAGAATTCAGCAGGAAGTATTCTTAAATAAAACTTGTCATAATTTTTCTACTTAAACATTATAGTATAGCTCTAAAATGTAAAAGTGTATGTGAAAGGTTTTATTTCCTGATATATGGTAATAGGGGCTTTAATTTTTGCATTAAGATATACTGAAACATCACCTCTTCTTGCACAGAGAGAGAGACTCGGGAGCATCCGAGATCAGCAGAGAGATTTCAGATAATAGGAGTAGATTGAATATAAAAACAGATTTATAAATATACGTGCATGGGTGTCAGAAAAAGTGTGCCTGTTGCAAACTTATGGAACGGAAAGCTGACAAGTGAGAATTCCCAAAGTGAGAATATAATGACCCTTTTGTCAGAGTTACAGTTCTGAGTGTTGACAATTGTATTTTGGTGATTCTCACAATTCACAAGCATATCTTCAAATCTGTGGACATTTGCAACATGCGTTTCTAACTGCCCGTATCTAATTGCCCTAATCTCTCTGTTCCTGTATGTACTGCCCTGCCCCCACAAGCCAAACTGTCCATCATGGGGGGGGGGGCAAGTCTGTTAGAATTCCTGCTCCATGATTGCAGTCATGGGATTTTTGTCTATCACATGACGGTATATGTTTTGACTCCACAGAGTGGGAAGTGACGGAGACAGGATGTTTGTGTTACTGTGTTCCGTGAAGTGGGACTATTATCCTTTGTTCTTTTTCTCTTTGCTGTCTGATGCTAGAGAGAGAGGGAGCCATGTTGCCGTGCTCCATGTGTGTTTATATGTAAATAAAGTAGATTAGCCAAAATGCTGAGTTGCCGAGTTCTGTTACGCAAGCTGCAAAGACTCTGCTGATCCCTAAATGTGCCGATGTCTGTTGGCATCGGTCGCTGTGATGTTCAGGCTGAAGAAAGCTTTTGAAGCTCCCGAACAATCGATCAGGAGGGAGGGAACATGCCGGTCGGGCATGTGTCTCTGCCAGGGTCCTACTCAAGTGTAGGCCAAGCTCCTGACAAAGTCCTCATCAGACCTTTCTGCTCAAAAAGGCAATGACCTATCCCCCAACAGCATACAAATCAAAATGGACCTCCTAACCATTCGCACATACAAACAAATCAAACTGCAACCAACTGAACACAACCAAACAAACTCTGGACCCTCCAATCTCTCACAAAGTCAATAAAAAGGATATAAAAATAAAGCACCTACCTATGTGACGCTGACACAAAAACCCTGCACAAACATTATGCAATAGAATGAAATTATCCACCCACTTTTACCCTCCCTCTTTCCCCCCAATGTCTATGGCAATAGTGTCTCACACCAAACATAAATGAAATGTGAAAAGGACTCTCTGAATCAAAAGTGGAGGTGCTCTATGTCCTTTTCCTTGTTTATCTGTTTGCTTTGTAACACAAAAATACTTTCATAAAAAGAAGAAAAACCAAGGGGGAAATAGTGTCTCCATCCATCTCTGCTAATACAACAGATCCATTCCAAATTACCGTCACACAGTAATCAAACCTTGTTTTAAACTGCCAGTCTCCTCCAACTGTAACCCTTGTTCACTCTACTTAAACCTCTGCTGTTGTTTAAAATAGCTGCTTTTCCCCCTTTCAGTATCACTCCATCCCTGCTTTACCCAAGGTTTGGCAGTTGGCTCCCCTTTTCCCCTTTGAGTGCCCCTCCCTTCACACTGTACTTATTTTCTCCCATCTTCCATTCCTCAGCTGCTTCGTGTGAGAGAGATAAAGATGTAGAAGCCTCAAATATCCCATAGTACTTTACTTAAACCTCTGCCATTATTTAAGACCACAGTTTCCTTCTCAGTGTTCCTCCTTTTTCATTCCCATGCGGTGGACCCTGCTGTTGTGCAACCTGCCTACCCCAGGATTGTGAAGAATAATTCAGTGGGGACTGTACAATAACATTCTTACAGTTTTACTATATGGACAGATACAACATTAAACCACCTTCCTCTCTCTATATACTCAGAATGGGAAAAGGTGTTGCATTATAGACCTCCAGGTATAGGGTGGTATATAAATTCAAATAATAATAATTCCATTTAAATTCAAGGCTAAAGGATAGTGTGAGGTTCCGTGGGCTAATTATTCACCTGTAAGATTGCAAGTTTAATGGACTTAGCATTGGCGAGAATAATGTTCTGTATATTATTCTTTATTTTCTATTCTGAGCTGTCAGTCAAAATATTAAAGCCAGACAATTCATAAAACAACCATCAAACAACCAATTAGCCAAGGCAGTGTTGGCAAGTGGAACGCAGTAAGAGAACACAAGTCTGCCCAGATAGGATTCTTCTCAAATTATGACTGGCATTTGATCATAGCCTTCCTTTGAACAAGGATAGGAAGTTATATTTTGAAAACAATGCCTGACAGACATAGCAGAACCAAAGTCAATTGTAAAGCCTTCAGCAAAAGAAGAATCATTTCACCCTGATGACATCAGCTCACCACGAGAGAGTTGATCTAGATATTACACAACAGGGACTGACATCCCATATCCCAGTCATATAATTTAGTAAAACTCACCCCATAAATTCTGCTCATCGGGAAATGAGTTTCCTTGCCTGCTCTCCACATCAGTTCCCACCAAAAATATGGAGGCAGAAGCAAGAGAAAATCACGGATATGGTAGGCAGTATTCACAGACTGTACTAAGAAACAATAAGCCATACAGTTAATGGTGTTGTGTTCTGATCCCTATATATGATGCACTTTTTCTATGCCAATAAAGGAGACTGATTGATTGAAGTGAGCTTTCATTTTGTCAATGGGAAACGTAATATAATTATATTTTATATCACTTACAAACAGCAGTCCAGCAAATGATTTTACCTCACCAACTTACATACTCCAATTTATCTATCAAATGAAGACTGCACCTATTTCAGAACTGGACAACTTTTATTTCAAAAGCAGCTCCCTGGAAGTGAGCCTGCATGAACTTCCAACTCTATAATGCCTCATCCAAGTTGTCATTAGCTTTTACAAGAAATTATTTTATCTAACAGACCAAAATTACTCTCCTGGGCAAAATCATTCTGAACTGGAGGAAGTATGCTTTGTCTACTTTCTGACATGGCATTTTGCTCTCGCTTTCTCCAATCAATCTCAGTGGATATTTCTCATTTGCTTTCTTGGCAGCCAGATTAATTCCAAAAGTTTTAACTGACCTCCTTTTGCAGGGACCTATACTTTTCAATAAGAAACTTCTTAAAATAGGAAAAGGGAAAGGGAAAAAAAGCATAGGCCTTGAGACAAAATAATTTTCACTTCTGCTCATTAAGAACACAAGTTTACGTTTATATGTTGCATTAGTACCCTGGCTAAGGATGAAAGGATTTCCTTGATAGTTATTTCTGGCTCACTCTGTTTTTTACTCCTCCAAAATTCAAGTTTCAAGTATGAGAATTTCTAAAATCAATTCCAGAACTGGAGCATGAACAGTTCTGTTGCAGCTTTCAGTTCTTTCTAGTTCTTTTTCATCTTTCCTTTCTCTAAATGTGTACTGATAAAACAGTTTTAAAAAACCACACTCCCACCCCCCCATTCACCGAAGTGATTGCATCACTTCTTTTGTGTGTGTTTTACTTTTTTCATGAAACACACAATGACACAGCTATATGCCAACATATGTGTGCTGACTGTTTTGCACTAATCTGTCAGTGCAATGCATCCTCTATTTTAGGAGTGGCTAACCTATGGACCTGCAGACGTTACTGGTCTACAGCTTCCATCATCAATGACCACTGGCCATGCTGGCCAGAACTCATGGCAGTCCCACAATATCTGGAAGGCCACAGGTTACTCACCTCTGTTCTTTTTTTGAAAAGTTCACCAATCCCATTTAGAGATAAAGAACTATAAGAACAGAGGCCTGCCCACAAGATGTTTATCCACATTTTAAACCTGGGCAGCAGGCACACAAGTCACAATCTTCTGCAAGGGTCACCTAGTTATAGTCACCTGGTCACAGTCCCACTCTCTTCAAATACGTCTTCCTCTAGTGTGATGTATTGTATTTCTATTTATTTATTTCTGTTTATTTCTAAATTTGTGCATCTATCTATCATCTATCTATCTATCTATCTATAATCACATGCAAATGTTATACAAATCTGCATTCATTTAGTCTATTTTTTTCTTGAGTTTTTTTTTATGCATTTCCTCTTTCTTGGCTATGTGTAAATATTCACCCAAATTTGTATGTTCCTCATGTGTGCTGTGTACCAACTCTGGCAGTGCTGGAGAGGGTGCTGAAAGCCATGTTTTTATTTTATGCATGCATGAGGGAGCACGTGGGTGAGTTTGTTTAAAAGAGGACTAATATAGACAATTAAAAAAATTATTGGTATCATGTCTGCTTGCACTTAATGGTCTGTGCTTCTAAAACAGACAATTACTTACAGACAGAAATGTGCACCATTATAATAAACAATTGTTAAATGCATGTTTCAATGAATGTATTCAAACCATGTTTCCTTTCCTACTCAACACTCTCCCCCCCAAAGAAAACCAATTAATGTAAAATTTGAAATTAAAATGAGGAATAGACTAAGTACATAAGGACCAGTGAGAAACACCAGCAAACCATTTGAAGATTAGAGCTCATTCTAGAAGCAGGAGCAGTCATGTATTTCAAACCTCTTTTCAGCCAAAGTGTAATTAGAGACATTTTGACTTGCTAATGCCACTTGGACATCTGTTTAGCTAAGCTCACACTTTAAAGCCCTGATCTTTGTCTCCCTAATTACGCATTATATCTGGGCACTTCTGCTCTTGTTTTCTAGACCTCTGAATAATATGCATTTTATTTGACACAATGTCTCTTTGGTGCCATCCAACTATTCTGGGCAGGTTTCCTTGTTTCCTTCTGCAACATTAATCCAAGAAAATGGGACACAGAAGTGTAGCTAGTTCAGTGAATTTCCATGAACTAACAGGCTGGTTGTGGAGGTGATTTGTTGTTACATGTGTGTGTGTGGGGGGGGACTGATACCTTGCTGCATTTCAAAGGTTTGGGACAAGTAAAATGCACACACACAAATACATACTGCACACACACACACACACCCTACCTTCAAGCAAAACAGAATTAACTCCCATCCAATTCATTTCAATTTCCTTCCCCTTTCTTTTCTTTTCTTAAATCTATTTCTATTAGTTTTACATATATTTTCCAAATAAAACATAGCATAACATCTCTCATCTTATACCACATTTTGGCTATAAGCCTAGGACTTCCATCAACCACATCTAGTGATTTTCGACTAGTGTGTCCCAGACCTGGACCTGTTTTAATTCTTTGTATTACCTTTTTAACCCAATGTGCCGAGCCTATTTTGGGGCCATTATATGTTTTATATACATCTGCATTTTAGATTCCCGGCGCTGGCAACTAAATTTTACATTATTGTTTTAGGGTAATTTAAATGTCACAATGCCAGTAATATCGTTTGAATTTTGTTTTGTCAGGTTGCTTCTCTCTAGCATTTTTGTCTTATCCTGCTATGGCTGTATGCTAATGCAATAAAGGTTTGATGATGATGATTTTCGACCTTCATCTCTTAGTCTTGCATTTCCTTCTCTTAACCATTACTTTTAATAATCCATACTTTAGAATCCATTCTCCTAATTTTTTCCTGTAATATTTCACATAGTTCTCCCTACAAAACTCCTTGTAATCCTACAAGTGTAGTCAGCTGATTACAATTGTTTTTCAAATAATTCACATATTTACTCCAATCTTTCAAGAATTTCTGGTCCCGCTGGTTTCGAATTCTTCCTGTCATCTTATCCAATTCTGCGTAGTCCATTAATTTCACCTGCCATTCCTATTTTGTCGGCAATTCTTCCTGCTTCCATTTCTGTGCCAATAGTACTCTTGCTGCCGTTGTCGCATATAAAAACAGTTTTTTTTAATCCTGCCTATTAATATCCATGCCTACAATCCCAAGTAAAAATGCTTCTCGCTTTTTTTAAATAAATGTATATTTCAACATCTTTTTCATCTCATTATAAATCATTTCCCAGAAACCTTTCACCTTTTTACATTCCCACCACAAATGATAAAAAGTACCTTCTTTTTCCTTACATTTCCAACATTTGTTACTTATTTTATACATTTTAGCTAATTTCACTGGTGTAAGATACCATCTGTACATCATTTTTATCGCATTTTCTTTCAAGGCATTGCATGCAGTAAATTTTATTCCTTCTTTCCACAATTTCTCCCAATCTTTTAACTGTATATTACAACCAAAGTCTTTGGCCCAATGTATCGTAACCAACTAATTTACTTGCCCTTTCTTATATATATATCCTGAACCCAAAGGCAATAACAAAGCAAGACTGCCTTACAACGCTTCTAGAAAGTGTTCCATCTTACATCATGGTGAATAATATGGTGTGGGAGGGAGTTCCCTTGGTGGATCTCAAAGACAGGACACAGGGGAAGAGGCTATTGGGCTCCAGCTTGTAGGGCTGAGGCTATAACCAGCGTCTTGAATTGTGCTTGGGAAAGAACAGGGATCTGATGGTGACATCATAGCATGAGTGAAATGTGCTTCCCCAGTGGACAGAATTCAAACTAACTGAGCTATCCCTGTGCACAGTAGGTTTCAAGAGGCTTACCTAAAGCACTAAGAATTTGCATCTCCTTCCTGGCATTTGTCCTTGATCTTCAGAGCATCTGTGTGGGTTGACTTTGCAAGTGTGACATCTCAAGAGCCCATGGCCAACACAATAAATACACAAGATGTAACCGGCTGTAAGGTAAAGGTAAAGGTAAAGGTACCCCTGCCCGTACGGGCCAGTCTTGACAGACTCTAGGGTTGTGCGCCCATCTCACTCAAGAGGCCGGGGGCCAGCGCTGTCCGGAGACACTTCTGGGTCACGTGGCCAGCGTGACATCGCTGCTCTGGTGAGCCAGAGCCGCACACGGAAACGCCGTTTACCTTCCCGCTAGTAAGCGGTCCCTATTTATCTACTTGCACCCGGGAGTGCTTTCGAACTGCTAGGTTGGCAGGCGCTGGGACCGAACAACGGGGGCGCACCCCGCCGCAGGGATTCGAACCGCCGACCTTTCGATCGGCAAGCCCTGGGCGCTGAGGCTTTTACCCACAGCGCCACCCGCGTCCCTGTAACCGGCTGTACTTTTGAATAAATAAGGTATACTATGCACTTTCACTTACTGCAACCACTACTATGCTATAAAATCCACTATACTGTAATATTACATATGAGCCTGTTCTACTGATGAAGCCTAGGATGGCGAAACAAGGCTAATATTCCAGAAATCCTTGTCTTAGACTCTGTGAAAGGATTCTGTGGAACTGTAACAACCCTTCATGTGGATTATTGGACTCTATGAACAGACAGGTGGAATAGACACTTATACATGTATGGACCTTATGCATGAACTGACTAGCTTGAACTTCTGCTTTTTCTGTTGAACTTTATGAGACTTCCGTTGAAATCTAAAGCAAGATGAGCGCCGCAACCCCAGAGTCAGTCACAACTGGACCTAATGGTCAGGGGTCTCTTTACCTTTACAGCTGGTTATGTCTTGTGTGTTTATTGTGTATGTTTCACATAACCATAGGTTTGTTGTTGTTGTTTTCCCATGGCCAACACAGCATAGATTTGAGTACTTCTATGAAGCACTTACTCCATGGAGTTATTCTGAGTAGCATCTAGAGCCCAATCCATTCAAGAATAACTATTGAAACTGCTCTACAGGACGGATCATTATTAGTTATGATTCCTGCAGTGCTCTGGAGATGGTCCTACTTTGACCTCTCTTCCTGACTTGCTAGACTGTGCAAGGCTACAATCCATTGCCTTCCCTTGCTGGTTCTTGATTAAAGGAACCTTGCAAATTAAAAAGGAGATCATATTGTTTGAGGAATGAATGCCAAAGTACAATTCGATATACCTCTTGCCCTAAATCTCCCTTCTTCATGGTATCTTTGTCCTCATTAGCACAGCATATGTTGAAGGAGCAGGCGGGAAATGGCTAATATTGGCATTGCATCTTTCCTTTTATGGGCATGCTTGCACAAAATTTTACACTGAAATATCTGCACATCTTCAAAAATGGACAATTTTTTAAATAAAAAAAATCGAAGTTATAATGGAAGATCTTAAATCCCAAAATTATTAACACAGACAGTTCATGATTACACAAGACGATACTGGATTTATTAAGTTTTCCTAGATATACCACACACTATTTTCATTTGAAGACTCAGAACTGCACCACAAAGCATGTTCTCAATGCGCAAACCGCCAGAAGATAACATGACAGATACTAATACTTGACAGCACTTGCTTGAGTGCTCTTTAGAACAGAACGTCTTTTTATTTGCAATGTCTACATAACTTTTCAATGAATGAAAACAGTCTCACAATTCTCCTTTCATTTATCGTCCTGACCACCCTGGAAAATGACCTAATACAGCAGCTTAATGACTCAACAGGAGTTTGAAATTGGGTCTTCTTTGGCAGCTAACTGCAACACGGCACACTGCTCTTCAACTGGGATACCTGCGTTACATATTTATATCAGTTATATATCCACTTAACTGTCATAGCTTCCCCACAAGAATCTTAAGAACTGTAGTTGGGTGTTGGGAGTGAGAATTGCGGCTAGTGATGACACCGACCTATCCCCAGCCATGATTCCCTTAGGTCAGGAAAGACCAGCTTCCATCTGTAGTTATCGTTTTAAACATCATTTCACAAAAACAAGAACTGACTGGTTTATGTCCACTTAGATTTCTTGGCTAGTGGTGGAAAATACAAGGAGCATTTAGTTCAACCACTTTCGCTCCAAATTCCTGAAACAACAATTCCCCATTTCATCTTTGTGGAAATTAACTGAAGGATCCCGCAAGTGCTTTGACCAGTGCCAGGTGGCTAGGATGAGATTACTCCTTATCCTCAGAATAATATCTCTTTTTCCCAGTTGCCATGAGCAACCTCTCTAATCGATTACACAATGGTACACAGCACAGAAGTTCCTAAAACACCCATCAGTCAATTGCCTCCATCACTGTACTCCTGCCTTCCCCTGCTAAGATGTGCCACCATCACAGTAAATAGGCCAAGGTTTGACATGAATTAGTTAAGACAGGAAATCAGCCGAAGAACCGCTGAATAAGGCGGTCCCCGTTTCAAATATCTTCCATTTCAGCTCTAAAATACACACATAAAGTTACATCCCGAGTATTTGATTTGGCAGAGACTGAGGCTCTCATGCATATGTAACTCCAAGCTTCCACGGTGGCTGTCATTCATCCCCTGGGCTTCCAGCCAACAGCGGCAAAGATGTCACGGCTACTGGCAGTAGCTACCGCATCCCTGTTGCCAATGTAAAAAATATGGAGGCCACACCAGATATTCAAGGCAAAGCTTTGTTTTAGGACTGAGTTCCATAGCCTGTCATCTTTTTTTTGGGGGGGGGAGATCCCCAAAGCCAGGAACATGCTGTGCAACTACTGCCTTTTGGCAACCTGGTTGCAGCCAACACAAAACACTCAGAATGTGAAATGCTGGTGAGCACAAAAGATGGGCTGCATTGTAACTGGGCTCAACTAACCAAGCATTTTAATATACCGTATTTTTCACTCTATAAGACGCACCAGACCACAAGATGCACCTAGTTTTTGGAGGAGGAAAACAAGAAAAAAAATATTCTGAATCTCAGAAGCCAGAACAGCAAGAGGGATCACTGCGCAGTGAAAGCAGCAATCCCTCTTGCTGTTCTGCCTTCTGGGATAGCTGTGCAGCCTGCATTTGCCCCATAAGACGCACACACACTTCCCCTTACTTTTTTAGGAGGGAAAAAGTGAGTCTTATAGAGCAAAAAATATGGTAATTTCTTGGGAGCTAGCTCAATGATTTCCAAGTCCAATTACCCTCCTGGACCCATTTGTCCTCCTAAAGTCATGCTGATCACGACAAGCTTCAAATCCCTTTCCACAGTTCCCATGGAGTTCTAGTATTCCCTCCACCCACTTTATTTGGCTATCTCCTTCCCCAGCCCATTTTGACATGGCTGTGGCAGAAACAATTGGTCCTTCCCGCCCTCCCTGAAAAGTAGCTCCAGAAGGTCAGAGAACCCTTCTGAACAGCATGGAAACTAGCTAAAGGGTTGCAGGAAGAACTGGTGGGAAATGTCTTCCCTTCTCCTTCTGCTAGATCTGCTGTGGAAGGAATTCATTCCTGAAATGAATTTGGGCCACAATTTTGGTGTGCAAAATGTACACTCGAAAATGTGTGCCTTCCCACAAAAGATGTGTAAAAAATTAACAGATGAAGACACTGCACATCATTCCATCATGTTTATTGATGTCCCCCACCCAAGGGTTGGATTAATCATTAAGCAAAATGCATAGGGCATCAAGGGAAGGGGGGCACCACAGAAATTTTCCATTGCCAAATTTACCATCGCCCAAATGAGCAGCTGAACCAGGTTCTACAAAAAAGGCTCCCACAATGTGCACGTCATAAATTCAGTGCAACAAAAAATGCAAAAAGCAGGATTCAGTCATGCTGAACTTTATAAAATAATTGTAGAAGACTATATTTTACTGTTTATTATGGTTTATACCAGGGGTCGGCAACGTGTGGCCCATGGGCTGGATGCGGCCCACAAAGACTGTTTTACCGGCCCACAAGCCACCCCTGAACCAAGCCGCCCACTCGGCGAGTCCCCCATATGCTGCACTAAACAGGCACAACGTGGTGTGGGGACTTGCTGAGCGGAGCCGGAAATTGCGTCTGCGCACACACAGATACTGGAAATCATGTCTGCACATTTCCAGACACCGAAAATCGCTTCTGCGCAGGTGCAATTCTTGGCGTCTGGGCATTAAGAACGGTTTCAGGTTAAGAACGGACCTCCAGAATGAATTAAGTTTTGTAATCCAAGGTACCACTGTATTTTGAATCAGATATACATGGAGGCACCAAAATCTTTTAAGTGCTTAGGGCCTCTAAAGGTCTTATTCTGGTCATGGCCCCACCCCAAATGGACTATTTCACTGAGATTGCAAACCCCCCTCATCCCACAACTACAGAACTCAATGATCCTCTAGGAGCTTTGCTGCTCCTAGAAATCAAAAAATGGGAGGTGGGTTAGGGTTGTGGAATACCTGGCAAGCCACAGTACATGCGTCATGTTCAACTTCATAAGACAAAAGTTTTGTCTGACTGACCTGGGGATGGGTAATCATCCTCTCATCCCCCCCCCCAAATGAATCAATGCAAAATTTGAAGAATAGTTGAAAAGACAAAATCCACATCTCCCTTCTCAAGGTTAGTTTTTTGGCCTTAGCACAGGGGAAGGGGATAAGTGTGGTGGTGCCACATGCTGATTGCAGTCGCTGTGGTGCCATGGACTTTTCTCATCATAATTTGCATCTAGTGCTTGCCTATATGAGCTCCCCACATTAATTCTGCAGCACCATTAACCCAACCTGGAATAAGATCACTGCTGAATAGCTTATGGAAAGCTCTAGCCAGGGAAGAGTTTCAGTGTCATCTGTTTCCATTCTTACATCTCTACACGAAACAGTAGGTGCTAGAAGAAGGGGGTAGGGAGAGACACAAAACAAAAAAAGCTGTTGAATCCCATGATGTGATTTATCTGCTCTTCTTGCTTCAAAATATATTAGAAGGTACAATGAATGCAAGCATCTGACACAGGCAATTTTGAACGATGATGATGATTTTTATTATTTCAAGCAAACCACTTCCCTTGCCCAGTTTATCTCACAGACCAGATGCAGCTGCCATTGTTTTCCACCGTGGCTGCAGATTTTAAAACTGAAAAGAGCATTCCAGACTGCCCTCCTTTCATTTCTAAGCCTAAAGGATAGAGATGCAGTGTGCAGTGGTTAAGTATTACTTCATTAATTAAACCCAGGCATTGTTTCTATTGAAAGCTTGCTTATATATTTATTTCTGCAACAGCAGTAGCAGTGGCTTTACATTTAAGGAAACGGAAGAGATAAACCTATCGCACCACCTCCTTTGATATAAAATAGCAAAGAGCAAGGATATGATCCAGCCAAAGTTAAGCACTGCTAAGTCTCAATGATGAAAATGGGAGAACGGATCACATGGTTAAATCTCTCACTCACTGACATCAATTGGACCAGTCATGCATTGCAGCATCGGCATGGCCAGGGTTAGGAGAGCAGAACTGACATGATTGGTCAGTTAGTTAAGTATTAATATTGTTTTACTTGATCTAGGGGGCAGCTGCCCCCCTGCCACCCATTGGCTATGCCCATGCATTGCAACCTAACAGTTCTGACCATCTTCTTGATCTTGTAAGGCATAGCTGTCAAGTGTCCCTTATTTGAAGGGACAGTCCCTTATTCCAGCGCCATGTCCCGCTGCTGTCCCTTATTGATGGATGTCCCTTAAATGTCCCTTAAATGATGTCCCTTAAATTTCAAAGGAAGCAGCTCCTCTCCCTCTCTCTCTGCCGGCCAGGGAGGCTCTAACTGTGTTGTTTGGCTGTGTTGCTCACCCAATAAGAAGTCTAAGAACGACTGGGGGTGGAGCTTGCATGCCTTGTGTGTGGCTAGTTAATGCAAGCTGAGGAGGTTTTTGAATGCTGGACGCCATTTTGTTGCACGTGCTGCTGCAAACTTTGCAGTGCAAAGCCAGGCCGGGGAGCCATCTTAAGTTGAGGCTGCATAGGCCTTGTGGTGCATGTGATTCAGATTCTATTCAGTTGAACCTCTGGTTACAAAGTTGGTTGGACAGTGTTCTTGAAGCTACCAGCATGAGTTTGACCAGACTGCAGAAGGACAGGAAGACTGGAGTGCCTGGAACAGGTGAGGCTGCAGGTCCCTTATTTTGGCTGCTGGGATGATTCACACCCTGGCCGGCACTTTCTTGATCTCCTGTCCTCAGGCAGAAGATATAGAAGCATGATTAGTTGCACCAACAGGGTAAAGAACAGCTTCTATCCGTGGGCTGTTAGGCTGCTGAATGAAAAGATAACAACAGGGCAACTGACTTTCGGGTTTGGTGGGTGTGCGTCAGTAAATGAGGGGAATTAAGACTAAGAGAGCTGAGTGGGGGGTGCTCGTGTAATCTCACTGTATACAAGTTGTACAAGTGACAATAAAGTATTTCCATTTCAGTTATTTCAATTTCAATTTTTACTAAGCGGGCTGGAAGCAGGAACCAATATGGCCAGAGAGCAACAAAGTAAGAGGGGGGAAAAGAGTTACAGAAAAGGAAAGGAGGAGTTAGTTCTACAAGATACACTGGAAGCACCGAGAACCCAGGTAGAGGCTGGTGGTTAAGCAAAGTGAGTCATTTGACCAGATGGCATCAGGCTGGAGTATTCCATCCCCCTTGCTCCTTCTCTGAGGATACTCGCTTTCTAGGTCTGGGGCCAGGGGTGAAGCGCAACAGGAGGGGATCCTTTTTCAATAGGCCAGAACTCTGGACTCATCTAGATGTAGCTCAACATTGAACTGAGGTAGGCATATTTTGTCTGCCTACCTAATTTCCAGTGAGAACACTATGCAGAGCTTTCAGTCATGGATTGCTGCATGGACCAGGAAAAAGCTAATCTCTGAAACGTAATCATGCTGTGGGTTGTGATTAAAGAAAATGATATGCCAATGATGTATAGATGGTATCTAAGGCCAATTAAATTAGCAAAAATGTATAAAACTAAGGAAAGCAAGTGTTGGAAATGTAAAGTAAGAGAGGGGACATTTTTTCCATATGTGGTGGGACTGTAAAATTATAAAGAAATATTGGGAAATGCTTTCTAATGAAATGAAGATGATGTTTAGAATAACCTTTGTTAAAAAAAAAACAGAAGCTTTCTTATTAGGTACTATAGGAGTGGGCCTACCAAAATTACAAAATAATTTGTTTATGTAGGCAACAATGGCTGCACGGACTTTATTAGCACAATATTGGAAAGAAGAAGGTGTCCCATCTCAAGAAGATTGGCTATTTAAACTAATGGAATATGCTGAAATGGCAAAATTGACAATGAAATTAAGAGGAAGAGATGATAATGAATTTAAGGAAGAATGGAAGATGTTTATTGCATATATACAGAAGCATTGGACACAGGTTAATACATTAGCAGGGTTTTAAGATTACTTGTAATTTTATTATGAATGGATAATAGGTGATTTAAATATGTTACAAATGTAACACTGGACATGCAGTATCTTGATAAATAGCAGAACCAAGGAAAGGATTAGGGGGAAGTCGATTTGTAGGGTTTTTTTGTTATTTTTTGGAAAATCAATAAAATGTTATTAAAGAAAGAAAGAAAAGAAACGTAATCATGCTGGGCAAACTAGAAACATTCCTGCAAAAGGAATTGCCTGTTATTTGCATAAAGCAAGCACGCAAGCAAAGAAAGCTCAAAATCATAATAGGGAAATGTACAGTTTTGACATTTCAACGACATAGAAATCCCAGCCAATACCTTATTGTTGTCTGTTTGAATCGTTTGTCAATGACTAACTTGAAGAGTCAAGGCCACTAGCTAACATCCATGCCAACACTGATGAAATTACCCAGCGGATGAAGAATCTCCGGAGGCTCACAGTGTCACAGGTAATAAAAGTAGAGGAAAGAAGAAAAAGTTTCCTGACTTGCAATTCAGTGAAGAAAGTGAAATATTAGAGACCAAGATACTTGCATAAATTGCACTTCCTAGAAGCACTGTCGACACAATTCTGACAAATATGAAATATCAGAAAAGAGAAAGGCTTTGTTGTGTTGATGAGGAGATGAGAGTTTGTCTCAAATTAGACCTAATACAGTGGTACCTTGGGTTACAGACACTTCAGGTTACAGACACTTCAGGTTACAGACTCCGCTAACCGAGAAATATTACCTCAGGTTAATAACTTTCCTTCAGGGAGAGAACGGAAATCACACGGCAGTGGCACAGCGGCAGCAGGAGACCCCATTAGCTAAAGTGGTACCTCAGGTTAAGAACCACTGTCTTAGGAGAACAGGTTTCTAAGACACACACCTCTGTGGCCTAGTTAAAAAATCTACAGAGAAAGTTGGGTAGGTCTGGGAAGAAGCTTGAACTAACCTATCTATATCTATGGAATCTTTCTGGTATTGATTTATTTATTGAATTTATATAGCGCCCTATACCCGGGGGTCTATCGGTGGTTTGCAGAGCAGTTAATCAAGGGAAGGCCCACCTGCAGTCTGAACACGCAGTCCAGACACAGGTTTGCCACCTTAGTAAGAACAATGCTTATGATGGAATCAAGACATCATGACTTGGTAAAAGACCATATGAGAATCTGAGCATGGCAGGGAATGGCAGAATAAGTTATTAGACTATGCAGAACTGGCTCAATTGACAGATAGATTAAGGGGAGATACAAAACAATAATTCATTCAAAAATGGGATATGTTCAAGAAATACCTACAAAAATATAACAACAACATAACATCTATGGCAGCGTTTGAATGACCCTTGGGCAAATTAAATACTACTAAGCAAGGAAAAACGGTACGATATGTTATAAGAAAGTAATAGAAACTATAGTAAGAGTAAAGTAAGAAGTATAAGTAAATTCAATGTCATAAATGTAACTTACATCGGGAAATGATGGGAAGTCTGTTTTCATATCATTTAGTTTATCGGATTTTTTACTTTGGTTTATTTTTGTTTAGTTAGAAATTATAAGAAAAGAGCATGTACAAATACAAGTTTAAATCAATAAAAAGAGAATCTGAGCATGGGTTTCCCCACAACTAATTCCATATCTATAACCACTGCACAACACCAGCTGTTTACATGTTCAACTAGTATGTGATACTAGTAACATGATCATGGCCTCATGTGTGAATAGAAATATCATTTTTATTCTATGCATCCCTGTTTTGGTTCACTACTAGTGGAAAGCCTTATTGTCACTACATTTCTGAAAATTAAGAAGTGTGGAATAAATCAGTAGCATACACAAAGGCTAATGGGACAGATTATTAGTCCCCTGAACCTCCAATTTAGCAGGAACTCCCAGGTATAGTTCACTTTGAAAATTGTTATTCGAAGTGGGAACAGGAGGTTTCAGAACACAGCCTGAAATTCATTTCAATTAAATAATACAAAATGATGGTTCATGTTTGGATGGTTATTATGCAACTGGGGGGCGTAAAAGCACAAGTCTGGAGATGAATAAGTTCTTGCTATCTAATAAATATGACAATTTGCCTTGAAATTTACTGTTTGGAGCTTCTGCTACACAGTATTATAACATCAACAAAAAGGGCAGAGGCATAAAAGACTGAATAGAATGGTTCCCCAACCACATTTTGGAAGTCCTACTGGCCTGTACAAAGTACCAATGTAAGTGAATATGCTCATCTGAATACCCTTCATCATCCCTGTTCTACCTAGGATAGCCATTTGCTTGTCTTTCAGAACTGAAGCACATAATCAGAAATGGTAGCATAACACTTCCTGGGTGGTATAATAGTCCTATGGTTGGATGTTAATCCATGGTGAAAGACCCCTCTCCCCAGAAAAATAGTCTGGCCTTTTCATACCCATGAATATTTGTTTTTAGTGGCAGAGAACTCTCACTCTTGATGATTACAGAAATCTATTGTCATGATTCTACCACGGATCTGAGAGACAAGGGATGGCTCCCCCTTGACCTCTTACCATTCCACAGACAGGACATTTTTCTATGTGAGAGAACATTCAAACCCATTATCACCTGCCTGATACTGGGAAAAAAATGTAGATTAGGACTATCCGATGTCGCAGCAACCAAGAAAAACACAGCTACCAGTTATATGTTGTGGCCTCCTAGGTCCTAGACAAACTACCTCCCACTTCATTTTTTGCAGTTGGACACACAGAAAAAGAGAAACAAATGTCTTTGATATATCCAGACTTGGGGTAAGGACTATGCACATCCCCACTCCAAAAAGAGAAACTAGTAGGATATATTGAGGTAGGATTCAGATTGGCAAATCAGTCTGCTTCCACGCATATTTGTCAATTCCGTATGTGTTCGTTATTAAGCCAGTTCTGTCCTTTTTCTGCATTGGTGATTCTTTTAAACAGCCTCGGTCCTGTATACCTGAAGGAGCGTCTCCACCCCCATCATCCAGCCCGGACACTGAGGTCCAGCACCCAGGGCCTTCTGGCAGATCTCTTGCTGCAAGAAGTGAGGTTACAGAGAACCAGGCAGAGGTTCCTGGTAGTGGTGCCTGCCCTGTGGAACGCCCTCCCAGCAGATGTCAAGGCAATAAACAACTATTTTACTTTTAAAAGACAACTTCCCTGTTTGGGGAAGTTTTTAATATCTGATGCTGTATTGTTTTTAATATTCAGTTGGAAGCCGCCCAGAGTGGCTGGGGAAACCCAGCCAGATGGGCGAGGTATAAATAATAAATTATTATTATTACTTATTATTATTATTATTAATGTGAAAATGCATATTTTATCTCAAATACATGTTTTATCTCAATGTATGCATTTCAAAACAAATTGCAGCCTAAAACATGAATTTTCTATTCATTTCAGCACACTGATCTGAGAATTGTATTACAAAATTCAGATAACAGCAAAATGCGAAGGATATTCCCTTTCAGATCACCGTACTGGTTCAGGAAGTGCAAATTAGGTCACTTGGCTTAAATGAATGAAATTATCCTCCATTGCAACCTCAGATATTGTGTTAAAAAGAAAGAGAAAGAGAGAAGTCTGCCTGCCTCTGCTTCGACATCCGAAGTGGGGAGTGGCACCTCTCCACAGGAGTGAAATATATATACTCTCAATGTGTGGGAAGCTTGGCTGGCAGCGATGAGGGGAGCAGAAAAGAACACAGAACAATTGCCAGATCCTATTACTCACAGCAATGAAAATTGCCTTCGTTTCTGACTGCATAAATTTAATCAAACCTGCTTAGATCATCCCAATTAGATGAGGTATAATTTAATTAAATTGTTTGAATCAAATTCTCCAGCTTTACTTCTGTTTGCTTCAACTTCAGCTGAGAGGTGTTGGACGTCAACAAGAGCTGTGTTTTTATAGCACACCTGACAACCACATCCTTGTTTATTTTACTGCAGCTGGTTCTGTTTTGAAAGTGGGATCTCAAAACCACAGCAACACATGCTCAGGTTCATATTATGCTGAAAATGTCAAAGATGCCAAAGAAAAGAAAAGATGTAATGCCAGCTGTCTCTGGACACAGTCAGTCGTAAAGTAATAACTCCCCTCTGGACTTTGTTTTTACCATTTTATTTAACTAACTCTAACAAGAAACCTTGGAATTGTAGTTTGTTAAGGGGGCTGGGAATTGTAGAATTGTAAGAGGGTAGAATTAGTGGGACATGGGTGACACTATGGGTTAAACCACAGAGCCTAGGACTTGCTGATCAGAAGGTTGGCAGTTCGAATCCCCGCAACGATGGGGGTGAGCTCCCGTTGCTCGGTCCCTGCTCCTGCCAACCTAGCAGTTCGAAAGCACATCAAAGTGCAAGTGGATAAATAGGTACCGCTCTGGCAGGAAGGTAAACGGCATTTCCGTGCGCTGCTACGGTTCGCCAGAAGCGGCTTAGTCATGCTGGCCACATGACCCGGAAGCTGTATGCCAGCTCCCTCGGCCAATAAAGCGAGATGAGCGCCACAACCCCAGAGTCGGCCACGACCGGACCTAATGGTCAGGGGTCCCTTTACCTTTACCTAAGAGGGTAGAATTGTAATAGGGATGCAGTTGGCGCTGTGGTCCAAACCACTGAACCTAGGGCTTGCCAATCGGAAGGTCGGCAGTTTGACTCCCCGCAACGGGGTGAGCTCCCATTGCTCTGTCCCAGCTCCTGCCAACCTAGCAGTTTGAAAGCACGTCAAAGTGCAAGTAGATAAATAGGTATCGCTCCGGCGGAAGGTAAACGGCGTTTCCATGCGCTGCTCTGGTTTCGCCAGAAGCGGCTTAGTCATGCTGGCCACATGACCTGGAAGCTGTATGCCAGCTCCCTTGGCCATTAAAGCGAGATGAGCGCCGCAAACCCAGAGTCGTTCACAACTGGACTTAACTGTCAGGGGTCCTTTACCTTTACCATTTAAGAAGGTAAATACAGTTGCCAAGATTTATTGGGGGAGGCCATGTGCTTGAAATATATGATGTGAATGTGACCAAAGCAGCCACATTAAGAGAAAACAATGTTATAGGGGGAAAGTAGCATTACATTGCTGAGCTCCTTTAATCCTGAAACGAAAAGCCTGATGAATTATGGAATAATAAATGATAGGTAAGAGAAAAGGGAACAGACTAGACTCAAATCAAAACGGGTTACATCCCACAGCCTTTATTAAGGGTAGATTTTAGGTTCATGTTGTTAACCCTGTGGGAGAAGAGTCAACATTTAGCAAAACCCACAGAGTCCTGAATTTATTTCTGTTTGTTCTTTTTGATAGCCCTTCATATTAAGGGGTTTAGAAGGTTAGCGGGAAATAACTTGGCAGATGTCCAAGACCTGTCGACATCTTGAGGATCTTGAAAGAAAAGAAATTGTGAAAAGATACATTCCATGATTTGTCCATTAGATTCCCCTAAATCTAAACTTAAACTATGGTCCTAGTGGGGATGTGATGGAGATTTCTCTTTTTTTCAGAACTGCAGGGCAATGACTGAAACCATTCTCCTTCACTGGATTGTCATGTATCAGGGATTCTTTAGCTATGATTCTGGCATTGAAGGGGGTTCCTTCCAACCATACAATTCTATGATTTTAGACACAGCTGAACTGAGTTATTTTAAATACGTGTGTGTGTTTGTGTGTGTCAGTATAGTAAGAGCTATGTGATAGATCTATACTCATGGGTTTTAATGTTAAGGAAGGGTTAAGGAATGGTTTTGATAACGTAGATGGACACATGACTTCCTGCTTTTTACGTTATTACTTGTCCTTTTAATCGCTTAGTCTTTAATCAATTTATGCTGCTATATCGGGGAAACACTTCTCATAAATTAAATTTGAAAGTCTGACATGTAGGGGGGAAGGGGGAAGAATTAAAGCATGACACCAGAGAGCAGAGCAGAGGAACCAGTAACCCGCGGCACAGAAAGAAACATAGTTTTGGGAAATGGTGTGGACAGGTATTACATTTGATGAAAAAGCCATGGTAAAAAACATTATAATTAACAAGTATGCCCTGTGACATTTTAGAATACAGTCATACCTTGGATGTTGAACTTTATCAGTTTGACTCCCAAAGTGGTTCAAAAACCAAGGTGTGGCTTCCAATTGGCTGCAGGAGCTTCCTGCACTCAACTGGAAGCCGTGGAAATGTGTTGGACATTTGGCTTCCAAAAAACGTTCACAAACTGGAACGCTCACTTCTGGGTTTGCGGCATTCGGGAGCTGATTTGTCGGGAGCCAAGCCATTTGACTACCAAGTTACCACTGTGTCTAGTCTCATTGTAATCGGGTAAAATAACGTTAAACAGTCAGTGTAGATCCAGCCATGGTTAAAAGGGGGGTCGTCTATTGACAACCCATTTAGTGTTTACATTTTAAAGCATTACGCAAACTGGAGATTTTATTTGGCACATGCGGCAAGATAGCATTATGTCCATGATTCTTAAGTTTCCCTGAATACCCTCCAGATATATAATATGCTAAGTCATTGAAAGGATTGTGTGTGGGACATTTCATGATTTCCTATCTCATTCCACCCCATTTTAAAGACAAATCACCAGAACAAGAGCATCAAATGTAGCAGAAGCAAAAACGCCCTCCCATTCCCAGAGGCCTTTCGAGCTCTCTCAATTTCATGCTTCCCTGCACCACTTATTTACACTAAAACTATTTCTGCTATGCACTCCAGAACAAACACTTGGACTTGATCTTCTGGCAAATCTCAGCTGCATTTTTGTACACTCAATGAAGCGCCTGCTATGGACTCCTGGTTGACATCTCAGGTGAGATGCAAGTCAACTGTCTAATGGAAGTTAATGTCCCATCAAAATGAGGTCAACAAAGATGCAATCAAATGTGTGTATATATCATCCACCCACCCACGACATATATGCTTTTTGCTCAAGCATTTGAATCTGCTGTGGATACTGGAAGAAGTCAGTCTGTGGTATACATAGCTTTCAATACTTCTGCTGTCAATTGTTCTATTAAATACTTCATTTTCTTTTTGTGGATTTGCTCCTCTAAGTGTGCTTAGAGCTGTCGTCATCATGATGAAGTGTGTGTGTGTTTGACTAAAAACCACAACTAGGCAAAACAAGCTACATGGAATTTGATATTGTTTCCACAATCCAAAGACCTACACAACTAGTTTCACACATGCAGGGAAGATCTTGGGGTTCTGTTCTTGAATAGGAACACTGAATTTCGCCAGTCCAAACCCAACACATGGGACAAAATACATGGGGCAAAATACCCTGCAGTCTGGCAGAGAGGGCAAGTTTTTTTTTATAAAAAAAAACCAACAGAAAGACCAAGTTTACATCCATTCTCAGTCACTACCTGTAATAATCATTACTGCATGAAGTCTTGTTTCTACCAGATTGGAGGACAATGGGATGAGTTACCATGGCAAAATGATGAAGGGGGGTTGCCATATCAATGGTGAAATAAAAAATCTGGGCAAGTCAGTTTTATAATGTGTACTGTATTTTCTAGTTTGTTTTTTTAAGAAAACCTAATGCTTTCATTTCACTAAACTATGTCACATAGTGGGGGGCAATACATATAATTAAAGAGGAAGAAGCTAATCACACTCAACTGGAATTCCCAACTGTACAATAGGGCTCATAAGTAGATACCTCGGATGAAGTCTTCCTTCCAGATGTTTTAGACTACAACTACCAACAGTCCTAGCCTGCACAGCCAATGGTCAGGGAAGATGGGGGTTGTCTAGGGGAAATCAAGTTAGGAAAGGCTGTTCTACAGAGTATGTAGTTGAATTACTATAGATTATAGAGATCTTTTCTCCAGTCAGCTCACACTAGTAGCAACTATTTACTTACTAGGATCTGAGAGCTGGACCACAAAGAAGGCTGATCTCCGAAGAATTGATGCTTTTGAATTATGGTGCTGGAGGAGACTCTTGAGAGTCCCATGGACTGCAAGAAGATCAAACCTCTCCATTCTGAAGGAAATCAGCCCTGAGTGTTCACTGGAAGGACAGATCCTGAAGCTGAGGCTCCAATACTTTGGCCACCTCATGAGAAGAGAAGACTCCCTGGAAAAGACCCTGATGTTGGGAAAGATGGAGGGCACAAGGAGAAGGGGACGACAGAGGACGAGATGGTTGGACAGTGTTCTCGAAGCTACAAACATGAGTTTGACCAAACTGTAGGAGGCAGTGGAAGACAGGAGTGCCTGGCGTGCTCTGGTCCATGGGGTCACGAAGAGTCGGACTAAACAACTAAACAACAGGATCTGCAAATCTATTTTAAAATACTGTTGCAAAAAGTTTTATATACATGGATATCTGCAATCATGTCATGCTGATGTTTGTTCATGTGTAAAATAACTTGAATAGTGCTTTCTGTTTTAACTTTCCCCCCTTCCCAACAGGATCATCAAAACACACCATTTTAAAAGGAAATCATACTAGCATTGTGAGTATGGCTTGGACCAAAGAAATATTTTTAGGATCAGGAAACAAATCTTTACTAACAAGCAACACACACATACACTTATATACAGACAGGGGAGAGGAAAAGGGAGAGAGAGAGAGAGAGAGAGAGAGACTTTCTCTTAAAACAATTAAAATAATTGCAGACATATGAAAGAGACAGAGAGAACCATCAGCAAACACAGCTGAATGGTTATCTTCCATGCAATGAATGTCATTATATAAAAAATGCAATGAGCATAAAGATTTGCCTTGGAACTCTAAGCCGGTAAGTGTTAGCTATTTAGACTTTTTTTTCCAAATGCAAATTGGTACGCTTGGAAAAATAAACACTAAAAAGTTATTTTACAACAAATGTCCATTCAAAGACAAATTCATCACCGAGTTGATTATTTTTACATTACGAATTGCTGAACATTCAATATATCAGGAAGTGAATCCAACCCACAGGCAACTTTAAAATCTCTGTCAAAAGAGTTTCATCTGGCCTCATTTTGATCTAGGTTTCCTTATGGTTGTAACTGTGTTTTAACTGCTATGTAAGGGGGAGGGAAAATGGTGGAGGTGGCAGTAGACACTGTGTACTTTGATTTTCACTTTGGGACGCAAGTAATTTTGATTGGAGGGGCCAATCTGGTACAGGAAGGCAATCTGAAGTAGAGAAAGGCAGTGAGCTTCCCTGCTTGGAATACTTACATATGTCTGCAAATAAGGTGTTAGTAGCAGCATGGAAGGGGACGCGGGTGGCGCTGTGGGTTAAACCACAGAGCGTAGGAATTGCCAATCAGAAGGTTGGCGGTTCAAATCCCCGCGACGGGGTGAGCTCCCATTGCTTGGTGCCTGCTCCTGCCAACCTAGCAGTTCGAAAGCACATCAAAGTGCATGTAGATAAATAGGTACCACTCCAGCGGGAAGGTAAACGGTGTTTCCGTGCGCTGCTCTGGTTCTCCAGAAGCGGCTTAGTCATGCTGGCCACATGACCCGGAAGCTGTACGCCGGCTCCCTCAGCCAATAAAGCGAGATGAGCGCCGCAACCCCAGAGTCGGTCATGACTGGACCTAATGGTCAGGGGTCCCTTTACCTAGCAGCATGGAAATCTTTCCATACAACAACATAAAAAACTCCTTCATCAGAAAGGTAGTTGGTTCATACAAAGGCATAACAGACTGCTTCTGCAGTACCAGGTAGGAGATTTCCCCATAGGTTTATTTCTCTATTGGAACAGAAATTACTCATTTTATTTATTTTAAATGATTTATACAAGATAACTTTCTGCAGTGCCACAACCCATTTTAAATGAAACTTCTCACGCATGTCAACATTTTTATTTTTCTGTACATATTGTTCTGGAATGCACATCCTGCCCCCCCTTAGGTCCTTCCAATTATTCCTTTAAAAATTGTTGGGGCAGAAATGTGATGATTCAGTATGCAGGCATGTAAGTTTACGTAGTGATTTACTGAGCTTCAGCAGCAGAGAGAGACCAGTGGGTACCAGGACTTCAGGGGTATGTGTTGATGATGGGATGACCCAAGAACAGAAAGGAGAGGTATCAGAATGGCAAGGGATGCATGAACAAATGGGGGCACAATCAGGGAAGGTGGAGAAATTTGATTAATTTACTGAACTTATCCAATTTGCACATTCCAAAACAAACTGACTAAAACATAGCCATCCTTAAAACTTTACCCATCTCTGGATTTTGCAAATCAGTTCAGCCAAGTAATCTGTATAAAGAGACATATACTGTAACTAAGGTCAAGTGTGCATTAAAACACATATATTCATGGGGGGACATACAAAATTGCATTATCTGGGGGGAAATCAGCACTGAAATGCTGGTGAATTTTCAGGTCTTTTCTTTTTTTAAAAAGCAAACTGATATGGAAACATTGGAAGAACAAAGAACAGAGAGAAATCTAAATCAAATGAGTCACCTATCCTTAGTTACCACTACTTGCTTACAATTGGGATTACATTTGGACATGGCGAATTGGTCAAAAACGTCACAAATTATGTCACTGATCTGCCTCAATGCTACTTAACTCACATCCTCCAGCGTTTTTATCTTGTAACTTGAAAAATGGCCATGCTCCGGCGCAATATCATGGAGCCTCAAAGTGTGTTTTGGGGCAAAACATACATTTTCGGGCTCTGTTATATCATACAAGGTCGTGGTTCCACACGTTTTGGGAATCTGTGATCACGCGTTTTGGGGTGCCGTGCTGAGATCAAGGCATCTAAAACTGGGGTGCCCCGATCTTATCAGGGCAGTGGACAGGCTTGTTAATTCCACTGACCTCACAGACATGTGTAAAAACATATAGCCTTTTGTTTCTTTCAGCTGAAGCAAAATCTTGCCCTGAAAGTTCTCCCAGGTTTTCTTCACTGCAGTTCAATTTTCCAAATACTTTTTGAATTTTTCCAAATGTTCCCTAACAATTTAATACTATTTTTGACATCTGAAGTTAATTGCTTTGGCCACTTAAAATTTGACAGCTATTTCATAGGTGACTTGCAAAAGTATTTAATAACTAAATATATGATACAACAATGAGTTGCATCCATACTAACAGTGCAGTCCAGATAAACTCCACTGAACTTAATGGAATTTAGCTCTGAGTAGTCATGCAGTATTGTGCTGTTAAACTGTAATTCCACATCCAATTAGCAGGGAGTAAGGACAGATATAATAAAAAGTGTAGAGTTTGAAGGCCCCCAAGATTAATATAGTCCAACCCCCTGTAATGAAGGACAGCAATCCTAAATCACACTGAACTCCCATCAAATGCCAACAATTCCAAATTCCACATTAACAAATTAATTTTTGTTTAACTGAACTTTTTAGCGGCATTTTTTAAAAAAACATTATTTTATTTTTTACAAATATTGAATATTTCTCGATGTTCATTTCTGCTCTACTTCTGGATTGATTCTGCCAGGATTGATTCACAAAGAAGAAACAAAGCTACCCTGGAAAATCTGGGAAAGGTTCATATTACTGTACTCATAATGAAAATTTCTAGTGCATTTATATACATAGATACTTAGTTTTGTGATGAGTTTTGTGATGAGTCACCTATCCTTAGTTACCACTACTTGCTTACAATTGGGGTTACATTTGGACATGGCGAATTGGTCAAAAACGTCACAAATGATGTCACTGATCTGCCTCAATGCTATCTTAACTAGAGAGATCCTGAAGTAAAATTCTCTTGGAAAGAATTATTTCTTCTGTATCTCATTTCATTTTGGCAGGTATAATTTTTCCTCCAATACTCATTTATTTACGGTAGTTTGAAAATTTCCGGTACTACTTTGTTTTGCTTTTTATAAAATCTTTTTTTCCTGCATTTCATGATTTGACCCCTACTGTCACCCAATTTTTGATAATTGTGGCATGTCTCACCTGTAATTTAAGAAAAAAGCAACTCTACAATAGAAAGTCCAAACTGTTTTACTGCGTTCCCGCTTACAACCTGCAATTCCTCTCTTCCTTTTTCTCTCTTAATAACATAGCCTCATCTCCTCAAACCATAAATTTACACAATTCTTTCCTTTTTCTCTTTAGACCCTACCTCTATTATTTCACAAAATACCTAGTTAAGCACAGGAGGACTGATGTGCACCGTGCAGTCAATACTTGAGCTTCAAAACAGTAGATGTATGCTTTTATTGCCCTCTAGCTGTTTTGGGACTATAGCTCCCATCATCCCTAGCTGACAGGACCAGTGGTCAGGGATGATGGGAATTGTAGTCCCAAAACAGCTGGAGGGCCAAGTTTGGCCATGCCTGATTTAGTGTATTTTAAAAGCTCAGCCTTCGTGCATGTTTAACTTTTGTCCCCAATGGCAATATGTTGCTTCGATGGTGCAAAGCTATTTATTCAGCTGTAGGCTGAAGATTTTAGTGGGGACCTGAATGAGAGAGGGGATAATTTTTTATTTTTAATCTTGAGTAAGATTGGGCATAACTTTTATATAGTGGCCTTTTTTTTATAAAGATATTTATTAAGTTTCCAATTTTATACAAACAAAAAGCAAAAAGCAAAAAAAACCCACATACAGTTCTCAATACTTAATTTTCAATGACATATTTCCCTGACCTCCTCATACCTCCCCTTCTTGTATTCCAATTCAAATTATTTACTCAGCCAATTGGCCGACCATGCCCAAGAGAAAGGCCTCTGGTTTCTTCAAGAAGGTATATTTAAATACCTTTTTCAATTCATTATATATCATTTCCCAGAAAGCCTTAATCCTAGGGCACGTCCACCAAAGGTGAAAGAATGTACCTTCGTTTTCCTTACATTTCCAACATTTATTATCGGGCAAATGATAGATTTTTGCAAGCTTGATTGGGGTCATGTACCACCTGTATATCATTTTCATAATATTCTCTCTTAAGGCATTACATGCCGTAAACTTCATACCTGCGGTCCATAACTGTTCCCAGTCAGCAAACATAATATTATGTCCAACGTCTTGTGCCCATTTAATCATTGCAGATTTAACCGTCTCATCCTGAGTATTCCATTTCAACAGCAAATTATACATTTTTGACTAAGTCTTAGTTTTGGGTTCTAACAGTTTTGTTTCCAATTTGGATTTTTCCACCTGGAATATGTAGTGGCCTTTCTTTTAGGCTTGTGTTCACATGACTTCAGATTTCCCAAGGAGGACTTATCAGGGCATAAGCAGGTCTTTCCCCTCCCCACATCAGACGGCAATCATCAGGAAATGTGTACACATAAATTAGAGAACATGTTAAATGGTTGCTTTTTCCTCCCATACAAAACTACAGAGAAACCAACGCATGCCCTGGATTTCATGTATCAATCTGTTGCTCCCCATTATCTCTTTGCTCAGGCAGGTGCATTATGTGACCCACGAGAGCAGCAAAATAACCAGACTGTGCAACGGTGATGGGATAAAATCAGGTCAAATCTTTATTGGCAGCAGCAGGCGGGGCAAGGGTTGACATGGGGTCCCAGGATCAGTTCATCATTCCACAAGCCCTTGCTGATGGAATGGATCCCCTGGGTTTGGACTGCTCCAAACCTGTTCCATGGGAGTCGGCCAGCATTGAACCTTGCCGAGGTACAAGCCAAGCAAGCAAGGTCTCACTGAGGAACCAGGGTTCAGATTCCAACCAGGCAGATGTCAAACCCAAGCTTGGGTTTCCCATGGACAATCCTTCTTTCAGGCCCCTTACGGGGCACACTCTATACTATGTTGATATGTTGATCCTGCCCAATGACATTTCTGCCCTCATACAAATAACGTTCTTCCACTTAACAAATGAAAGCCATAAGTTCACTGAGGGAAAGGAGAAAAAATAATAATTTCCGGCCCTGTCAACCAGTGAGTTAAAATTGCTCAGTGAAGACTCTAACCCAAAAGTGGGTGGGTGTCTGGGTAGCTCTCAAAGCAAAATGGCTCTGAGCTCCAGCAAAAGCAGCCTTATATAGGCTTTCCCCTCCCTTCTGCAACAAGGATTCATGGGAGAGCTTTTCCCCATGAGCCCATCGCACAGAGAAGATACTGGGCAAAACCTTGCCCAGCATTTTTGCTGCAATCTATGGACCACAGTAGGACGCGGGTGGCACTGTGGGTTAAACCACAGAGCCTAGGACTTGCCGATCAGAAGGTTGGTGGTTTGAATCCCCGCGACGGGGTGAGCTCCTGTTGCTCGGTCCCTGCTCCTGCCAACCTAGCAGTTCGAAAGCATGTCAAAGTGCAAGTAGATAAATAGGTACCGCTCCAGTGGGAAGGTAAATGGCATTTCCGTGCCCTGCTCTGGTTCGCCAGAAGTGGCTTAGTCATGCTGGCCACATGACCCAGAAGCTGTATGCCAGCTCCCTCGGCCAATAAAGCGAGATGAGCACCGCAACCCCAGAGTCGGTCATGACTGGACCTAATGGTCAGGGGTCCCTTTACCTTTACCTATGGACCACAGTGCTACTGGGCAAAGGCGTCCTGTGCTTATTGGGCACGAAATGAGGCTTATAGGTCTTCAAACAGAACTCCAACACATCAAATAACTATGCATGGGCCCAGGCATAAATTATGAAAGTCATCCAGCTGCTGTTAATTCAATGGCTTTAAGAATTTAAGCTTTCCTCACAACCGTCTCCTTGCCTGCATGTTGCCCTTTCCCTAATAAAGTTTCACCACATTCTATGCCACTCTTCTTGTGAAATATTATTGTTGCTAAACTGACAAGGCAGGAAAAAATGAATGGAAATTGTTCAACAGCCATAGTGATTCATCTTTTGCCATTTTATGAGAAAAGGTGCTTCACTTTAATTATATTTATAATTAGAGGTTACTCTTAGCAGCATCTCCATCAGACAAATTTATATGGCAATTAACTTCTTTTACAACATCTTTGTAGAGTGGAACCTTTCACTCTTTTTTAATATTTGATATCATCTTTTACTTTCAAAATTCTAATTCACTGCCTTGCTGTGCTCTATATTCTTATAAAAGTTCTATGTATTCTTTTCTTCTAATCAGAACCCCAAGGGTAAAAATGAAGTACAATGTAAGTTTGGGGAGCTGGTATAATTACATTTCCTCATCTTCATTTACCTAGTAAAGTTCTAAGTTTAGGATAAACTTGTGCCTCCTCAATCACTGCTAGCAACCAATTCAGTTGGCTGAGATGTTTCAACAACTGTGTAGTGGTGTTATCGATTTCACCAAGGGTTGCTTTTAGGAGGTATACGATACCTCACACACATGTCCACAAAACACATGAACGAAGTAGGATCCAGACAGCACCTGCTGGCTTTGATGTTCGACAGTGTTAATGAGAAAGGACCATCACACATATAATTCTACCATTACAGAAGTCTTCCTTGTAAGGTGAAACCAATCAGTTTTCACTTTGTTGCTGCTTCGCGGAGGGCAAAAAACCCAACAACCACCATTTGCCACCTGACACAATAAACTATTAAGGGTGGAGAGAGCGCTAATGCCCGTGACGTCCTCCAAACATTTTCATGACCTCAAAAGTTACCAAAAGAAGGGGGACACCTAAACAGCCATGAAAATTGCCCCCTCACATCACACCACCCCAACCTGCTGATCTTAGGAGATGTTAGCCAATAGTTCTAACAGGGACAAGTCTCACAATAGTACAGAATTCTGGCTGAGAAGTTCGCAGACATCAGGAGACTGTCCCAGACCTGTTTTTCCCCCAACACATATAACTTCACTGAGGGAGATCACCAGGTCCTGCCAAATGACTGACATTCAACTTCGCTGTTGCCTGTCTGGATAATTCTCCAAAGTTCTCGCCCTTGCTTTAGGATGGCAGAAAGTACAAACACTTTTGAGAATGTGGAGGGATAAAGCGTGTTCTCATTAAAAGAGAGCATGTGTTGCGGATGGGGCCAGACAAAGCACCTGGGGTAAAAGGCAGGCTGTATTAAGGGGCCGGATCTTGGTTGGTGAATGGTGTTGCTGGGGCAAATTTGATGTTGCCAATTTAGGGGTGGGATCAATAGTTATTTAAGCAGGGTCCACTGCAGGCTACTTTCTCTTTCGCTGTGGACATCGGATCTCCTGCCCGCCCTCCCTTGTTGGGCTTGCGCTTTGACCTTGCTATGCCTGTCATGGGGTCGTCCGCATTGGTGCGGGGGCCTGGTAGGAATTTACCATTGGGCTAATTAGTGTGTGCCTTTTGGGTTTTGCCTACTGCGTAGCAAATCGTCACAACTTGTAAGGTTGGCGGTTAGGCATTGGTTCAAATTGGTTGGTGGAGGGGTATGGATTGGCTGTGCCTGCCCCTCCAATGCTGCTGCTGCACAGGAATTCCGTTAAAGGAATTCAGGGGCTTACCATCCTCTCGTCCAAACCCCTGGAATCGGGTTTCGGCCGTGTAAGCCCCTAGGAGCATGCGGGGAGAAGCTGAGGGTCTGTGTCGCAGCTCCAGTTATCCCTGATCTTGTTCCTCCACAACTGCCTTTCGCTGGAATCCGGGAGTCAGTGCTGTCCCCCAAGGCGGAGGGGGACAGATAGTCAGAACCAATGTCTAAGCAACCACTCACATTTTGTATGTTAATAAAGTTGTGGCCAAAATTTATGCCAAAAACCTTAAACAAAATTCTTGTGTGATGTGTGAGTTATTGGGGTTAGGGTGTTTTGGGGGACCTCATCACGCAACTGGCAATAGGAGGGTTTCTTAAGAGACATAAGAAACAGAAATGATGCTCCTCAGAAGTGTTATTTCCCATCACAGAGAGGCGAAGAAGGCCTCTCCTGCCTCTAGCAAACTCTCTCATTTCCAGTTGCCCCCTAGTCCTCCTTAACAGTAAGGATTTCCCACAAACACACCATCTTAGAAGGAGAAACCGACAAGGAAGGCTGACTAGTACTGTGGATGGGGAGAACTGAATTCTACGTGAAGTCAGACCCAATACTGGCACCACTTTGAAAAGGGCTTGAGCCTTTTGAAATGGGAAAATTAATGATTTGAACTTTCTTGGCTTCAGATTCCCCTCTCCAAACCATATTTCTTACCTGTTCGTTATCTTAGGCTCATGTGTTTGCTTCTTGGCTTTTATTTAACTGCCTTCACTTTGAAGCAACCCTATCAGCTTTATGTGTCCGTCCCAGAACAGGAACTTTACTGAGAAGACTCACTGAACACCTTAGACCTTTTAAACTTTCAAATCCAACTGGATCTGTGCACATGTAAAAGGATTATAGTCTTATGATCCGGTCTAGACATCACTGAGCTAGATTGGTCCTATGCTGCTAAGCACAAGACGCCAGCTTAAGTGATTTGTAGGTTGCAGCCTCTAAATATAACTATGAAAGACAGTCCCTTATTCTATAGCACATGTAATTCAAGTATTGCATGCTACACTTAGCTTAGTTCATCCTATCTATATGCTCTGCATAATCCATACTACCTGTCTTTTTATTATACTTCCATTTCCAGAAAGAATTTTACAAGTGCAACTTGTCCAACTTATCCTTGGGATGCTGTGTTTGAATTCAGAATGTTTGAGACAGTGTCAAAAAAAAAAAGAGAGGAAAAAAAGGGCAGAATGTGCAGTTAACAGGTTCTTTCTATCATGATCTCATAAGAGGAATCCTTCTTTAAGAGCCAATATAAAAGCTATACACATTCAAATATTAAACCAAACTTAGTGATAATAGAAAGGCCCAAATCTTATTATGAAGCCAAGATCCAATCTTTCACCTGACATTACGACGCCCTTTCTCCTTTAGTTCTCTGTGAAATTATGCAATACTGGATTCTTACACAGTCTCTGTTAACATGTGTGACATTCACAGCTCTTGCTGATAATTTGGTAATGCAATAGATCAAGATGATGCTGTTTAATGGAAATGTGCCCTTTGTTTAAACGCAGAGGAACAGCTTGTAAGTAAAATGAAATTAAATAGAACCCTTCACTTTGTGCTAGATACACATAACAGCGTTCATCAGTTCTTAGAAAACTGGGAGTTTAAGAAGGTTAAAAATGTTGAATATATGATGCTGCTTCCTCAAATGCCAATAGGCATATTACCCCTTTAAAAATAATAATCTAGCATTTACATGATGTTCTACAAAGTTTGTCACACTTTATATACCTTATGGCTCTGGTCCAGTTGAAAGTTGTGACCAAGCAATCTCATATTCATTTAGCAGAGGGTAAACCTCACATAACTCAGCATTATTTATTTCAGAACAGAGATGTATAAGATTTTGCTGAGTGTCCCTTTCCCCCCCTAATGTGGCTTGAACTACAGAACTACTTGCAATGCATTTACTTTCGTTGTGAAGAATAACCAACTGGATCAGTGACTGTTGTTTCTAACCCATTCATTGACATGTCCAGATGCTACTTTGCTTATTTAGAAGAGTTAGAACAGCTATTGCCCAGACAACAACCTTTTTGGTGGTGACCCCATTCAGAAATTATAGCATCTGCATAGAAGAACATGAGAGTGGGGAATGGGGCCAAACCAACCAGTCCTCACCACCAATATTCTTGCATATCTTACAAATGTCTACAGAAGTAGGACTTGACACAAGTAGCTGTAGGCAGTGAATTCTCATTTCTAAATAGAAATGATACTTGAATGTTAATTCTTTGGTTGTCTACAAGTTCTTATGTACCGTACTAGAAATGATATTGAGAACATTGTGGGTGGGCTTAAGAAAAGCAAACTCAAAGCCTCCTCCACCAAAAGTCTATTATGGATTTAGCTGCAACCAACCCCTCCAAACTTTGTGCTCTCTTCATAGTGGGTTCACTCTGGTACCAGTCAACTCTCCTTGAAGCTTCCCTTCAGCAAGAAGGTGTAACAGCAGGAGAACTATAATGCTTTAACAGCAACCGGGATATATTATTCTCTGCTAAGGACAGCAGGTGCTATGGAAGACAAGTTACATTTCCCACAGTTCCTTGCATCTGCCCCGTCATATGATCATGATACAGTTCTGCTACCACCAGATACCAAACTTCTGAATGGTCTCAGGAAAAAGGTTTCTTCTTTGTGATTTTGATTACTGTAATGTGTTTTACTATGTCCATTGCAAATTAAGATGGACCTGGTGTGGGCTGATAAGAGAATGCCACTCATCAGTAATGCTAAAGAAATTTCATTTTAAAAACCAAAAGAAAACACATGTTTATATTGTTGTGCCTCAGCTAGTCGAAAGCCTTCCACAAGTTTGTGGGTTCTGTATGAAAACCAACATAAACCAGTTAAGAATCAAGGCAGCCCAGAGATAGGATAACACATTATTTATGTTTGTTCATTTTGTTTTTTTAATTGATGTATATTCCACTCTTCAAAACCTGCACTTTTAGGGTAATAGTCATTCCAAAACAAAACACACACACTTCAGCAGAAAATGGGCTGTGTTCTGGCTACTATTTGTCACATTCTTCAAGATTAATTAGGCTTTTCTTTATTTGCACTAATGAAACATCTGCCAGTAGTTAACTGTATGTAGCAGATAATAATGTTACAACAGCAAAAATCTGGCTACCAAAAACTGCACTCTGACAATGCAAAAATGTTTAAAATGAACAGTCATTTTATTTTTAAGCAGCTTTTCAGAGAGATTATAGTCCTATCAATGCTGTCTTGCAATCCAATCAAAACTGTCTCACTTCTGGGTATTTTTCACTGACCCTCTCACGGTCCACTTGCTTTATCTGCTCATCTGTCTGAACCAGCAGATTCTGAAACCCACTAGAGCAAATCACTTTACTGCAAAACTATAACAGCATATGTCATCCACTATTCCTGCAAATACTTGTCTTTTGAATTCACAGCTACTATTTGGAAAGCCCTTGAAGTGATGCGAGTCCAAAGAAGTTCCCAACAAGATGAAAACAAATCTCACATTTGTCCCAAATCCTTCTGTGAGAAGAGCAAGTCATACCGGCTTTACATGGCAATGTAGTTGGCAGAGGAGTATCACATAAAGATATATAACTTCATGGAGCACGTCTCCTGATCCTAATGCCCACCTCCGAAATACTGTAACCTTTTATGGACTGAAGCAGGCCAATTCTCTTTCCTTCTATTTTCTCCCCCCCCCAACTGACACCTTCAATATTCCACGGGTCAACTGCCCGCAACCACAGACTTAATTGCCAAGATTCACACAGTCTGCCTGACTTCCATTTCAGACCTTTTCTTTTTCCTTCCCACAAGGTAGAAATGAAAGCTACCTATGAAAACAAAGGAGAAAATCAGGGTTTTTACCTAGTTGTGATTGAGCAGCACAGTATTCTACCATTAAGAATGGTAGAAAACATTTTCTTTATGCCCACAACATCCCATGGGTCTTAGAAACTGCGCTTTGGGGTTTTCCTGCACTCACCTGACCTCCTAACAGTGACATTACTACTACTTACTAGGTAGGAGAGGGGACGAGACAAAGCAATGGGGAGGTCAGCACAGTGCAAATGCACCAACACCCCCCCCCCCCAATCTAGCACTTCAGCCATTGCATTTGCACAATGTGGATCTCCCATTCCTCCTTCCAGTAGCAGCAACTCAGCTGCTGGAAAGTCAGATAAACTCTACTGCTCCACCACACTGTCCAAGGGATGCCCTGAGAGACTAGAGTCTCAGTTACATAGCAAGTAAGTTCTCGCCAGAGAAACTCACCATTGAAGATGGGGTTGCATATCCAGCATACTCCAAACAAATCAAAGTCAAGCACAGAGAATTGACCTATAATCTAGAACCAGGGTCAATTTAAGAGGATGATCAGACAACATACAGGACACAGTAACTAGAATCAGGAACTAGGAGCCAGAGATCTGTGTTGCTTACAATAACTAGAAGGCTTAAGAGCGAGCTGCTATATACATTGGCTTCCTAAACCACACCTAACCATAGCTGCTGGCAGTAAAGGAACATCAGGGATGCGTTACTCACAATTATACCCTTTACTCCTAAGTATACACCTTACTCATGAGTAGTCCAAAGGGTTCATACATACTTGGCCATGAAACTTTTGGCAGCTCAAAGACTATGGGGCTTTTCCATCTTCTCCTCTGAGAGCTCCCGGGGTTCCTCATCAGGTACGAGACCATTACTCAAGGGGATTCTCATCACTGCTTGCTCCTTAAGGTCCTTGACCTCTGGAGTATCCCATTCGTTCTGTTATGACGCCATGCCTGAGACATTTTGGCTCTTCTCCAGTGCATATACATTTCCCACAACATCACTAAGCTCAGAATTTATATTGACAATGAGTTAGAATTATTACATTTTCTACTGTAACGTTTTACATGTCAACTATTCAACTACTCAACACTTCAGCTATTCAACATATCAAGTGAACATATCAACTATTTAATGGTCCAGTCAGAAAAATGTAAAAGAAGAACAGAAACAAATACTTAATGCCTCTCAGTAACCTGATCTCAAAGATTTATAAAAGGGAGTTTTCCCTCTGCCCTTCACGTTCCAGAGCAATAACACCATTTTATTTGTTTGAAGAAGTGTGTTTGGCTTACAGAAAAGGGATAAGAGAAGGGAAATACTGAGGGCTGGCCCTACCATTAAGCAGAGTGAGGCAATGGCTTCAGGCAGCAAAAGTTTGGTGCGGGAAAGGGCTGACAGTGCTCAGCAGTTCCTCCTGAGCTCAGTAGAACAACACTGCTGTTGCAGGACACGACCATGTTTGCCACATGGCCTGTGCTGGACTCTCAAGATTAGCCTCAGGTGCAGTAGCTGCTACAAATCTTTGTGCTTCTCTTAAAGAAATAATACCACTCCTGTACACTCCTGTACATGGAATTGAGATAGGATCACATCTTTTCACTCATCTCAGGCAATAAAGTGCCTTCTCCTGGGCCTGGGAATGCTGTGAGTCATATATAGGTAAAGTTCAATACATTATGGTTTTGTTTAGGTAGCATATACTGATATACGAAAGTCCTCTGGCACCTTAACAACTCTGGTCCATGGTTGCCAATGCCTTGCTAAATGCGTAAATTCTTATAGTGCCACAAAATTATTGGTTTGCTTTTGCTGTGACAGGCTGACAAATCTACTCATATGGAAAATATACTGATGTAAACATTTGTCAGCTGCAAAGAATTTGCACATAAAGTTTCAATGCTTATTAATGGAAATATCTCTGCTTCCCATCAATTATGCTATGATGTACCATGGCAGGTTTAATTGCACCTGTGAGTATGTTCCGTGCTGCCTACAAATCACAGCCACAAATCCGAAAGGTATACACCATCATTTGATTTTCCTTGGGAAATTAATTATTCCAGTGTTTGGCAACTCAATGGCAAGGATTCAACCACCAACCAGCTAATATGCGCAATCTAAACATTTAGCAGCAGGTTTTTACATTAGTAACAGCAAGGTTCTATTTCACAGAAGATGACTGAGAATAAATTATTCTCATTTTAGAAGTCCTTAAGGCCAAAAGTGCTTTATCCTCTTTCCAGTGTTCTAACTAGCTCTGCGTGATGTCATCGAGATTAATGTTAATGGACACATTATTTCCGTAGTCTCTGAATAACACTAAACAGCCACTTAAAATATGTAGCTGATGCGGGAGGAAACTGATGAAAGAAGTCACAAAGCGGTATGAAATGAACATGTAGAGCTGCTGTGACTACAAGCAACTGTCACAGGTATGCGTGGGCCATGGTTATGTATTCAAATTTCATGATAGCCACAAGCAGTACAGCCACTACCATTAACTGCCCTGATGCTGATTCAGAAGAGATGGTAGATAAACAGAATAATTGGTGCGATTTTACCTAAAGGTCGCCTCTTGGAAGAACTAACAAGACAATGAAATTTCCCTGGCATTCTCATGCTGTCTCTAATTAAAAGCTCATTAGTTGTTCCTTGGAAATCCGTCATGAGTGTAAACTCATGAACATGAGCTAAGTGTAAACAGCAAATACACCCCTTTTAAGAGAAAGAAACAGAAAGGGAATCGATTTCTCACACATACCTTCCTTCCCAACTGCTTCTTTCGGAATGATCTGTCCCCATCAGCACTTTCCCCTTTCTCAGATTTCAGGGCTCAGCTTTTAGATCCTTGCCCATCCTAGTTCTTAATGGCCTGTCAAGGAAGGCTGCTAATTGTGTTTATAGTGGTTGTGAATGCCTCTTTGCATGAAGGGCAATGGACACCAGCCCTTTAAGAGGCACTTGGCACATGTCCATTTAAAGAGTTTTCCTTCAGCATCATTTATTATGGAATTGATTAGAGTGTTAGGTAATTATACAGACCTGTATCTAACGGGCCAGTTATAGCCTAAGGTGGTAGAGTGGGTGGTGGCATACTTCTGGATGAAATTGAAATTGATTACTTGGATTAGTTTCAACATGGCTCCCGGACAGGATTTGCAATGGAGCTGCCTGTGGTCATCCTAGATGAACTGTAACTGTGCAAAAGACAAGAGTGTATGGCCCTGTTGATTCTGTGTTGAATGCAACTTGGAAGACAGGGATTGGACCACTAGCTCCCAGCCAATGCTGACTGTGCAAAAGGATATTCATTTTGCAGTAGTTTCTCAAGCTACCAACCATGCTACACCCCAGGCCTGCCTATGTAGACGGAGATAGGTACCACATTTTTTGCTCTATAAGACGCACCAAACCACAAGACGCACCTAATTTTTGGAGGAGGAAAACAAGGAAAAAATATTCTGAATCTCAGAAGCCAGAACAGCAAGAGGAATCACCGCGCAGTGAAAGCAGCAATCCCTCTTGCTGTTCTGGCTTCTGGGATAGCTGCGCAACCTGCATTCGCTCCACAAGACGCACACACATTTCCCCTTACTTTTTAGGAGGGAAAAAGTGAGTCTTATAGAGCAAAAAATACGGTAGGTATAGTAAAACGAGGAGCTGTGTCACACACTCACCTTCCAAAAGCAGGACAATTATTTCATCAGGGACTTGTTCCCAATAGTCCAGTTTTGAAAGAGTTTGGTGGTCCAATAGAGCTCAGGAAACTCGACAGGGCTTGTAAGTAATTGAGGCAAAGTTGAAAACTGGTGCTGTGCTAAGACGTTCTCCCATTTTGTGACACTCTCTCCTCTCCCTCCCCTTGTAAGAGAAACTGTTGCCTTCCTGTCTCTATCATGGAGAGGAAAACTTCAGCAACGCTTAAGGCTTTGTAACATT
This sequence comes from Podarcis raffonei, assembly GCF_027172205.1. NCBI lineage: Eukaryota > Metazoa > Chordata > Lepidosauria > Squamata > Lacertidae > Podarcis > Podarcis raffonei. The sequence continues at coordinate 94,923,064 of NC_070605.1, read as the reverse complement.
ATGAGGTTACTGGGTGGGAGAGGATTGTTCTTGATTAAAACAATGGAGCATCCTAGCTTTCAAAAGTGTCCTGAAAACTATTGGAAGGACCTCAGAGCACAGGGGCCCTAATATTTCTTTTTACTATCTGCACTGTCTGCCCATTTGCCTCCATGCTGAGGTCAAACCTTTAAAATGCTATACAGTGGTACCTTGGTTTTCAGACATAATCCATTCTGGGAGTCTGTTTGACTCCTGAAACAGTTTGAAAACCAAGGTGCGGCTTTCGATTGGCTGCAGGAGCTTCCTGCAGTCAAGCAGAAGTCACATCGGATGTTTGGCTTCCAAAAAAGTTCACAAACCGGAAAACTTACTTCCGGGTTTGCTGCATTCAGGAGCCAAAATGTGCGAATCCCAAGGCGTTCGAGAACCAAGGTACGACTGTATGTCCTTGATATGACCTTTGAGACTGCCTCTAATCACCCCCCCCATTAACGTAGAGATAAGAATTAAATCCTCATTCAGCTGGCACCATAAATGGACATGAGGTAATAATCTTTCGGGAGAAAGAACATTTTAGTCAAAGCAGCTGACTTGTGCAACCCCTTTCGAAAAAGTAACACCGACAAAGAACAAATGTCTCACTCAGAGCAAGAAGGGAGGGAAATGGAGGCAGGGGCATATAAAGTGCTTTTTAAACATTATATTGGTCATGTGGAGCAGTGTTAGAGATGTGAAAGCCCGGGGTGGAGTGATTTTTACTTTTCCTGTGTCCCCCCCCCCCATTTCCCCTTCTTCTGGGTTGCACTCCTTCCAAAAGGAGGAGGTACACATTTTGGGGGGACTCCATGATCTCTCTTTGTCACTAAAGGTCCAAGTAACTTCTGTGGCAAGAAGTGCTTTTCCCCAAGTCCAGCTAGTTTGCCTTTTCTCTTTTTAACCAATCAGCATTTATTGATTTTTAATGGCATTTTTGTAGGTGACTTTTATTGATTTTATTCTTATATGTTGTATACCGCCTTGATTTATTTATCTTTTAATTGAAAGTGTAGATTATAAATACATGAACTAATGAACAAATGGGGCCTGGGATCCTCTAATAAAACTGCCAACTTTGGCGGGGGGGGGGGGGCAGAGAAGAGAAAAGGAATAGATAGTGCTTTAAATTGAGAACTGTCTTCTCAAAACCCTTCGGCCTTTTTCATTCTGTGCCCTTGTGCTCTGAGGTCCTTAAAATATTTTTCAGGACACTGAATTTTGACTCTGGTCCTGCCAGTGTGCGCCTAACAATGCTCTTCTTGGGACTGGTTCTGTGCAAGAAATAGAAGTGTTTTCAACAAAACAAATGTATTGTTTTTAGCATAATAAAGCCAGTTTGACAATGAATGTTATTTATAAGCAGATATTAACATTGAAGCTCTGAAGCTCTGTTTGATAAGTCTGCTCTAAAGAAATAAACAAACTGCACAAGCGAAACTTGAATTAAAATAAATATTTAAAAGTAATCTAAGTACAGAAAACAAAAACAAAATACAAACAACCTCAACACATTGCTGTCAAATGAAGTTGGTATTCATATTTTTTTTAAAAAAATCTGCATTTAAATACAAACCGTTCTACTTTATACTTGATTCAGAATTAGGAAGTGTGTGGAACTGCATAATCCTTCCACACAGAAATGAAATTTTCCAGTGGTGGTGTAGAAAGCATTCCATTTAAATGCAGATTCTGACTTTTTAACTCAGCAAATTGCCTCTTTTGAAATGAGAACAGCAAAGAAAACATTAGTTCAAAAACATCTCATGAAAGACAAAGCCCACTGTAATCAAATCCGAACTAGATTCCCAATTATGAACTACTCTAACCAAAGAGAACATTGTTTCCATATTCTTTTTTTCTTTTCAAAATTCAAAAGCACTTTATTTCTGTTTTTAAATCCTACATGTGTTGAGATAATGTATATAAAAAAAACAGAAGAGAGGCAGGGATTTTGTCATAGGGACCATGTGGTTTCTAACAGAATTCTCTGAAGTTTGCTTTGTGCTGGAGGCAGCTGTCGTGAGTTAAATTCCTGTCACTGTTTCACCTCAAGAGGTCTAAGTCAAAAGACTCAGACTCTAATCAGATTTTCTTGCAAGAAAAGTCCCAGTAGATCCAGCAGAACTTATGTCCAAGTAAATGTGATTAGGACTGAGGTATAAGTCTGCCTGGGGTCACTTGCGTCCGCTGGAACCTACTGAGGGAAACCATAACAATACAACCACAAATGAACAAAATCACTCAAGCTTCCCAGGATTTTAAGAAAAATGGGGAAATGGAGGAAAACTGACCATCAACCGTCACACAAACAACAATACAATAGCATAATGTCATAGCCAGTTTGTTACAAATCATTCAGGAAACACTATGCTAAGAAACCATAATCTCTCCCCCCCATCACACTTTTTCCAGAAACAGATTACCTGCATTGCTGATTAATCGTAAATGAAATTTGAATCCCAAGATTAAAATGGAAGCCTAACCCTGCCCCAATTGTGCATCTGGGAAACACAGAGTTTGTTGACTGGGAATAATTCTGTCTCAGATCCACATTAAATCTTAGGGATTTTTTGATTATTAGATCATTAAATCAGACAATTAATTTTCAATGTTATGCATGAAAAGGATGGAGAGATACCCTGAGCCATGCAGCAACTTTGATGCAGGGTAAACAAATTAAAACTTTTCCAGAAGAGTTACTAAGGTCCCAGGAAAAAAAAAATTCATTGCCGGATAAAGATTTATTACAGTTCTCCATTTTCATTTCTTAATATTCAGTGAATTTGAAAGTATGTGGTGTTCTGACTTCTGATGATCAAATGCCAGCCCCAAAGCAGATAACTTTGTTATTGCACATGAGAGCTCAATCTGACAGAGGCATTCAAGATTTGATGAATGCTTGGAAACAGTAAATTTGCAAGGTGTATTGCTGTGTGTCCGTAACATATTCCAAATATTGATCTTTTCCCCTGGTATATTAAAAATCAGAAACATAAGCAGTCGCTCAATACAAACACTCAGTCAATGTGTTATTTATCAAGTGTGTCAAATGATAAACTTTCTAATTCATAAGCTTGCAGCCATTGGCAGCTTTGGCATATAAATGATTAGGAAGCTCTGTCCATGACAGTTGACCTTTGATATTCTTTTCACAAAGCTGATCTGCCTGATCATCACTTCGTAAACATGATCAAGTGAATCGGCCTGATCAACGGATGAAGATATGAATGTAAGAAAAGGATAGTAAGTGCTCAGTGGGAGCATACATAAGTTCTTAAATTTATTAAGATGGGATCTCAAATTGAAGTCAGTTGGGCTCCTGAAAATAATAATAATAATAATAATAATAATAATAATAATAATAATAATGGTTGATTGATTGGTACCGGACCCTCTGACTGGGTTGCCCCAGCCACTGTGGGCGACTTCCAACAGAATATAAAAATACAATGAAACACTGTAAAAATACAATGAAATATGGGGGAGAACTGACAGTGTCCCTCCTGATAAGCACAGTGATAATCTGGGATATAAGGATGCTGGTGTTTTTTGTTTATTGGTTTGTTTTGTTTTGTTTTTTGAAGAAGAAGCTGTGTTCCTAGAAGCAAGCCATATTCTTCCATAAAGGTAAAGGTAAAGGACCCCTGGACGGTTAAGTCCAGTCAAAGGCGACTATGGGGTTGCGGCACTCGGAAACCAGAGCGCACAGAAATGCCGTTTACCTTCCCGCCGCAGTGGTACCTATTTATCTACTTGCACTGGTGTGCTTTTGAACTGCTAGGTTGGCAGGAGCTGGGACAGAGCACCAGCTCTACTAAGGGAATCTAGTTATAATTCACTGCTGCACCTTTGCACCTCTGTATGGCTCCAACTAGTTACTGAAGGTCCCACTTTGCACACAGGATTTCAGCCACCTGGACAGATTGCAACTGCTTGCGATATTAATAGTATGTGGTTTGCATATATCAACACAATAAAGAGAACTCCAGTTTGGATAATGTAGAGGCCTAACACAGTTAAAAGAATGCTATTGTGAAAAACTTTATTTATTTATTTTTAAAGAATATTTATTAAATTTTCCAATTTTTTAAACAAACAAACAAAAACAGAACAAACAAAAACATTAAAAAAGACATAAAATTCATAAATCATACTTTGAATAACAAACTTCTCAGACCTCCTCATACTTCTCCTCCTTGTATCCCAATTTAAGTTATTTCTTCAGCAAATCCTTCATTTAAAGCATTACAGCTTATAACACTACCTTATTTTTCAAACCCTTTCCCCCCATCTATGTTCCTTTATATCATTACAGCTAGAAACCACTCAATTTCAATCCAACACCAATTAAGTTTCCTTAATATTGCAATATTTCTGTAGGTAGTCCTTAAATTTTTTCCAATCTTCTTCAGCCGACTCTTCTCCCTGGTCACGGATTCTGCTCATCATTTCTGCCAATCCCATACAGTCAATCAGTTTCATCTGCCATTCTTCCAGAGTGGGTAGATCTTGCATCTTCCAATACTTTGCGATGCTGCTGTTGTAGCATACATAAAAAAAGTTCTGTCCTTCTTTGGCACCACTTGGCCGGACATGCCCAAGAGAAAGGCCTCTGGTTTCTTCAAGAAGGTATATTTAAATACCTTTTTCAATTCATTATATATCATTTCCCAGAAAGCCTTAATCCTGGGGCACGTCCACCAAAGGTGAAAGAATGTTCCTTCATTTTCCTTACATTTCCAACACTTATTATCGGGCAAATGGTAGATTTTTGCAAGCTTGACTGGGGTCATGTACCACCTATATATCATTTTCATAATATTCTCTCTTAAGGCATTACATGCCGTAAATTTAATCCCGGTGGTCCACAACTGTTCCCAGTCAGCAAACATAATATTGTGCCCAAGTCTTGTGCCCATTTAATCATTGCAGATTTAACCATTTCATCCTGAGTATTCCATTTCAACAGCAAGTTATACATTTTTGACAAAGTCTTAGTTTTGGATTCTAGCAATTCTGTTTCCAATTTAGATTTTTCCACCTGGAAACCAACTTTCTTGTCTAAATTATAAACCTCCATTATCTGATAGTAATGAAGCCAATCTCGCACTCTATCTTTCAGTTTCTCAAAACTCTGCAATTTCAGTCTGTCCCCTTCTTGTTCCAAAATTTCCCAATATTTTGGCCATTTGGCCTCCATGTTAAGTTTTCTCTGAGCCTTAGCCTCCATTGGTGACAACCACCTTGGAGTTTTGTTTTCCATAAGATCCTTATATCTAATCCATACATTAAACAGTGCTCTCCTGACAATATGGTTTTTGAAAGCTTTGTGTGCTTTAACCCTGTCGTACCACAAATATGCATGCCACCCAAATACATTGTTAAACCCTTCAAGATCCAAAATGTCTGTGTTCTCAAGAAGCAGCCAATCTTTCAACCAGCAGAATGCTGCTGATTCATAATAAAGTTTGAAGTCTGGCAGGGCAAATCCACCTCTTTCCTTTGCATCAGTTAATATCTTAAATTTTATTCTAGGCTTCTTGCCCTGCCAGACAAATTTAGAAATGTCTTTTTGCCACTTCTTGAAACAGTCCATTTTGTCCAAAATTTGCAAAGTTTGAAACAAAAACAACATTCTAGGCAGTACATTCATCTTTATAACTGCAATTCGCCCCAACAAGGAAAGCTTCAAATTCGACCAAATTTCTAAATCTTTTTTCACTTCAGCCCAACATTTTTCATAATTATCTTTAAACAAATTCCCATTTTTAGCTGTCATGTTAATCCCCAAATATTTCACTTTCTTAACCACAGTCAGACCTGTTTCATTCTGAAACTTTTCTCTCTCAATCGGTGTTAAATTTTTCTCAAGAACCTTGGTTTTTAACTTATTCAATTTAAATCCTGCAACCTGACCAAATTCTTGAATTAAATCTAAAACTCTTTTAGTACTAGATTCTGGCTCCTGTAGTGTCAAAACTAGATCATCTGCAAATGCTCTTAATTTGAACTGTTTGGCTCCGACCTGTATACCTTTAACCATCCGGTCCCTTCTAATCATGTTCAGCAAAACCTCCAGGACCGATATAAAAAGCAGAGGGGAAATTGGGCATCCCTGTCGTGTCCCTTTTTCTATCTTGAACTGTTCTGTAACCACATTGTTTACAATTAGTTTAGCCATTTGTTCTGAATATATTGCACCAATACCATTCTCAAAACCATGGCCTACCCCCATACCCTGTAGGTTCTTTTTCATAAAACTCCAAGAAATATTGTCAAAGGCTTTCTCCGCGTCCACAAATATCAAAACTGCCTTAGTATTTATGTTCACTTCTAACTTTTCCAAAATGTCAATTATATTCCTTAAGTTGTCCGAGAGATGTCTACCCGGGAGAAAGCCCGCCTGGTCCTTATGGATCTCCTCAATCAGTACTTTTTTCAGTTTCTTAGCTAAAATGTCAGCAAAGATTTTGTAATCCACATTTAATAGGGATATGGGACGGTAGTTCCTAAGTTGAGTCTTTTCAGTCTCTGTCTTTGGTATTAGTGTAATGTAGGCCTCTTTCCACGATTATTGTGAAAAACTTTACATAATGTACTAAGAGAGCAGCAGGAACTAAGACAGCCAAGTTTAATGTGCACTGTTTTTGTGTTACATCTTAAAGCAACATATCACTGAAATGTTAAATACTGTGGATATGGCACAATAAGTTATCAGCAACACTTCTTTGGATCCAGATTTTAGTTCCCCTAATAAAATTAGGCCAACGGAAAAAACCCCAAGTTTATTACGGTTTGGGAGTTGTACGTCCATCACACCCGTCATCTCATTTAAAATAGAAATACAGTGGTACCTTGGTTTTCGAACTCAATCCATTCTGGAAGTCCATTCAACTTTCAAAACGTTTCATAACCAAGGCGCAGCTTCTGAGTGGCTGATTGGCCCCAGAAACAATGCTGACAGCCAAAACGGAGGTTCAGTCTCCAAAAAACATTCGCAAACTGGAACACTTACTTCCGGGTTTGCGGTGTCCAGGAGCCGATTTGTTCGTCAACTAAGCCGTTCAGGAACCAAGGTACCACCATAACCGTACATAGGTTGGATTCAGACTTCAGTTTCTATGGATGTAAAGAATCTTCCATCTGGGAAAGGGTATTGATCCGGTGGAGTGGCACTGAAGTCAGAGGAGAGGTAACATATATCTTCTGCAATGAGCTCTATGTGGGACTACCTTTGATGGTGACCCGGAAACTACAACTGATCCAGAATGCGGCAGCTAGACTGGTGACTGGGAGCACCCGCCAAGACCATATAACACTGGTCTTGAAAGACCTACCCTGGCTCCCAGTACGTTTCTGAGCACAATTCAAAGGTGCTGACCTTTAAAGCCCTAAACGGCCTGGGTCCAGTATACCTGAAGGAGCGTCTCCACCTCCATCGTTCTGCCCAGACAGTGAGGTCCACCGGCAAGGGCCTTCTGGCAGTTCCCTCACTACAAGAAGCCAAGTTACAGGGAACCAGGCAGAGGGCCTTCTCGGTAATGGCACCTGCCCTGTGGAACACCCTCCCACCAGATGTCAAAGAGAAAAATAACTACCAAACTATTAGAAGAAATCTGAAGGCAGCCCTGTTTAGGGAAGCTTTTAATGTTTAATAGGTTATTATAATTTTAGTGTTTTGTTGGAAACTGCCCAGAGTGGCTGGGGAAACCCAGCCAGATGGGTGGGGTATAAATAATAAATTATTATAATAATAATATTCTTATTTCTCTGCTGCCCCCAATGCTTCTTCCCACACAGGGATCCTCCAGTCCACTGGAAAAGTGTGGGCGATGGTGCTAAGATATCCAGTGGAATACTGGGGGGGGGGGAATCTTTCCCCCCTCTAACAGCAGAAGCATCCCCTGAGTAGTTTAAAAGAAGTCTGAATCGAACCTTATACATCATTGCAAATACTGTAAAAATACCCCGGACAACAAAAGAATTGGACAAAGTCCACTTTGTTGAAACTGACCAACTGTTTATCAATACATGTGGCATTCATTAATATGTTCTGTGAATATGTGACTTTCCCTTCTGAAATGATGTATCCTTCCTTCCCCCAATGTTATGTCTAGGAGCGTTTTACACAGACACCCTGAATTAATTGTAAACAGGGACAACTGCCTGGCTCCCATCAGCAGGATGTTTAAAATATGTTTTAAAAGCTAGCAGATGGACACTTCTACCATTCTGTGATAAACAGCACCATGTTCCAGAGGCATAAAACAAACAGATTACACATTGAATGGAAAAGGGCAAAGTACAAATCAATCATTCCAAGTAATAAGCTATCTGCCAGCAATAGCTTAGTAAAGGACATGGGAGTATTTATTTTGGTATTCTGTCCACAAATATTTCACAGGGAAAACCTCTGTGATGACATACCAAATCTTGGTATACCAAAGACTGAGACTGGAGATTTTAGATAGCACAGGAGTCAGAGAACTAAGCACTTTACTCAAAGGGCTTAATACTAACCAGGTCTTGCAGGTCCAGAAATGTAAAGCAAAAATATATGGGCATTTAAAAAATGATGAAAATGTATACTTTTCTTTTAAGCACTGCCCAGGAACTGTTACCACAACAATTTCATTTGCAATTTGGTTCCTTGATGCTTCTCCAGTCCTTCACAGTATCCTTACACATCCCCTTACTCTGGAACCCCACAACCCATTAAAGAAACAATGAAAATGCTGGTTCTAATACTGAAGAATTGTCCTGTAATAGACAGTAATCTCTCACATACTGCCAAAATCTATTTTAGAAATCAACAGCTGAATCAGGAATCAAAATCCTGGCAGACAAAATAGCCTGGGACTCAGCTATACAGCTGCAAATAAAATGTTTTGCATGTGTTTTAAGTGCAATATACAATGTGACGCTAGATGTTGAGCCTCATGGAAAATTCAATGTGTTTTTTAAGAACACATTTTCAAAACTTTTTTTTTTTATATGTGTGTAGGTTCCACCCTGGACTCCAAAGGACCATGACAAACTCATTAGCCTTCACATATGGGTGACACTGTGCAAACAATTCAATGCATTAAAAGAGACCCCATGTGTATATAATGCAAGGAAGCTAAAGGATTGAAGGGGCTAGGAAACAGCCACTTTGGCAGAAACTACTTTGGGATATTGGACAGGGGCAATATAAAGGCAAACTAACATGCAGTGTTTCTTACTCAGGAAGACAGGGAGTTAGCTGTAGATTTGCAAGTTATCAAACATGCCTACAATTGAACCCAATTGAATTACCAACTTTCCATGAGAGGCACAGAACTAATTATATAAGCAAGTCTTCCTTTCTGTTCCATAAGTAGATATTTTGCACTATGAAAGGTCCACACCTAGGCTCGTTGTTGGTCTTTTCACCTTCTTCTTCATCATCCCACAAAATGTGAATTCCCCCCACCTTCCCTTTTCAAAACTAACCATGGGTAAAGTAAAGGTAAAGAGACCCCTGACCATTAGGTCCAGTCGTGGCCGACTCTGGGGTTGCGGCGCTCATCTCGTTTTACTGGCAAAGGGAGCCGGCATACAGCTTCCGGGTCATGTGGCCAGCATGACTAAGCCGCTTCTGGCGAACCATAGAAGCACACAGAAATGCCGTTTACCTTCCCGCCGGAGCAGTATCTATTTATCTACTTGCACTTTGATGTGCTTTTGAACTGCTAGGTTGGCAGGAGCAGGGACCGAGCAACGGGAGCTCACCCCATCGCGGGGATTCGAACTTCCAGCCTTCTGATCAGCAAGTCCTAGGCTCTGTGGTTTAACCCACAGCGCCACCCGTGTCCAGCACTGTATTTGCATCAATGTTTGTGCTGTCTATGCATAGATCCAATGAAAATCCCATAAAGGGAAGGAAGGATGTAAACATAGAGGGATGGAGCATGTAATATGCTGCCAATATCCCAACAATTCTTAGAAGATTGGGAGAACTACGTACATCTGCACTAGGCTTTAACAGAAACAAACTTAAGATTCCTGAAGGATAAAGGGTTGCCATAAAAGCAGCCAAAAACTACAATCCAACAAGACCGACATATTAACATGGAGAAAATAAGAGCCAGCTTGGATTGGCTAACCAAAGGCATAAACAGGGATACCTAGTTAAATTTAACAATCACCACAACAAATCATGGTACATTTTTCCTGGAGATTTGAAAAGGGTCTGAAAATTGAAATACTGATATGTGATAATAGTGCCAACTCTCCCTGACAACATTCCTACATTAATTGGTGATAAACGTAAAGTTCAAAGATCTATTGTGATTTCATTGTAATGTATACAGAACATGTTTGTTTGAAAATATTTGTGGATGGCAATGAGAGGAAATAGGTTATGGCAGACTATCAGCACTTTCATGATTTCTGTTAGAAGCATAGCCCAAATGAATAGTGATGCTTTATGTTAAGATAATCCATAAGCAAGATTAAAACATCGCATTAACTAAATTGGAACCCCCTCCCCTCCAAAAAAAAGAAAAGAAAGAAAATCAGGAGAGGTGACAGGGATACCAGAAATACAATGGGGAAAAGGATGCAGAGAAATGGAGACATCGCACATTGGAAAGATGATGAGCGCTACCAGACTGTCACTATTTTTCAGGTGGGAGTCATGCACATCCCAGCAAATTCAGGTTGCACAATGAAAAATAGTCTGGAGCTCTCACAAAACAAGCCCACTTCCCCTAACCGGTGGTGATTTTTTAAGGATTGAAGTTGTTGAGGTTTTTTTAGGGTTGAAGTTGTTGAGGGTTGGGGTTTTTTTAGGATTTTACCCCAGGAAATAAACTGCCACAGGGCCCAGATTAAACTGACCGGCGGGCCAGATTAGGCCCCCGAAATGGACTTAAACTATTTGTGATGAATTTGGTGGGAAATGCAGTGGAAAGTATGGGCTAACTCCTATAACACAATGTTACCTAATCTCTCCACCAACAAATAAGGATATCTCTCCACCAGCAAATAAGGATGAATACTCATCAAACTGGTCGTTTGGAAGTGACCAATATTTATTTAAAAGATTTTGGAAAAAGCAAACAGAGGCAAATAATAATAATGTGATACATCAGTATCCATGAGCAGGCTCGTTCACTTCCCCAACAACTGCAAAGTGGTAAACTTGTTTTTATTCACTTCACAGTACACACTGTACATTAGAATCCGTGTGACTTAATGTTCTCTATACAAAAAGTCCTTGACTGTTTATCACTTAAAGGGTCCCTAACGTGCTGGCTTTACATGTCCTGCTGTTGTTTTTTAAATGAAGGAACATTTAATCATGAATTTCCACCTGCACTAAAGCGGTTTACTAGCCCAGTTATCTGGTATCTTTTAACGTACTTTGAATGCCACAAGAGCTTACTATACAGTTGAAGGTGTTATAGGGATTATCAGACCTCCACAGATTCATTTTTAGTTTCTAGGTACTAGCCCAAGCTACATTCCCCACCCCCTTCCACAGTGTTTCTGTAAGAGTTCTGCCTTTTATAACATTAGTGCTTGGTGGTTTTATTGTTTTTATTGACTTTTTATTGTGATCTGAACTGTGTGCTTTTATTGAATGAAAGATGCTTTTCAATTTGGGGGAAATGTTAAATATGTGGCTTACACAAAGTTCTTTCTTATATGCTCAACAGTTCCTGCTTACCACACACAGAGCCTATTTTCTTGTCCCTATCCCTGGTTAATTGCTACACTCTTGCGCCTTTGGGAATCAATTTTTTCAAGTTCATTGGCATCAGTTGTTTGACTTGCCATTCTGTAGGCTTCCGTTTCCCTACACTTAGGGCGATAGACAGAATGGCCCCATCACTAAATAAGAGGAGACAGATTAGCATAAAAATTGCATGTGCTAATTTATATGCATAGAGGCACATTTAGAAATAATTGCTATAAACAGAGATGGAAGCACTAATGCTTTTGCCATAGAGGGGAAGACTGTGACCAGGGAACCCGTCTGCTTGCTCCAACTACTGCCATCCATGCGCAAACCATTGATGTTGACATGAGTCAACATCATGAGTCCCTCCCCCCCAGTGGAAACTCACCTCTCAGGTGAGCACCATTGCCATTATAAGAGAACAAGGGAGATGTTCATAGTGAATTCCAGCATTCCTTTTTCTGGAAAAACAGAACTGGGTGTTGATGACTGGGAGGGGTAGCTAATGCCACAGAAGGCAGAATCAGGATTCAAGATGACCTTAACAGATTGGAGAACTGGGCCAAAACGTACAAAATGAATTTCAATAGGGGCAAATGTAAGATTCTACACAGGCAGGAAAAAAAACAGCTGCACCAATATAAGGTGGAAAGGATATGGGGGCCTTTACTAAACCACAAGCTTAACATGAGTCAACAGTGTGATGCAGAACCAAGCGAATAAATAAATAAATGCTAATGCTATTCTTGGTGCTGGAGGAGACTCTTGAGAGTCCCATGGACTGCAAGAAGATCAAACCTATCCATTCTTAAGGAAATCAGCCCTGAGTGCTCACTGGAAGGACAGATCCTGAAGCTGAGGCTCCAATACTTTGGCCACCTCATGAGAAGAGAAGACTCCCTGGAAAAGACCCTGATGTTGGGAAAGATGGAGGGCACAAGGAGAAGGGGATGACAGAGGACGAGATGGTTGGACAGTGTTTGCGAAGCTACCAGCATGAGTTTGACTAAACTGTGGGAGGCAGTGGAAGACAGAAGTGCCTGGCATGCTCTGGTCCATGGGGTCACAAAGAGTTGGACACGACTAAACGACTAAACAACAACAACAACAATGCTAGTTAGATTTTTGATAAAAGAAGAGATTGATGCATCCTGTCTCCAACAGGTGGAACCCACAAACAGGAGCACCAAAGTGCCATATAGCTTGTTACATTCCATTTTACCAGCTAATAAAGCCCACTTACAATAGGATAGTCATGTCTTCCTTACATATATTAAGCCAAACTTAAAACAGCGCAGAAGAGGCTATTACTGATGAAATATGTCGGAGTCGAGTCTTCAACCATGTATAATAATGGGAGCAGCAGCTCAAGCAGTGAACCTTGGTATTAGAATAAGAACATTACAAGCATTTGCCTATTTTCATCTGTGAAATGTTGGAAGGCAGGCTCTTGCAGGAAAGGATTTCCTCTTGCCTGAAATTACTGGCCTGGGGTTGAATGGCAAAGCAATTGCAACCCAGGATTGGCAAGCCGGAGGCAGCCTATGCACCATATACAGGATCCCTGCCATCCTATACATGATGTTTAATGTGTCTTTGCACTTATTGTGCTCAGTCTCTTAAAGTGTGAAAAGCAGCTGCAGGGGCTGATAATAATTGAGTTCACAGCAGTTGTGTAGGAGCAGTTTCAACCCTGTTCCCTACATTCCCCGTTATGATCCTGATGAAAATTCTTCCTCCGAAGTTCCTATTTGCCTCTGAGAAACTTGCAGTTTTTGTCTATCCCTCCATCATATCTTAATGGGTAGACCTAGCATCCCAGAAACCTACATTATTTCCCTGGATCCCATTTTCCCATTCACGTCTTACTTAATTGCTTAATTACTTAATTGTAGTCAAATTCACAGCATCTTTCCATTTTCCTAAAAAAATAAATACCCACCCCAAACTCCAGAATAACAGCACTGCCATACACCACTCTAATTTCCCCTCCCAAAAAATAGCTACGATGGGTGCTTTTTGCAGTGGCATTAGCAGAGTGATTAGTTAATGGTTTTTAAATATTTGCAAACTCAGAGGGCAGTGGGAATCATATTTTTGGTATGAAATAAGACCCATTAGGAATATCATAAACACCTGTCTTTGCTGCTACCTTGTGCTTTTATGATACTCCCCATCACAGCTGCACTAACATTCTGAATAACAGAATGTGGGACAACAATCAGTTCCCCAAAATAAAATGCTTAAAAATAAACTAAGGAAGTTCCTTCTCTAGAGTCTAGGCAATTGGTGTTTCACGCTAGTTAGCCCTTTGCCTGATTTACTAGATATGCTCTTCTAAAAGTCCATCAATTTTATGCCTTTAGTCATTGGCTAAAATCACTAAGAGGCGGGAGCAGGCTAGTTTCTCATAAATCAAAACATTTCTGCATGTGGTGCCTCATTTCTCACCTTCCACAAGAACCAGAAGCTTACTTTACAAAATAAAGCTCCACACTTGACAAATATGGCTCAGCTGGGGGTGGACACCAATGTGTGTCTTCAGTTCTTTTTAGTACTGGAATACCTAGCAAATATTATTTCACGGTTTCTACACACAAATTTAAATGAAATTATTTAGACATGCACAGAACAATGCCTCTGAAATAAAAGTTTTCTCTTGTGGTGGTGAAGTAGTCATTCACCAAAAAATAGAAGTATTGGGATATGCTATTCCAGACTGCAGTTACCTGATTTACAAATTATAAATAACCTGGGTGTCCTGCTTGAAAAATCTGTCTTTAAATGCCTTTGGATAACTTGTTATTCCATGTTTAATTAATACTTCCTACTAAAAGTCGAAGTTGGTTATTCACAGCCACCCCCTCATATGCTACAGACTGTGACCTTTCTGCCCCATTAAGATAGGTGACAGTATATTTTCCAACCGGACATAAATGGGAATTTTAATTGAGGGAGATTGCCATTCTCTCTAATTATGAAAAATGCCAGAACAGAGCCGATCAAGAGAGCAGAGCAGTCATCTTCCCATGTTACCCACTGAACAAATATGTTAATCCAGTTAGAAAGGTTAGGCAGCTTTAGATGTTCAGCCCAGTGTGTCTTAATAATCTAGATCTCTTCTCAGATTAGGCCTTTCATGGTAAAATACTATCCAGAGTTCAGGTCAGTATTTCAGCTGTAAATAAATACACACACCATCAGCCCTGGTGCATTTTGTCAACAGAAAATGAGAAGGAAACCTGTTTTAATTGTTGCAAGGCTATCTGGTCTATTGGTGAACAGGAGCATGAATGGAAGTTTCCAGTGCTATGTCAGGATAATCATGGGAAAACCATGGTTAATCATGTGCTGAACACATAAGAAATTCTCCGCTACAAATAATTGTATCTGTCTTTAGGAGAAAGAAAACCCTGTAAGGCCATACCTCCTGCTGACACGTAGTTAAAGGAACAAGCTTCTGATGCCAGTCAAGCAATGGCTGTCTGCCAAGATACAAATAAGGTTAATTTTTTTGGAGCTACCTTTTGCACTTCATTCTTCTTTTGCACTTCATTCTGACCCTCATTCTTTTGAATACAGTCATACCTCGGGTTGAATGTGCTTCAAGATGAGCGTGTTCGAGTTGCACTCCACGGCAACCCGGAAGTAACGGAGTGTGTTACCTCCGGGTTTCACCGCTTGCGCATGCGCAGATGCTCAAAATGACGCCACGTGCATGTGCAGAAGCGACGAAAAGTGACGCGTGTGTGCGCAGACGTGCCGTCGCTAGTTCCGCTTGCTTCTAGATGATAACTGGGCTCCGGAACGGATTCCGTTCGCATCTAGAGGTACCACTGTACTGCACCTTGGCCCACAAGCTTGTTAATTGAATCTTTGTCCATTTTTATCAAGGTTAGAGTCTTGGCCTCCTGAGCATCATATCTGAGATGAGATTTAATATTTATTAATTAAATTTGTATACCTGTAGCATTTGATCTGCGATGACTCCTTCACAGCTGCAGGTGACTGTGTTCTGTTACAGTCCATTGGATGCTGGGTATGCATTTGTGAATGGAGCTGTAAGCTAGTCCTGCATGGTCATGTTTCCCAGCGGAAGTTATTATCAGATTAATCAAAAATCATGGAGGATAAGGCTGTCAATGGTTATTAGCTATTGTAGATATGTTCTGCCTCTAGGGTTGAAGGCACTATGCCTCTGAATACCAGTTATTTCAAATTGCAAGTGGGGAGAGTTGTTTCACTCAGGTCAATCCTGCTCAGGTCCTATAAGGTAAAAGGTAAAGGTAAAGGACCCTTGGAAGGTTAAGTCCGATCAAAGGCAACTATGCCTTTGTGGTGTTCACCTCGCTTTCAGGCTGAGGGAGCCAGCATTTGTCCATAGGCAGCTTTCTGGGTCATGTGGCCAGCATGACTAAACCGCTTCTGGCGTAACGGAACACCGTGACAGAAGCCAGAGCACAAAGAAATGCCATTTACCTTCCCGCCACAGCGGTACCTATTTCTCTACTTGCATTGGCGTGCTTTCAAACTGCTAGGTTGGCAGGAGCTGGGACAGAGCAACGGGAGCTCACTCCGTCAAGGGAATTTGAACCACCAACCTTCTGATCGGCAAGCCCATGAGACTCAGTGGTTTAGACCACAGTGCCACCCATGTTCTGTAGGCATTTGGTTGGTCGCTGTGAGAACGGGTTGTTGGACTAGATGGGCCTCTTTGATGTGATCTAGCAGGGCTCTTCTTAAGGAAGGCAATATGACAAGCTTTGCTACAGAGGGCAAACACTGGATTATGCTCAGAGAACCTTCCATTAGATATAGATTTAGATTTTCTTAGTGCACCTCCAACCCAAATGTCACTTGCATGCAGTGTTACCACTCACAAGGACATCATTAAGCACTCTGATTTGGGTGTCACAGGTTATCCAGGGCTGGAACTGGACACATAATAATAATAATAATAATAATAATAATAATAATAATAAAGTATTATTTATACCCCGCCCTTCCTGGTTTAAAAACCGGGCTCAGGGCGGCTAACAGCAAATATAAAACATTGATTAAAATGTGACTTTAAAACAGCATAAAATACAACATAAAATGCAGCATCAATATCAATAAAATTCTAAAATTCAGGGGTCATTTTGGGAAGAAGAAAAAAAAAACCAGTCAGTAGACATCAAGTGATCACCAGGGCTAACTGGTCAAGTTGGTCCTACTAGGGTCAGCAAGGAGATCAGGGAAGAGTTTAAATGTGGGTTCCGAGAAAGGGTTTCTTCATAGAAGAGGAAAGGGGAAAGGGAATAGAGGATCAGGCTAATTCAAATTGAAGGCCAGGTGGAATAGCTCTGCCTTACAGACCCTGCGGAAGGAGATCAAGTCCTGCGTTTCAAAGAAGCGTTTCAGTTAAATGTGTTGTAAATTTAAACAGGGAAAACAGGTAGAGAAAAACAGGGCTCCACGGCACCATCTGGTGGCACAATGTTATATCGCATATACAGTGCATATAAATCACTTTTTCTTTACCAGTCTAGCTGCGTCCCAGGTCTGCATGAAAAGAATATAAACAGCAAGCAGGCCTGTTTTACTGTGATAAAAGATGTCCCTTTCTAAATGTAGTCCTTGATTCTACAAATACTCCGATGGATTGGTGCCTTTATCGCATTGTTGAATCTTCCATGGGAAAGAGACATTTTGTTTATGCCATTTGGATATTTCAGTGAGAAAAGATCAAAGAACTATAAATCAAACAAGTTTTATGGGGCTTTTACTGCCTCTCCTTCTCAAACTAATGTGACTGTCTGTGCAGTTTTGAGACCAGAGTCTGTATAAAATTGGGGCAGTAAATTGCCATAAATCCTTGCTTTATCTGAAACTTGATATACCTGACTTAGATGCACCTACTATGATGATACCATTAGAAGCAATCGCATGTCAGGTGGGCACCAACCATAACAATAAAAAAACACCTTTATATACGCCATCTATATCCATGGAAATTCACACTTCTGCAAGATACACGAACGCATACTTTCTGAAAATAAATAAATAACTGACCTCTATCCATGGACTGTGAGCAAGTGTCAAACCTCAAAGATAATATAAAAATATAATAAAATTTTAAAACAGAAAACCCCAAGCCTACGTGAAATGCAACATTTTTCTGAAACAGATCTGCACACTTATGCATGCAGAGAAGCCTACGAATTGTAAAAGAACTCAGCTAGTTCTTCCAGGAAAATATGTCTCACTTCATACTCCTTCTTTCCCCAAGTACTGTTAAGGGTTGCCCTTTTGGAACCTCGCTTTCTTTGTGATGACAGAAACAGGAATACACAGGGTCTACAGACGTAAATATAGTGAGTGTAAGGGATGAGGGAGGCACCATGATGGAGAAGGCAAGTACAGACCCTCCAAGTGTCCCTATTATCCAGGGATATCGCTGATTTGGAGAAGCCATCCCGGTATCTGATTTGATCCTAGAATGTCCCACTTTTCCTTAGGATGTCCCTATTTTCATTGGAGAAATATTGGAGGGTAAGGAGTTATCCGACCCCCGAGCCATCTGAAGGCAATCCTGTATAGGGAAGGTTTTTTAAAAAAAAAATGTTTAATGTTTTATTACTGTATTTTTCCCTGTATAAGATGTATTTTGGGGAACTCCAAATTAAGAAAACCCCACAGCACTACCTGTGTATAAGACGAGTCCCAATTTTAAACCTATTTTTTTGGTAAAAAAAACCCCTAGTCTTATACACACAAAAATACAGTATGTTTTTATATGTGTTAGACACTGCTTAGAGTGGCTGGGCTAACCCAGGAAGATGTGTGGGGTATAAATAGTAAAATTATCATTATGGAATGGGACGTCAATATTTCCATCAGAGGAATGTTGGAGGGTATGCAAGTATTACTTTTATTGACAACACTGACACATTTTGAAAGAAATTATTCAATTTGCAAAAGAAATTGGAACAAAATTGATGCATGACGCAGAAAGCAGGGATAGTCACACAAACACACTAAAAGTGCTGTAAAGTTCTACTGCATTTATCTATATCAGAGAAGTTTTTGTCACTTTCAAACTTATTTCTATCCAGGAATGTAGAATTCATCAAATGTTATTTCAATCTGCACACACATCTCTGCCAACTTTTCGCTGGTTAAAAACCAGTATCAACCTTTCAATTAAAAGAAATCACATGCATAAGCCGTGAAAACATCCCCCCCACACACATCTGAAAACTTTTAAACTTGTCAAAACTCATCATAAACCTTCCAATTCAAAACAAACCTTATTACACACACATACTCAAGTAGAATAAAGTTTCCAAAAAAAAAAAGTCCTCTTGCAACATCAATTTCTACCGAAGCAAAATATTTGTTTGTATTACAGGTTTTTTGGCGGGGTATGGTGGTATTGAAGAGATTATGAGGTTTTGAACTATATTTATAGCCATTTTTTGGACTGGGTAAACCATCTGACCACACACCCCACCACCCGTAGCAAACTGTGTGTGTCTTGCTAGCAAACAACAGTTTCCCCATCTATTCATCAGTGGAAGATACATATATGTGATATACAGTCGTACCTCTACTTACGAATCTTCGGGTTACGGCCACACACACATGCGCAGAAGCGCTCAATCATGCCGCGTGCATGTGCAGAAGCACGCCTCTATTTACGTAATTTTTGGGGTGCGAATGGACCCCCAGAACAAATTAAGTTCATATCTGGAGGGTCCACTGTATTGGTAATGAGGAAAAACTGTGCTTTTGTTTAATATATTCCAAGACTAAAGCTCAGGGATACTAAAAGTTGCAGTCCACAAACATCTGGAGGCAACAGGTTGAAGAAGACTGATTTAATTAAAGACATTTTCATAACATTTGGGAAGCTAGTCTCTCTGGTTTTCTGCATTTACGTTGTTCGCATACATTTTCAGATCCACATGTACAGCAATATAATTTACTTCATCTGTATCACATTGAGAAGCTAGCCACTTGGATGTAGAAACCACTTAATGCGGAATTATTTTCCATTTACTATGGCAGAGTAAGACAGTAACCAGCTTTCCTTTAACTGTTTTTCCCCTTAAAAAAATAAAATCAACATCTCATTGCAATTTGCCGATAGTTATTCAGAGGATTAGTTAAGAAATGTCAGTGAACAGATACCGCCTGCTCATTAACATTCATGGCATTACCCCTTCTGGTGGGTTGGTTTCAGCTGCTGATAGAGCAATACTTTAAAAAGATATTGGCTTGGCTGCAAAACAGCTGCTCAGCAAAGCCACCATGCAGGGGGAATTGGTGATAATGAAATGATAGTATTACGACAACTCTGGGAGGATAATATATCTTAAGCTGCTTTGAGGTATGCCTTGTGTTGTCTGAGTACTAATAAACACAACTGTTTGTCCAGTCCTGTAAGGGGTTGTTCCTCAGTGGGCAAACAGTTCAGAACCCCATCGTTTCCTGAAATTCAAGCAGAGCAATAACTGTGAATCAAATCTCTGCAAATTGTGATGTTTCTTTGTTCCATACATACTTTCAAGGATGAAAGAATATCAGCTGATTTGCTCCAGTGCTCCTTTACTTGAGGCACTTGATGTCAGGACATTTGGAAGTGCTTAAATAATAGTTCTAAAGTTGTGGCTCACTGTTGCTGCATGCGGCATAGATGGTTGGTACCCAGCTGTTAACCTGGAGAGCACATGTTTTCCTTTAAATGCTCCAGAGCAACAGAAGAGTGTGCAGCTGGTGTCATTTGGTCACATACCTCCTTCGACCCTCCATCAGCTTTCTACTCCTGACTTTATGTAGGACAAAACAGCAAGTCGTACTCACTACAATAAACAGGGAAACAGATTTCGCAAAGAAGCCAGAAGGCCATTGCAGGGTGATGCACATTCTCCTGATATTTCAAAGCTTTCAAAGGAATGTGGATTGTCCACTACTAATCCTGTTTAGTTGGGTAGGAGAGCTGAAAAAATGGCACACCTGGCAACCAATGCGCTCCTTGGGTTTCAGATAGTACATGGGTAGACAAGTCTTAAAAGCGCTGCAAACAATTTTACATGGCCCTCTAGCAGCTATGAATGCTTATTAATCAGAAGCAATGTATTTAGGGTTAACTCTGAAAGTGTATACAGTGGTATCTCGGAAGTTGAACAGAATCTGTCCCAGAAGTCTGTTTGACTTCCAAAACGTTTGGAAACCAAGACGTGGCTTCCGAATGGCTGCAGGAAGGTTCTGCAGCCAATCGGAAGCTGCAGAAGTCATGTCAGACGTTCGGATTCCAAAGAATGTTCGCAAACCGGAACACTCACTGCCGCGGTTGCGGCGTTCGGGAGCCAAAATGTTTGATTCGCAAGGCGTCCGGAATCCAAGGTACAACTGCACTCGATTTTGACCAAACTAAGCCTCCTAGAGCAAAACATACATCAGGAGGTTTAATTTGGTCAGCATCAATTATACACTTCCATAGTTAACACTAAATACATTAATTCCGGTAAATGAGCCGCCATAGCTGCTAGAGGGCCATGAAAATTTGTGTCCCAGGCTTTTTAGACTTGTCTACCCATGTACTGTGGGATGCGGGTGACGCTGTGGGTTAAACCACAGAGCCTAGGACTTGCCAATCAGAAGGTTGGCGGTTCAAATCCCTGTGACGGGGTGAGCTCCCGTTGTTCGGTCCCTGCTCCTGCCAACCTAGCAGTTCGAAAGCACGTCAAAGTGCAAGTAGATAAATAGGTGGGAAGGTAAACAGTGTTTCCGTGCGCTGCTCTGGTTCACCAGAAGCGGCTTAGTCATGCTGGCCACATGACCCGGAAGCTGTACGCCGGCTCCCTCGGCCAATAAAGTGAGATGAGTGCCACAACCCCAGAGTCGGTCACAACTAGACCTAATGGTCAGGGGTCCCTTTACCTTTACCTTTACACATGTACTATCTGAAACCCAAGGGGTGCATTGGTTTCCAGATGTGAAATATAGTGGCATTATTTTCAGCTCCCCCTACCCCAAGCTTGACCTTGGAGAAGAAGTATTACTAGTAGTGAGAAAGGGGTGGAGAGAGCTAACAGAATCTTCTACCCTTCAACCACTATTTTGGAATGCCAGATTAGGTTTTAGGCAGCAAAATATATTGAGCTGTCATTGAGTGCTTTTCTGCTATGGTTCTCTCCCCCCCCAAAAAAAAACGCAGCACAGTCACAATAATAACTATGATTCTGAAATGTACTAGACAATAAATAAGGGCTATTCAGAAGATAAGCACAAAAGCCATCTGTATGACATCTCTGCTGGTAAATTTCCCTAACTGTTTGAGTTTCCTTCCACCAAAAAGGCACTCCATTCAGGTGATCGGTTTCTACCTTTTACATCTATCTATTGCAATTTGCTGCATATCCCATGAAAAAGCTCTTCCAAAACTGCACACCAATTATGTGATGAAATGAGTACTAAAAGTTTCAGCATAATTAGAGTAGCATTGTTCATCCTTCCATGAATCAACACAATTTTCTTCCTCCTACATAATTTCAGCATATGGTTTGATGGAGAGAATGAAAATATCCACAATGAACTCATCCCCTCTGACAGAAGAAAGGGAAAATGTGCTTCAACTCCTGCAAAGCTGCTGAATCATCTTTTGCTTTGACTCTGGAGGACGTGACAATCTCTCTGGAGTGATTTGGAACACAACAAAAGGAAGTATAAAGTCACCTCACTACAAGTGCACTGGCCATAGACATTGGCAAATATTTGCCCTTTGGCAACCATGTCATAAGGCAAGCGTGAGAATTCAATCTTTCTCTGCGCTTGTAGATCCAGTTAGAAAAGAGCATCTCTGGTCATATTGACAAAGGATATTTCTCTCGGGGTGGCAACACTGCAACCTTCATGCATCCTGGGAAGAGATAGAAGTCCCTTGGGAATCAAACGCTTTCATTTTTATATATTAATGGCAAAAGTTGTGTGCTATTGGGGAAAGTAAGTTTTAAAACTTAATAGCTTAATAGCTTAATAGCTTTAGAATAAGGTGTGTAGAACAATGACTTGTTTTTCTACTTTCTGGCTTCTGAGTATGTCTAGTCTATCCAAGATTTCGTTTTGAGTTGAGGGCTGCAATGACCGGGAACGGTTTATTAAAGTGTGTTCTTCGGCAGAAACAGAGTCCTTGCTGTCTCTTGTAGGAGGTTGAATATCAAGGCGGGATGTATCTTTCATTTTTAAAATTGATGGATCTTGTTTGTGATGGTCCGGCTGTCTCATTTGGGATCTGTTTTGTCGTTTAGGTTTTTTCCGAGGGTGCAATGAAATTAAGGGCCACTATCTGAACGATAATCTTGGTCATTTGATTGCCCTTTTTACCCATTGTCGTCTTTTTAACTGTATATATTGTTTGCTTTATGTTGCTATGGCAGTTGGCTAATGCGAATAAAGTTTATCTATCTATCTACTTTCTGGCCAGGGTTCCGCATCCACCATAGTAGTCCTATCATGGTCCTCATGAGGAACATTTCACTTCATAAAGTATATTTATTAGTATCGTTTTCAGAGCGAACCCTAGGCAGCATATTCCAGCAAGAGCTTAATCAAGCCCCCGCAGCATCTATGGTTTGTATTTTGCAAAATGTAAATGTGCCCATTCAGGCAAACAAATAGGCAAAGGGGCCATGGCATATCAAGTGAGACGGACCTAATATTTCATCCATGTGCTGTTTTAAACAGTGTGCAAGTCTTTCAGCAGCCCACTCTTTCATATCGTTGGGATTAACAGGAATAATTACAGATAAGGGATGCCAGCTTTAAAGGACGCTCTTATCCTAGCAGGACAACAACTGAATCTGCTATCTAATTGCCTGGAAAATACAATTAACATTCATTCTGAAGAAGTAGTATCCTATGATAAACTAGAGGATTCCAACTAAGGCATCTGACCGTACAATGGATTAATTGATTGAGCCTTTTATGATGTGACACACATGATCAACAGTCTCATATGGTTATCTATTGCTGGATGGTATCATTCAGACTGCAGGTGTTTGGATCAAATCAAATCTAATTTAATGTTTGGATGCCCTATTTTAAAAGCATCATGTACGTATAAAACTAGCATGCTAAAGAAGGAGATAATAGCCTAGCCTTATCTATGACATGTTTGTTTTGTAAGTTCGGGAAATGATTTTCCACGGGAGAGCATCTTTTATCTGCCACTTGAAGTGAAATAGGCTGTCTACATTATGTACAGTTTCGTGGATGACTGTGCAGATTGGCTCCATGAATAAGCAAAATATAACATGGTACTCACCATCAAATTTCTTGTGCCTGGACACAAAGGTTGTGCGCACAAAATGACTTGTCTCCTCCACCAAGTTCTCAAATTCCAGTTTGCTTTGCTGGCTTAACTTGTCTTCCATTTCTGATGTGCAGCATGTATATTCCTGAGGGCAGATTCTCAAATGTTCCCCTGCAATAAACATAAATGAATGCAACGTATGAATGAAGGCATGCAAAATTTACATCCCTGTTCATATGCACACACTGGTCCCACTTTACGAACATTCGCTATGTGAAATTTCACATATCCATACCGGAGGCATCAGTACCCAAACCTATACATATTACATATTCATATATCTGAGCAGAGCATTTTTTTTACTTCCTTGCTTCCCTTTTGTTGGCTGGCTGAGAAACAGAGGGAGGGGGAGCAATCGGACAAACCAGAGAGCATTTGTTTGTGTGTTTTATTATTTAAAAAAAATAATAATTAAAAATTGGGGGTCAAATTTGCGTGGTTGAAAATGCATTAAAAATTTCCCCATAAAAATCAATGGAAATTGTCATTTCCTCCTGTAAACACTCACCTAGCGAATGGTTTCCAGGGAACGCCTTGTGTTCGGTAAGCAAGATGTGCATGTACTGTCAAGTTACTACCAACAAATTGCTTTCCATTCCTTTGCAATGAATTATTAGTCACTGCCCAGCCATTCATTTCTGCAACCAAAAGGACTGCGTAGTGTAATGGTTGGAGGGGCTTCAATGCTTAACTGAAAAGAACGTAGTGGTGAAACCAAGTGTTTGAGTCTTCTCAGGGATGGGGACCCCTTCTCTCACCAGGGTGGTATTCCATGAAGCATTCAGAGGCAATGTGTGAAGTCTACTGCATAGGGCTTAAGGCTTCAGTGGGTAGAGACAGAAACAAAAGCAGAGGGGGCAAATCTTTCCATTCTCTTTCGGCCACTCAACATGCTAACAGGGAAGACCAAATTTGCTCTTAGCCAAACATTTGGATGGATTGCTTAATCTAGCTTCCCCCCTTTCCTTTTCCATTGCTGCATCTATTTTGGCTCCCTGCATCCCTCCCCTCCCCTTCCAATCTCTTTCTCTATCCCAGTCTCCGTCTCCTCCTCCTCCTCCATATGAAATGGGATGCATGAAATAAGGTCAAAGGTCACAAACCCACAAGTTTCCCACTCCAGGACATCTAAATAAGGAAGGTCTTTGCCAGCTGAAAGAAAGCTAGTGGAAAGGGCCCTAACTAATAAGTGAATCCCTGGATCTTGGAAATACCACTGAGAAAGCCCCCTTTAGCACCTCTGGTAAACATACCTCCAATATTGGCCAGACAAAGAAAAATACAGTCATACATTGGTTGTCGAATGCCCTGGAACTCGTACAATTTGGATCTGGAACACCGCAAACCCGGAAGTGATTGTTCCCGTTTGTGAATGTTCTTTTGGAACCCAAACATCCAACAGGGCTTCCGTGGCTTTTGATTGGCTGCAGGAACTTCCTGCAGCCAATCAGAAGCCGCAATTTGGTTTTCGAACATTTTGGAAGTCAAACGGCCTTCCAGAATGGATTCCGTTCGACTTCCAAGGTAGGACTGTACATCTCTTGTGGATCTTCTCAGTAGAGGTGTCCACCCTGTGGAACGCCCTCCCATCAGATGTCAAGGAGATAAATAACTATACAACTTTTAGCAGCCCAATATAGAAAAGTTTTTAATGTTTTATGTTTTATTACACTTTAATATTTGTGTGCCTATATATTAGAGCTCAAGCTCAATTATGGCTTCATCTTTTGCATTTTAATAGAAATGTCTGACTGTCACAAGTTCTCATAAACAAAAGCAGATTTCCTGTTAGACACACATCATTGTAAGTAAAAATGCAATGAAGTATTTAATTAATGTTTATGCTACACAAAAGAAAAGCAATAGAGAAGTAATGATTTTCATTCAGTTCCCCAGATTTATCTCTTGGTGTACCATGCCACTGCTCTTGACAGTATTGGTTTCTTCAATGGAGGCTACAAGTGGATGCCCATTATTTAGCTCATCAAATTAAAATACTCAGTTATTACTACATGAACCGTGAATTTCCAATTGGTGCTGTTCTCTGGTTGTCAGAAATATTGAGGCTAGCTTGCAAAAAGGAGAAAAATCCACTGTCCCCTTGAGAAATAGAATAAATGCCCTGACTGTGAGAAGAGCTACACATGTGCCAATGTAAATGTTTCACTTTCAGCGCAAACCATGCTGATTAAAATCTCAACATGCTCTTTTAATGCACAGAGGCAAGACAAGGGCTTACATATTATTCAGTGCCTAACTTTTGCGCCCCGAGGCCCCCAGGACCCACCCCAAAATTAACTTCACTCAGACACATGTTTTAGTTTTAAGTTTTTGGGGCGAATTTTGGCCCCAACTTTATTGAATTACAATTTCGTGAGCGGTATTGGCTTAGGCATTGACTCTTGACTATAACTGACTCCACCTTCTGGGTGGCAGTCGAAAGGGGTAAACCAAATGAGGGAGCAACGTCGATGCGGACCAACCAAAGCTCATCCCGGGGTTCCTGTGGTCCTGGCATGGCCCTAGCCCCTCAAGTGGGCTTCAGACGAGATCCAGGACCCCCAGCTTCCTTTAATGGAATACCCGTTCCTGGAGGGGCAGGTGATGGCCGCACCTCTCCTCCCCGCAATCCAACTAAGCCAATGCCTAACTCCCACCTTACAAGTTATGACGATTGCTAAGGGGTAGGCAAAAACCAGGTGGCTAGAGCCAATTTGCCAATTGGAAAAAATTCCTACCCAGCCCCTGTTTCTAAAACTGCCAACCCAAACCAAAGCAAGGTCAGACTAAACTATCAAACTCTAGGGGGGGTGTTCGGCAGCACAATGCAAATGCCCCTCCTCCCGTCACGCTGGTGCTTTTTAAAGCCCCTGGATTACGTCACCCTCTGGGGATTGGCTAAAACAGCCTGGCGTGATCCAGGGGCTGTGGACAGGGCATTTTCCACTTCCCTCCACCCATTTTACCCCTATGGGGTAAGTCCCATTTGCCCGTGCGCAACCAGGACCCTCCAATAAGAGGATCCCATTTCCAAGACTGAATATATATTTTGATCTCTATAGGCTCGTATAGTACTCATACCATGAACATTGTACCATTGACTTGCCCATCTGCTTTTCTTTTTCTTTTCTTTTTTAAATATTTATTAAATTTTTCCATTGTAATACATTAAAAAATCAAAAAACAAAAAACAAAAAAGTTTAAAAACACATAGAATTCACAATCCTTATTTTCAATAACATATTTCCCTGACTTCCCCACACCTCCCCCTCTTGTATTCCAATTCAAATTGTTGGTTCAACAAGTTCTTATCCCTAATTTTTAACCTTTTTATATTTAGTTCATTTTAAAAAACCAATTTACCTTATAAACATCAATAATAATACATCAGTGCTTATTCTTAAAACCTTTTTCTAAAGTCGGCCTAAATTCCCTTCCACGATTTCCTCAATTCTCAGACAAATAACAAAAGTAAAAACAAAGCAGATTATATTTATACACCCTTTGGATTCCCAAACTCCACCCCCCCTTTCCCGGTTTCAATCCCCAACAAACGTCCATCAATCAATCTACTATCAGCCTGGAGATCTCACGTCCGAGGCTCTTAATTCTCTCTCAGTTCCTCTCTGCCGGTTTTTTTGATAGTCCTTGATATTAGGCACCAAATCTCGGAGAAGCACTAGTCCAATAGGGTCCATGTTTCTTCCAGCCAGACCTCCATACTTAAAAGTGGAGCTTGAATCTTGTTCTGATTTTTTTTTTCTACTTATGCTATGCTTGTCACCAATGGAACCCAAGCTAGCTCAAGGCCTAGAACCTCGGTTCCCAGTGGGGTGAAAGCATTTCCAGAATTGAGTCAGGATTCTCTGCTTCATAATTTTCAACCTTCATCCCCGAGGCATGTGTGGTGGGAATCTAGCTTGATTCAGGAATGTCCTTGGACTGTGTTAGACTCTACCTCACATCCTAGTGGCCCTCCAACGCAGTGTCCAGGCAGTGTTTTCATCAACTCCTCACTAAGTTTGTGCCTTTTGTCCCCGTGAAGAGATGCCCAACCACACCAGACCTATTTGCACATGTCTAGAGTGGATTGTATTGTCCAGTTTCTACTCAAGAATTTGGTCAGAGCAGAATGGTTTCATTTTAAAATTCAATGACAGGCAAGATTCGTCTGCCCTCCCCTTTTTGATCATGCACACAAAATCCAGCTGTTTTTGCTTTGAAGTTCACTTCATGCTTCTAACACTAGGTTTTTCTTATCTGGGATGTTTTTAACGTGAACATTGCAACCCAGCAGGGGAACTATGAACTTGGGATTCTAGCAAGGAACTCAGTGGTGCGAAAGGCAAGCACGAGACTGAAATGCGTTCCTTCTGAAATTCTGGGCTTTCATAGGGCAACAGTTCATGATTGACAGGTGGGACCAACAAACCAGACAATCCTAAATATGACAGAATCAAAACACTGAGATGAGGGAGAGTGGACCTGCTTGCTTGCCAGTCAGGGAGAAGATGAGCAATCAGGCAATGCCATCCTCACCACCACCACAACTTTCTGGGTAAGAGGTGAATGAACAAGAAAGTAGGCTGAAATTATTTATTGGCAGAACTCGATGGAATTTGTGTGCCCCTTCTGAGAGGATGAAGCCAAACCGATTTCAGACTGGTAAGCATTTGGTTTACAAACATCCACACAGGGCATTAGAGCCTAGTTAGTCTGTAAATGTTCGATGTTGTTAGGCTTCCATGCTTCAGTGAATTGCTATCGCTAATCTTGCAAACTAACCTTATGCCAATAACAACAGCAACAATAACAAATTAATGGCTTCTCCGTGAACAACATGATCCCTGAACAGGCTATGTTTGAATCCCTTCACCTTTTCCCTCAAATCAAGCTCATGTTCTCGGTTTTGTAACACGTTGTTCTAAAATGACATCAAGGTATCGATTTTGATATTTACAAACCTTGGCGATTTTACAGGCTGTAACCACTCACAACGAACATGCTGTTCTTTTACCCTGAGAAATTCCATGCATTTTGTATTCTTATGGCACTTTCAGCAAAGATTATATAGTATAAGGGGCATCAGATACAACTAGCTGGCTTTCCCTTGCCCCAAAGGGTGTCTCCATAGAGTAGCTTGACTGCATTAAGTTATGCTGTGCCAGCACTATGCCAGACACAAACAAGAATTAATTCAGCAGTTCACAATGACCTACTGCAACTCAGTGAACCACAGTGCTTCAGACTAAAGATGCTGACTTACATCTCTCTCCTTTCTCTGTGGCCCACATTATATAAATCAAGCCAATCACCTGCTACAAATTCAACAACTAGTGTTCAATTCCAGTTTTTATTACAGCTGTAATCTCACACCTGTCTGCACTTGCTCCATATTGGAAAGCATTTACAGTTGAATTTGGGAACTTATGTAACGTAGCATAGCAGCTTACGAACCACACTTCTATACTCAAAGCCAGATTATTGTGGGGTTTGAACAACAGCTGTCTCCCACTCTCCCCAGTCTCTAGGGGTTACCAGGAAATGAATAGCCCTATATTTACGTGTGGGGGACCTGTCAGGCAACCACCCAGAGAATTGTGAGAAACAGGGCAAAGCGAAGTAAAAGCAGAATAAACCCAGACCTTATAGTTACTTTAGTGGAGACTTTTAGTCTACTGGTAGTACAAAGAGGAGGAGACTCTTGAGACTCTTGAGAGTCCCATGGACTGCAAGAAGATCAAAGCTCTCCATTCTGAAGGAAATCAGCCCTGAGTGCTCACTGGAAGGACAGATCCTGAAGCTGAGGCTCCAATACTTTGGCCACCTCATGAGAAGAGAAGACTCCCTGGAAAAGACCCTGGTGTTGGGAAAGATGGAGGGCGCAAGGAGAAGGGGACGACAGAGGACGAGATGGTTGGATAGTGTTCGCGAAGCTGCCAGCATGAGTTTGACCAAATTGCGGGAGGCAGTGGAAGACAGAAGTGCCTGGCGTGCTCTGGTTCATGGGGTCATGAAGATTCGGACACAACTAAACGACTAAACAACAACAACAACAACAAGTACAAAGAGACCTCTCTAGTTTCCCAGAAGTTTTCTTCTTTTCCCAATGTTGTTTGGTAACACATAGGCCAAGTCTCGGCCTGATATTCCGCAGGTCACAAGTTTAAGGTCTGCTGTTGGGGTTATGTCATGATACTCTGGGATGGTTCCAGAGTTAAGCGGAGTCATGGCTAGGTCTGTGTGGTATCAGCTATTCAACATCGTAAATACACTGCAATATAATGATACATCTTTTGGGAATTATACTGACAGAACTGCCTAAATTGTACAGAAATTTATTTATGTATGCTACTACAGCAGCAAGACTGCTACTTGCCCCAAAGTGAAAAGAAGTAGAAGTCCCAGCAAAGGAAGAATGGATACAAAAACTTATGGAATATGCAGAAATCTCACAGGAAAAATAAGAAATTAAGATAACAAACTTTTTATAAAAGAACGGAAAGGGCTTATTGAGTATTTACAGATAAATTGTAAACAGATAAAAAACATTAGCAGGATTATTGTAATAACCTGCAGTTTCATAAGAGTATATATTTAAAGTAGATAATTAAATGAGCAAATTAAATGAATTTGGATATGCAGAAGATATTTTTAGAAAATGAATTTAAGGAACCGCAGAAAGAGGGGGAAGGAAGGCAAACTTTGAAATGTAAAATTGATTGGAAAACTAATGAAATGTATAAATTTTAAAAGTATAAATAACAACCTTTTTTTAAAAAAAGAGATACATTGCAATGTTGAAAAGTGGAGGGAGAAACAAGCTGCATCAGACCCAACCTTGCAGTGCACCGGAGTGAAACTGCCTTCACTCCCTTGGCAGGAGCAATGGCAATTTCACCTTGGCACCTAGAGGGGTTGGGGCCGATGTAGCTTGCTTGTGTGCTGAGTGCTGGTGGTGGAGGGACTCAGGAGCAGTGGTAGTTTAATTCATGATATACTGGTGGGCGAAGGTGCAATCGTGCCCTCAAACTGATCCTGGGCAATGTATTGTTACACTGCCCAGGCCTAGTCATGGCAAAGACTCTCCTCCCTGGAAACGCGGCATGCGGTGGGAAGAGCTTATGCCATTGCTGAATGGCAGAGTAGCCACGTTAGGCCCTCCAGACATCCTTATCATTCACTTGGGAGAGAATGACCTTATTCCGTTAAAGGAATCTGGCGGTCGTGTATTCCGTCCGATGCCTGCTTGGCGGGAGGCCATGGCACGACCCTCGGTGACATCAGGGGTGAGCCTATAGTTGGATGAGCATCAACAGGCTCCACCTACTGTTGAATAAACCCACCTCCTATAGTCATCCAATGCCTAAGCCAATACCTTTTCACTGCTGTAATCAATAAAGTTGTGGCCTTTCCTTGCCCATTAACCTTATATCACGTGTCCTTGTGTATTTATTTCACTTAGCGGGGGTTGGGCCCTCAATACACAACATGCTATTTGTGGACCCTCCCACCTCCCAGGGCCTCAGGAAGTGTGACACTGGAGTATTGGGCAGGGGGTGGCAGGATATTACCCAACATGTCATGTTTCTGTGGTGGCTGCCACGTTCTTTTCCTCACAGAGTGCTCTGGAGTAACCTAGTATCTGGTGGAAAATCCAAGATGATGGCCAGAAAGCTCTTGGTGCCAGACACCATAAACATGTAATTTTGAAGTAAGTTAAAAATGGGGTCCAAGGCAAGTTTCAGAAGGAACCCTCTGAGCTGCTCATGTCGGCACCAGGCCTGATGATGTGGACTTAGAAAAAGGGTATCACGACACAGAGTTTTAAAATAAGTGTGTCACTTGCTAGAGGAATAGTCAAAACGTAAAATTAGGCTTTTACTTCTCCCACAGCTGAAATCTTACTAAAGCTCAGACCACAGTCATTAATTATAATGGCACCCTTGTTAAAGTAGAGCTTAATCACACAAACGTATCTGAATTTCTTATGATTTGCGGCATAAATTTTACAATTACAATAATAATATTTTTTATGATATACTCAGTTTTGATAGTGCCTGCCCTAACCCCAGTTGAAAGCCAGTCATAAACTCTACAATTTATAGTATACTACCTAAGGTTAAATTCATGTGAGAACGATGAAAAGAATGATATGACCATTTCTGAACTTTTCTGTACTATGCAAGAGTGGACAATCTTTCTTCTTCTTTCTTACAATCGAGGAAACTGTTTGGTTTCATATTCATAGGATTGTAGAGATGCAACGGACACAAAAGGGTCATCTAGTCCAACCCTCTGCAATGCAGGAATCTTGACTTGCAGCCCCAAAGCCAATTTGAAACCATGCCATACCCTGCTTAGTGTTGCAAATGTGCTAGCATTTTATTGCTGCACCACAAGGAGGAATAAACCTTAGTTTGAGAATGTTGTTTTGTATTTTGTTGATTCAATGACAGAAGTTTTATATAGTTTTCAGCAAGTTTTCTAGAGGGTCTATCAATGCTAGTCAATAAATACAGGAGCATCAGCTGCTTCCTATATGAATATACAGTCATACCTCGGGTTACAGACGCTTCATGTTGCGTTTTTTTGGGGTGCAGACCGCCAAAACCAAGAAGTACCGGAACGGGTTACTTCCGGGTTTCGGCGATCGCGCATGCACAGAAGCACTAAATCGTGCTTTGCGCATGTGCAGACGTGGCGAATTGCAACCCACGCGTGCTCAGACACGCCGCTGCGGGTTGTGGATGCTGCGGGTTGCGAACGTGCATCCCGCATGGGTCACGTTCGCAACCTGAGCGTCCACTGTAGTAACATTAGAAGCTGACTTACACTAAGTCAAGTCGTTAATCATTCTAGGCCAGTACTCATCACGCTAATTGCAGAGAAGAAGAAGAAGAGGAGGAGGAGGAGGAGGAGGAGGAGGAGTTTGGATTTGATGTCCCGCTTTATCACTACCCTAAGGACTCTCAAAGTGGCTAACATTCTCCTTTCCCTTCCTCCCCCGCAACAAACACTCTGTGAGGTGAGTGGGGCTGAGAGACTTCAGAGAAGTGTGACTAGCCCAAGGTCACCCAGCAGCTGCATGTGGAGGAGCGGGAATCGAACCCAGTCATACCTCACTGCTTTTAACCATTACACCACACTGGCTCTCCAGAGTTTCCCAGGGCCACAGGAGAACAGAGGTCTTCCATTGAAGGTCCTTCAGCTGTAGAGGCCAGGGTTTGCAAAACAGCCATTGTTCAACTGAGCTACAGCAGCATGTGGCTCTGAAGTCATACTTCCACCAGCATTGTACTACTAACTTCCACACTGAGTGGGCTTAGAACTGCATCCATCCTCATTCTTTCTTTGCAAAAGTTGGATGCAGATAAACATTGCATCTATCTTGGTCCATAGCTGTACTTCAAAGATTGCATTTTGCTTGCAACCTGTTAAGTATTTTCAGAACATTGCTGGGAATCTAGTTTACATTTCTTTCACTAACTGTTTATTCAGTAGAAAGGTCACAACTGACACTCGCCTCCTTGCAGTCACAATTCTTCTGGAGTTATAGATTTAATACCATAAATTTCTTATAATAAATGCCAGCCCAGAGTCTGTGATGCCAGATGTTCCCATTGCTTGCCAGAGTTTCCCACTCATTCATGTCGAGTCTCCAAAGTCACATTTGCAAAGATCTTCGCATCAGAACTGTGGGTGATTTATGTGCCTTTTAGCACTGGTTATCTCACTATAAAATATGCATGCGAACAAGCCTACATGGCCATGTTTGAAAGAGAGGGCGCAAAAATGTCTGTAAGCTTGGGAAGTGTTATAGGGTCAAGTTTGGATAAGAGGCAGCTGTACCCAAATTTAGATGTGGAATGTGTGTTTTCCGGCTGGGATCCCTGGGGTCACTAGTTAAAACTCAGAGCAAACAGGCAGCTCTACTCTGTCGACCAGACTTTTGTCTAAGCTTCTAGAATTTATACCAATTAAAACTTTCATACTGTTTGCAAATAGTGTGAATGTTTCACACCTCTGTTTTCTTTAAATCTGAATAGGGTACTGAGACAAGGGCAAGCATCATCCAGGTTGTTCTCAAGGCTAGGACAGAGGGTTTTTGTTTTGTTTCTTCAAACTCCTGAGTCACTGCTGACCTTATTATGAGGGAGAACTTTAGGGATGTGAAGTTGAAGGGTCCTTTCCCAAACTAGTGTCTCCTTCTCCAAACTGGCAAATTGTCCCTCCTGGATGCTGGACTTGAATTTATTTCCTTGGTTCTGTGTTTTCTTTAAAAGGTGGTCCCTCACCTGGGTAATGGACAGAGTGGTGTAGGAATCAATTCTTACCACAGCAGGCTGCTACCTTAGTCCCCCATAATGACAATTTGTCAGTTATCAAAGCAGGCACAACACATAAAAGATTATCCTTTTATCATAGCAAACCCATAGGTTGGGCAGGGATGAGAGATTGCAGTAGTCCTGAGGGCAGCCAGTTATCTGCATGACCAAGATAGGAGTTGAATTCACCTCTGGACTCAGTTCAGAACTCTTAACTCCGTAACACTGCCTCATTTTGTCAAATGTCTTGGTGAGATCAGCAAAAGCAATGAAGAGCTGTTCTGCATTGCTTCCTGCATTTAGGTTAGCTGGTGCAGATTGTGATCATATCAGAAATCAAGACTGTCTTCTTGGTGCACCTACATGAGGTCAGTTATAACTTACATTAGCATGGCTAGAATGCTAATGGTGGAAGTTATGAGGTCCATAACTGCATTCTTACAATTCATTGTTTTCGTATGAAATCTTATGTTTCTCTAGTGTTTAGCTCTCTGAGAACATGTTGAATATGCAAACCCATTTCTGTGCAATCAATAAAGATGCCTTTGGCTATTCTTACTTATCTTGCCATGTCTTGATGACTAAGACACATTAGTCACAAGTTAGCATGTGATCCTATTCTTCCATTAAGGAGAAGCAAACATTTTTATTTGATGCGTGAGCATAGAAAATTAAAGAGTAATTATGTCAGCATCAGGTGTGGAAGACCAGAAGTGCAGGATGCTGGAAGCATGAGCCTCAATAGGAAAGAAGCACAGAAGAAAGTGTAGTGGGGAAAACTTTCAGGAGATGTAGGCAGGACTAGGGAAGGGAGGGAGGGAGCGCAGATAGGTGGTGACTCGAAAGCTGTGAAGTACAACTACTTGGCACCTTGGCTTACTGCATTTTTCAAGAGCAATACTACATCGCAGAATGCTTCACACCACCACTGTTTTACAGCTATTCAAGCAGTTTTACCACAATTGTGTATCACTAGGACGCAGTAAATCCATCCACTGCTTTCAGGCAGTAATTAGTTGCTACATCATCATTACGTCAAACCACAGGATGGAGGAGAAGCTGTTTGCTATTGAGATTGTACCAGTTCAGTTTTTCCCATAGATTTCTGGGAAGGTTTTAATAATCAGGTAGTCAGGCTCAGGAATGTCTATTCCTGCGACTCCTGCAACCACACAATTTGGAAGGCAGAAGGGCTGCCTGGGGCAAATAACAATGATGACCACTTGCACATCACAAAAGTAAGGGGAATGCATAACAAAAAAGGGGTGAGGACACAGCTCTGCATAAAAGGCGTACATGATCATCTATATGCATAAATGCAAATTCAATAGTAGTTACTGTAATTTAAATAGAAATACACCATGGTGTATCAAACAACCTGGGTGCTTGTCTAAATTTATTGTTCCAGTGATAACTGTTGAGGGGCAAGGCACTTGCTTTCACACAGTACTTTGCTTTGAACCAGACTTTGACCAGATGGCTCTTTGTAGTCCCCTCCCCCATCAATGACATGCTGGCACCTCCATCCCAATTTCGTGTTCAGTAGCAGACTGGATGATCTAGACAGGATCCCTGCCTTGCAGGAGATGAACTAGATGAGCCTTGGAGTCCCTTCCAATTCTATGATTTTGTGGACCTGCAGTTGAATCTTACTTCAACAATAGTGATGAGACAGATCTTCCAAACTTAGACTACACCCAAGGGGCACAAACTAGCTTAGGGGATAAACAGCACACACCTTGCTGCCATTCCCCATTTAATAGCATTCATCACCTGAGGCATCCACCTTATTCTGTTGAATGGTTGGGCCAGCCTTGGAAGGCACCTAGATGAGTCAACACATAATGTTTGTAGCCAGGCTTGACCAGGGGCAACCAATGGACTGCTTGGGTGGGTAGAGCTACATTAGGACCTGAGAGAATAACACAACTGCTTAAGGCAGTTGAGCAGGGCAACAGATCAAGAAGCCCCTGCCCTAGTCCCTAACCGATCCCGACCATTTCCAACACGCTTCTGTCATGGCGTGGAAAGCTCATGCGTTACTGCACCTCCATCTCTTCCTGCCACCAGAGCAGAAGTCATTCCAAACAATGCTAACATGCTAACACTATACAAAACAAACGTATTTGTGTTGTTTGCAACATAGTGGGATCTCCCTCTTCAGCACAAAAAGCAATTTTGAGGAGACTCCAGCAATCTGCCAATACGGTGTATGTATCCTAAGACACTTGGGACGCGGGTGGCGCTGTGGGTTAAACCACAGAGCCTAGGACTTGCTGATCAGAAGGTCAGTGGTTCGAATGCCCACAACGGGGTGAGCTCCTGTTGCTCGGTCCTTGCTCCTGCCCACTTAGCAGTTCGAAAGCATGGCAAAGTGCAAGCAGATAAATAGGCACTGCTCCGGCGGGAAGGTAAACACTGTTTCCGTGCGCTGCTCTGGTTCGCCAGAAGCGACTTAGTCATGCTGGCCACATGACCCAGAAGCTGTACGCCGGCTCCCTTAGCCAATAAAGCGAGATGAGCGCCGCAACCCCAGAGTCGGTCATGACTGGACCTAATGGTCAGGGCTCCCTTTACCTTTATCCTAAGACACAGGTCATAACATCATTGCAGATTTAACCACATCTCACACTGTCTGTCTGTCTGTCTGTCTGTCTGTCTGTCTGTCTGTCTGCCTGTGTGTAGCTGAATGCTAGCAAACCAGAAATGTTTGATTTAGCATTCTAGCCAATATTCAAGTGAAGAAAATTGAAATATCCATTCACCGGACCAAAGATTGTTCCCAATGAACAGCCATCTTGACTCTCTTCCTTCTGGTACAGCAATTAACTTCTCTGTAGGGTATAACAACACAGCACATTGCCTTGCTGAAATTGCATCTGGCATTTAAATAGCCCAGTTCAACTTTTCTACTTATACACAAACTTATGCATGCAATGATCTGAATGCATTCTATTGCAATGCTTCCAAACAGGACCAGACTGAAGGAACATCCCCCCAAAATATGGTTTCCAAAGGAGTAGATTAATACACTGAGGATGCAATGCAAGTAGCTCTACTCTTTGAGTTAAACCTGCAAGAAGAAAAGCACACAACTCCCTCACTGCTTTCCCCACCCCAAGAAATCAATATTTCCCCCCTTTCCCTGTATGAATTCATCTGTTTGTCCTCAACAGAGAAATCATCTTTCTTCAGACACCTTTTGTTCCCTTAGAGGTTTGAGGTCAATTAAAAAATGAATGCCTTCCAAAACAGACTGATAATTAGTTAACAGTCTCTTCATTATAAGTCCCATGGGGAACATTAATTTACAAGAAGTCCTGACCCAGTTGTCCTTGGAATACCATCAAACTCACAGAAACGAAGGTCATGGCAAAGCTATTCTCTCCAGCACTGCATGGGGTGTAATAAAGAACGATACCTGGAATGTTATTTCCTAATCTGTCTGAAGACCATCGTCTCTTGCTGTCTTGTCATTATATTCTTCAAACATACAGAGGTAGACAGCTGGGTTTTTTATTTTAATGGCCTAACCAGATGCGAGCATCATTGTGAAAGCATGCGTGAATGTATATTGTTGAGAGTGGATTTTAAGGTATAAGGATAGCTTTAGGATAGTCTCACTGAATCAGGCCAGTGGAATGCCCTCCCATCAGATGTCAAGGAAATAAACAACTATCTGACTTTTAGAAGACATCTGAAGGCAGCCCTGTTTAAGGAAGTTTTTAATGACTGATGTTTTATCGCTTTTTTTATTACAGTCATACCCTGGTTGTTGAACGCCTTGGTACTCGTGCGTTTTGGCTCCCGAACGATCGAAACCCGGAGGTGAGTGTTCTGGTTTCTGAACTTTTTTGGGGCAAGCCAAACATCCAATGCAGCTTCCGGTATTGGTTACGGTATGCCTGTGCAAATCGGAAGCAAATCCAAAGCCACACCTTGGCTTCTGAATGTTTCGGAAGTCGAACGGATTTCCAGAACACATTCTGTTCAAAAACCAAGGTACGACTGTATTATTATAAATATTATGTTGGGAGTCAGCCAGAGTGTCTGGGAAAACCCAGCCAGATAGGTGGGGTATGGATGGATGGATGGATGTATAAATTATTGCTGTTGTTGATGTTGTTGTTATTTCCTGTTTCCAACAGTGGAGAGTCAAATACCTCCAAGAAACCCACAAGCAAGGCAGGAAGGCAATAGCCTGAGACCAGATATTGTTGGGTTACAGATATCATCCTTGCTGATTATTGGACATGCTGGCTAAGGTTGATGGGAGTTGGGGGTCCAGCAGCTTTAGGGGTTTCCTATGTTTCCCTGTGTTATTCAGATTTATATTGCACCTGAATATAGTTATCACGGCTAACCAAAACCTAAATAACTACCAGCCACAGATCTGTCAAATGACCTTTTCAAACCATCTGAACCAGTAGCCATCATGACAACTTGGGCCAGTGAATCCCTAAAGTTACAGCCAATGGGTGAGCCCATGATGTAATGCCAAAGGAGGTAACCTTTAATATATTGTGGGACATATTCCCTTGGACCCCATTCTGGCAGTGGAAAAATCCAGAGTTAAAAATGAATTGAGCCAGAGCCACAAGTAGGAAGGACACCCCCTTTGTTTCTGCCACACACCCCTTTTTCATCTCTCTTTTTGAAGGTCTCCCTTCATTTCTCATGTTCAGCACCCACATAAAATGAGCCCAAGAGCCATAGGTTGTTCACCCATGTTCAAAGATTATGAGAAAAGGATGGGGAACCCCCTCATATTCTATGCCACAAATCCAAAATTTATGGTTCAGGAAGATAAGAATGGACTCACACAAACACCTATTTAACTATCAGTTATGGAATACTACAACCGATATACAGGCACACATTTTAAAAGATATCACAGTTTATTCTGAAAATGCCACATGTGACGCAGTCGTCTGCAATTATATGCTTTCTCATTTTCTTTCAGCAGTATATTAATCCAAATCTGACCTTTCTATTAGATTATTTGATACTGCAATGGATCAAAGCTGCATTACAGGGAGCTCAAATAGCCACTGGCGCTCATCTTTTAAAATGATTTCTTAAGACATGTGCATTTTTACTTCATACTGTTCAGCTAACAGTCACCTTTATTCATTGTAAGCCTCCCAGGTTTATATTAATGATACTAAGAAAAAGAAGACAGAGCACATAAAACGGACACTGGCATTTCAAGATCTGTTTACATAGTGTATGCTTTGGCCAGGAGCTGGTTTTAAAAGTTGTCAGTTATCTTCATTATTATCCATGGATTTATGTTCTTGGCAGCCTCCTATTCTTGGCAAGGTTCAGAGCCTTCAAGATCAATAACCAAATGTAATAGATTCTTGCCCTTCAACTTCTTTAATGGCAAAGGTTTGACCTTTCCAGTTAAAGATCAACCTCAAAGGAAATCCACATCGAAATTTTTTGCCTTCTCTCTAGTTATCTCTTTAAATATTGCTAACCCCCTCATCTCTCAAGAACAGACAACTTCCTTTCTTAAAAAAAGCGTTTGTCCATATGCTGCCTATTAATGGAAAGTATTTTAATTCTGAAAATTGCCCTCAAGTTCTGACATTGGGACTCTGAGCTCAAATCCAACATCTCCCACTCTGGTGGGGCAGGTGGAGTGTTCTCTGCCAGACAGAGGAAATAAAAGGTAAATTCAGTATAAAACAGTTTCATAAGTTCAAAGAATGCTATGTAAAATTGAAGGTTAAATCAAATTGATACTTATGATCTGGTGTTGCCTCATAAACCCATCATTTATTTGAACACTGCAGTCCTAAACCACTTACCTAAGCCACACAGAACTGAATAGGATTTACTTTTGAATGCTTTTTGAGTCATGTGCCAGAATGCACTGTGCTTTATTTTTGTGTGTGCAGCAAACTCAACAAATCCTGTGGAACAAACTGGGAGAATACTGGGATGTCTTCTGTACCTATCTTTTTAAATGCACCTTTCCTTTACAGATCTGTAGCACTTGGTCAAAATGCAAGCAATTTCTCTACTGTGAAGCAAGTCTCAAGCAAGAAGCCCAGTGGAGGGGGTTTAAGATCAGAGGAGGAGTTTGTAATATCCACACTGTTACTTTCCCTCATCTATTTATATTTAACTGGGATCTTCTCTTTATTCAGCCCAAGGTATTTTCATCTCTGTCATAAGCTTTTCCCAATGTACAAGATACTATGGGACTGGGAAACAAAGGATGAGCAAGTAAAAACTTCAATGATACATTGGGCAATAGATATTGGTTATACAGTGGTACCTCGGGTTACAGACGCTTCAGGTTACAGACGCTTCAGGTTACAGACTCTGCTAACCCAGAAATAGTACCTCGGGTTAAGAACTTTGCTTCAGGCTGAGAACAGAAATCATGTGGCGGTGGCAGCGGGAGGCCCCATTAGCTAAAGTGGTACCTCAAGTTAAGAATAGTTTCAGGTTAAGAATGGACCTCCAGAATGAATTAAGTTCTTAACCCGAGATATCATTGTAATATACATAAGGAAGCATGGGAATGATTGTGGAATATGATAGAAAACTTACAGCATGCTGTGATTTAAGAGAAAACAATATGAAAATATTACATAGATTGTATCTAACACTGAGTAAACTGGCAAAAATGTAAAAATCAAAATCGATTAAGTGTTGGAAATGCAAAGAGAAAGTGGGTAGGCACTTTCTATCATATGTCATATCTTATAGTAAGGTTAAAGCTTACTGGGAAATGATATATAATGAATTGGAAAGTATGCTTAAAATAACATTTGTAAAAAACAACAACAGAAGCTTCCCTTCTGGGAATTACAGGGGTAGAACTACCTAAACAATATAGAAATTTATTTATGTATGCAACTACAGCGGCAAGGATGTTATTTGCCCAAAAATGGAAAGCAGAAGGAGTCCTGACGAAAGAAGATTGTATACAAGAACTCATGGACTATGCAGAAATGGCAAAATCTACTTGAAAAAAAATATGAAATCAAGACAACAAACTTTTTATAAAAGAATGGAAATGGTTTGCTGAATATGTACAAATAAATTGTAAACAACCTGCAGCTTCATAAGAGTAAATTATTAAAGTAGATGAATAAAAGAATAAGTTAAGTGAATTTAGAATATGCAGGAAATGATAAATATAAATTTAAGGAACCACAGAAAGAGGAGGAAGGAAGTCGAGTTTTGAAATGCTAAAATGACTGTAAGACTATCGAAATGTATATAACTGAAAATCACAAATAATAAAAAATTAAGCCTTTTTACGAATGTACATTTGTGGACAGGGTGTTCTCTTCAACATAACTGACATTTCTAGATATTGAAGAATATTAGAATAGGGAGAAGCACTGTTGCTTCCTTGCCTTGACTCTTGGAGATCAAAGAAATAATGTGTAATGCAATTTATTTCAATGTGTATATGATACAGAAACAAGTCATCTATATAGTCAAGGTCAAAGCATTTCAAAACAAAACAGAACAGAACTTCATACCTGTCCACTAAATAATATGAACACTGGCTTAGCTTATTTTATTATATTTTTAATTACAAATTAGCCATTCATCAACCTGATTATATTCATTTATTATCAGCTAATGATCCCCATAGTGCTTTCTGTTTAGGGAAGCAGATTTATTGGTTTATAATGAGGAACATCTAAGTGCAAGTGATACTAACTCTCCTAATAATTCTGCTTAAAGGCTGAAAGGTGTTATAGCACATCTACTACCACTGTGAGTAGAAACTCTTCTGTTCAACTTGGCTTTCCAAACATTTCTTAAACATACTTCAAGATCATTGGTATTATTTTTACTTCTGCACTTTAAAAAGCTTCGCAAAATAAATAAAAAAAGATCCTCGTTTAGCATGACAAAATATCCATATTTCTGCAAAAAAAAACAACAGCTGGAATCACTACCTGTTTTCAAGAAGAGCTCGATTCTATGCATGTTTCCTAGGAATGGCTTGATACTGAATTCAATGGTACGTAATACAGTACACCCTCAGAATTCTCCCAGGGCCTCCTCAAAATTCTGCGGTAGCTGTATGGGCCTGGCACAGGGAGTGCTGACATGACTCGTGCAAGGTGGACAGCATGCTCACGACATGTCAGCACGCCCAGCAGCATGTGTGCATAGCATGCAGCCTTGGCCCCCTCAATCGCCGGGGCAAGCCAGGTCTGAGGAGTCCAGGTTCCCAGCTTGATAACACAGCAAGCATAGTTCATTAAAAAAGGATGATTTATTGTCAAAACAAACAGATAGCTCCGGACGGTTCTAACATAGCCTCTGATATCATCAATCAAGATGAACCTTCTGAAGACTCCTTCCGGTTTCTACAGAAGATGGAAAACTTTTGCATCTTACGTATGTTGCTTTTTTCTGGTCTAACAGCCCTCCCCTTAGCCAACTCTGAGGACGGATTGGATCAGATCCCCCCTCCTCCCTTTCTGACAAACTTCCATCTCTGTTCGTGCCTCTTTAAACTTCCTGAGAGCTTTGACTGGGTTCCCGCCTGTTCTCAGCCATTCCCTTATCACCCAGCATTCCAAGGTGCAGAGGAGTTGGCACTAGCTGCTGTTCATCCTGCATGAAAGTTAACTCTCTCTGTTCCCAGCTGCTTTTTTCCATTGGCTGCAAATCTTCACTGAGAGCTGCCTGCAAACCTTCACCAGGAGCTGGCTCGTTCCTGACACCAGGAGAACCATGGTGGGTAAGTGGAGGAAGGAACCTTTCTTTTCTGCCCTCTTCTGCCAATTGTGACTCCCCCACTCTTTTGCCACTGAGGCAGCTGCCCTGTGTTTGCCATTGTAGCCATAGTTCCACCTTTGCTCCCCTGTAAATGTACACAGCACTGAAGCCTCAGGATTCTACTTTCTGCATCATTAGAGATTCACTGCATGTGGGAAGAGTGTTTTTGAAAATGCCATTTGTTGACACTTTATCTTACAATTTTCATGAAAATTGGAAAAAAAGTTTCATATTGGAATCTAAGAAAGCGCCTGCATACAGAACTTACATTATCCCTGACTGAGATCGTGGGTTGATAAAAAATTGTGCCAAGGAAATGCTCTACTGGAATTGTGTCTCTTTCCAGATACAATCAAACCTCGGTTCTTGAACAGCTCCGTTTGGGAACGTTTTGGCTCCTGAACGCCGAACACCTGGAAGTAAATGCTCCAGTTTTCTAACATTTTTTGGAACCTGAACGTCCAACACAGCTTTTG
Organism: Podarcis raffonei; assembly: GCF_027172205.1. Classification (NCBI taxonomy): domain Eukaryota; kingdom Metazoa; phylum Chordata; class Lepidosauria; order Squamata; family Lacertidae; genus Podarcis; species Podarcis raffonei. The sequence goes on along the minus strand of NC_070605.1, from coordinate 94,879,408 downwards.
CTTGAGTGCAAGAAGTTCTTGCAACCAATCGGAAGCGGCACCTCAGTTATCAAACATTTCGGAAGTTGAACGGTCTTCTGGAATGGATCACATTCGACAACCGAGGTTTGGTAAAGGTAAAGATAAAGGACCTGTGACAGTTAAGTCCAGTCATGAATGTCTCTGGGGTTGTAGCACTCATCTCACTTTACTGGCCGAGGGGACCGATGTAGCTGAGTCCTGGGTTCATGATTACCTGTTGATTATTTTCTGTTCCACGAAACTTAATGTAACCTTTGATAATGTGATGAGGCTATTGAGTTTCAAATTCACAATCTTTAAAGGGTGGTGGCTGTTAGTCTTTCTCTGAACACCACAGAGAACAAAAGCATGCAATAATGGCTCTTTAAGACCTGTAGAGCTTTAGACAGGCTAAGGCAGACTGGGATGGGGGAGAGAGACACCGTTTGGGTTTGGGGAGTTATCTTTTATTATTTCTAAGATGCTGAGCCTGTGCTGGACAACATAAGACATTCTGCATGTACCACTTTATTTATTTTGTTTGAAGAGTTCTGCAAGTAAAATTTGAATAATATTTTCATGGGCCTGGACAACGATTTCTTCCAAAAAGAGTCAGTTCTTATGCTTCCAGTTGCTACAAACTTAACAATATTAATATCTGCAATATGCTTTCCCGCCAGCCCTGCTGCTTACCCACTCCACCATCACACTTGTTTGCCCTGGTGCTACAAGCCCTGCTCACCCATCCTGCTGCCTGCCTGTCTCAGATGCTTCCTTCATCCTGGAACATGAGGAGTCTGTTGCCAGCACTATTGATTGATTGATTACATCTATACCCCACCTTTTCTCCAAGGAGCTCAAGGTACATGGTTCTCTCCCTCATTTAATCCCAGATTAGTACAAATATAGTGTAGAGAGATAAACGAACACTGCATGGCCCCAGCCTCGAGGATCAAACTAGCATTGCTCAGCTTCAGTGAATGAAGCCTTTCTAAGCATGCCATCCTCACAGCTCCATAATTTCCACCTGGGAAGCAGCATCAGTTCATTTTAAAATTAGAGCAGCTGGTGGCAGTGGAGGTCAAAATCAGGGGTCGGCAACCTAAGGCCCATAGGCCAGTAGCAACCCACGGGGCTCATCTATCCAGCCAATGGCGCCTCTGCCACCCCCCACCACCCGCTCTTACCGGCACGGTGTGGTGCAGTGCAGTGTGGGGACTGACTTCTGGGTTGATGGCTCATGTGCGCATGTGCAAGGGCACTCCTCCAACCTGGATGTGCACCAGAAATAGTGTGTGTACACATGTGTGGGACGGAGAAGCGCTCGTGCACATGCGCACACGCTATTCCCGGCACACATCTGGGGCAGAGGAGCACCGGAAATAGTGTGTGCGCACGCGCATGGGCGCTCCTGCAACCCGGAAGAGTGCGCATGTGCACATGCTCCGGCCCATCTTCCGACAGACGGAGCGTGGACCGGCCCATCGTTTGGTAAGCTTCCAGACCCCTGGTCAAAATGGATTGCCCCATAAATAAATAAATAAAACTGTTTTGTTGAACACAGTAACACAGTATTTTAAGTATTTGTATACTGCCATCTCAGAAAATATCAGGGCAGTGTACAAAATTCTGTGTGCAATAAAATATAAAACACCGTTTGTAAGAAGTACAAAACCACCATTAAAATTACTGGCTGTTCAACTATATTGTAAACAACTGCATAGGCCCGTGGGCATAAAAAAAGGAAGTCAAAAGCAAGGATGCCTTCTTAATCTTTGCTCAGAGAGAGTTCTACAGAATGAGACTGAGAACATTTAATGCTAACTTCTAAAGGAGGTTGGCTAGGCATCTCTAACATGGGGGGCTATTAGGAAACTTAACTGCAAGAAACTGCAGTTTTTATCAATCATTGTAATTCATAGCGGCAAACAATTATCTTGTCACTGCAGAAACGCAGGGCATTAGAATGTGACATTTCAGATGATATATATCCTTATAGCGAAGTAGTGCATCTGCAGGCATCTGGAGAACACTAGGTAAACAAAGGCTGGTATAGCAAAATGCGAATAACAGAGAATAACCATACAGCAGGTGAACCAAGTTGTCCACTTATAACAAAAATGCAAATAGCTTTCTTTGTTCCCTGTGAATGTTGAGTGATCAAAGTGCAAAGTATATACATATCTGAGTTTGAATGGCGTATACAATGAAGTGTACCACCCCCCCTTAATATCTGTTCAAAGATGAATGGTATGGTATGTTCTTGTATGGTAGCCATGGTACAAAGGAACACTGCACAGAAGTACAGAATAATTTCTCTCTCCTTTGCCATCTGCCTAGCATGCCAGTGCTCTGCAAATTATCCCATTATTCATAGGAAACCAAGGGCCCCCTGAGCCTCATCAGGAATTATTTAGGCTGCAATCCTTACCCCGCTTACTTTGGAGCAAGCCCTAATGAATTCACAGGGCCTGATATCATAGCCCCATTCATAACATTACTAGCATGCTGGGCAATGCTTTCTTTAACTGAGAGTACGTCTGCTCTTTTAGGCATGTTCCGGTGTCAAATGTCTTTCCAACAACCACATGTTTCATACATTTGTTTGCAAAAAAGCCCCAATACACAAGCAGCTGCCCGGTTGTGTAGTAATCTGTGTGAAGCTTTGTGTCTGTCTAAATTGTTCACATCCAAATGGATACGTAGTAAATATAAGTATAATGGTTTAATTGGCATGGAAATGGAAAATCCCTCTATGTGTTTGAATGTGAGCTCTCTGACCTAGATGGCTTGATAATTAACTGTCAGTGATCTTTGCTAGCTCTTACATGGTGTTTAACTTTAGATCACATGTGAGAGGTATGCAACTGCAAATTGCCATATTGGGGAGTTGGTCTTTGAGGTTTTCTCTGGAAGCCACAGAGAACAAAGGTTGTGCTAATGAGGTCTCTCCTGGAGAGAAAACAGCTCAAGGCTAATGGAGGTTGTGTGGAGAGAGACAGACCTCTGATTTTAGGTCTGTTTGGAGTTATTTCAATTTTGGACAAAGATAAAACTTGTGTTTGACATGTACATGACATTATACAACTATTTTGGATGTATTGTTATTTGTTTTGAGTAAAGATTTTTAATCAAATTTATGGGTCTGGACAATTTTTATTCCAAGAGGAGTAAGTTTCTATACATCCTATTGCTTCAAGCTGTGCAATATTAATATCTGCAATACGGATGCCTTCATTTGCCTCAGCTACAACAAAACATGTCTCTCCCATATTGGCCTATATAGGCACAGCAAGCCCTTTAACTCTCCAACCATTTGATCTTCCATTGTCACCTGAAACAGATGGATGCTAACCAAAGGATGGTTCCCATCTGGAGATTTGGGGATGGTGACTAAAGAAAAATGTAAATAAATATGATTGCTGCTCTGATATCTAAATTGACCCTCAGACCATACAACGGCACCAAGAAGTATATGCTGGATTAACAGTTTGAGGATATGGTATGAAATTCTTTAGAATTCTGCAAAGAAAAGAAAAGAAAAGAAAAGAAAAGAAAGAAAGAAAGAAAGAAAGAAAGAAAGAAAGAAAGAAAGAAAGAATACTAGACTATATGGGACTGGCTGAGATGACTGGCAGAATCCGTGACCAAGGAAAAGAGACGGTGGAAGAAGATTGGAAGAAATTTAAAGTTTATCTTAAGAACTGCTGTAAAATTAATGAGTGCTAAAATGTCATGGGTAATGTAAAACAGAATTGCAGCGATAAATGATTGGGTAAGAGAAAAAGGATTAAAGAAAGTGAATCATAAGTAACTGAAATTAGGGGTTGCTGAAAAAGTTTAAAACAGGGATGCAGAAAAGGGAGGTATGGGGAAGTCGTTGAAATAAGGCTTAAGAAAAAGAGGTTATGAAATTATACGTGTTTATATGTTTGTTTGTCTATGTATTGTTAGTCTATGTATTGTTAATTCATGTTGGAAAATCAATAAAAATTTATTAAAAAAAGAAAGAAAGAAAGAAAGAATACAGGAAGCCACCTTATACTAAATCAGGCCATCTCCAGGTCTTCTTAGCCATAGCTGCAGATGTTTGGGATTGAATTTGGGACTTTCTACATGCAAAGCTTGTACTCTATCACTAACCCACTACTAGTGTTGGGAGAGGAATGTGGGGGGGTTTTTTTTGCATTTTATTGCAAAACTGCCTAATTTGCATTTCTCAAAGCAATATGCAAACCAAAATAAAGGTTTCCTTCAAAAGTCACACTTCTCCAAATTTTGCAATGCAGTTCTCCAACCAAATAATATGCAGGAAACTGTTCATGAAAATGCATGTAAGTAAAAATTACACACAGAAATGCATTAATGTAGGGGGGAAATGATTGTAAAAATCAGTCAAAACTACATGCAAATATGTGTATGCAAATTAGAAGAACTTTGCACAATAATGATTAACTTTCATGAGGATTATTTATTTTTAAAAATCTCAAACTGCTGTAGAAACATGGAAAAGTGAATTTACGATTGGGGAAAAATGAGACAAGGAGAGAAACAAAATTGACAGATTCATCCATTCCTCATTACTGGCCTTCCACAAGTTGGATCCTCCTAACAGAGGGTCCATGTTGTGCTTGGCCCTGGAACTCTTCCCTAACCGGCCTGTGGTGCCACAGTTATGCAAATGGCCTTTAGCCAATCAGCAGCGTGGCAAGGTTGGGGGTATCTATTTGGCAGCTTGATGTAGGGACCTCCTTTTGCTTTGCGCTGCCGAGCACCCGCCCACCCACCCGTTAATTAGGTCATGTTTGGACTTGCTTTGGACTTCGGTTGGTCGCCTGTTTTTGGAATGGGGGCCAGGTAGGAAATTTTTTCAGTGTGGCAGACTGGCCGTGGCCACTTGGTTTTTGCCTACCTCTTAGCAATCGTCACAACTTTGTAAGGTTTGGCAGTTAGGCATTGGTTTAGGGGAATGTGGGGAGGGGAGGTGCGGCCATCCCCTGCCCCTCCAAAGAATAGGGTATTCTGTTAAAGGAATCTAGGGGTCTGGATCTCGTCCGAAGCCCGGTGAGGGGCTAGGACCATGCCAGGACCCCTGGGAACCCCAGGGGTGAGCAGCAGTCAATATACACAGATGGAGCTCCCCCTGCTGGTTGTTTACCCTTCCAGACTTCCTGCAGGGTGGGGCAGGTGCCAGATATAGTTTGATACCAATGCCTAAGCCAATATCAGTCACATTTGTGTATTTTAATAAAGTTGTGGCCAAAATTTGCCCATTAATATTTAAACTAAATTCTGTCTAAACTGTGTCTTTATTTCCATTTGGGATGGGTTTTGGGGCTCGAAGCACAAATGTTATTTCAGTAACCCATTTTATAAATTCGCAGAGTCTGATCCTTGTTTAATTTTGGGGTTGTAGGTGGTTTTTGTCACTTGTCATATTTATGTTGCTGTTGGTTTTAAGGCTTTATGTTTATTTTGCATTTTTAATTTTTTTTATAAAAAAAATAATCTATAACCTTGCAGGGGACCAGGCTTGTGTGAATTCTGTAGTAAGATACTGGAAATAACCTCCCCCCCCCCAGTTAAGACATGTCCCCTACCTATTTAAGGGAGGTCCTTTCTGTCTAACTATAATGGTATGACTGCTGGTGACAATTCTGAGGTAAGGACCAGCAATTTCATGCTAATTTGATGCAGGGATTATAGTCAAGATGGTATCAAAGCTGTGTTTGACAAGGTACATCCAAAGTATGGAGCAATCAAACTGAAGCCTTGCCAGTTGTTTTACCAGTGAATGGAGTTTCAGAAAAGGCAGAGTGCCTGCATTTCCATTACAAGAAACTGTATCATCGGCAGAAGCGTTTTTAGATGAAACTGACAGATAATATAGTGTGCAAAGTCCATAAAGGTGAAAGTGTGATCAGTCAGTGCCATACCTTCATGATTAAATATGCTGCTATCATATCAGCAGTGAAGAACTACAAGGTAGATTACTACATGATTCTAAAAAGCTATATTACCTTCTTCTTTTTACACCGTTGAATCTAGGGCAACTTAAATAATGATTTAAAGCACTGAGCAGAAAACCTTAATTTAAATCTGTATGTCATTTAATTTCTGGGGGAAAAGGTATTCTCATTAGCTGACAGAACTATTAAGATATGTTAATTTATAACTAAATAGGACCACTATACTAAATTTAGCTGATTGTCAATCTAGATTGTATTGTATGGCATAGCCGTATGCATTTATTGGCACAATTAGACAGATTTATTTCTGCGATGGCAATAAATTTTGAAATAGCTCAATACTGGATTCTTTTAGGATAAATTATTATATTATTTGCAAACAACACAGCAATGAAAAGCTGCTTAAATCATTACTTTGACTCAAGAGATTATACACATATATAGCCAGTGATTCCGAGTCCTCTGAGCAAATAGCAATAGCTTTCCAATGATCCATTTATACATTCTCAAACAATGGTGGATATATGAGATTTGGCTCAAGCAATGTAACCACTGAATCATAATGATAATGTTGAACACACTGGAAACAGCTTTAATGGAAATGAGATATAAAACTCTAGATATAAATCTGTAATCAATAACAGCACTATTCAGTCAATCATAGGGGGGAAATTAGAAAGAGTATCTTCTTCTTAACGGAGAGCCTTGTCCTGCAGCAAAGACCAAAGTACAGTTTTAATCAAACTTAATGCTCCGTGTAGGTGAATACTTAACAGTTATGCAGGAATTGACCCATTCTCATAACGTGCAATTTTGGTTTAAATGGTGTGTGTGCTTATAATGTCAATTCTAGGATATGATATCAGCTTCACTTCTTTCATCTCACTGAGTGACACATGTCAGTTATGTTTCTCACCTTGGGATGGATGAAAAAGTCAATTCCGTTTGCTTTTATGGGCAATTTTTACTTTCCAAAACAATGCATAAACCAAAACACAGTCATCGTTTGAATTTTGCACCTCTCTGAATTTTGCAATGCACTTTTCCAGCTAAGAAATGTGTACAAAATGTAAGGTGAAGCATGCATAAAAATGCCTAAAGTGAAAATAGCATATGAAAATGCTCTATATTTGAGGAAATATAAATATTAGGGGAAAGTTTTTTTGTAAGAAGGTGTATATTGGGAAAATTACTAAAATGATTATGAATTTTTGTAAGGACTTTAAATATATATGAAAATGTGGCGCAATGAACATAAAACTGAAAACATCAACAACAGAAAAACCAAAATGGACAGAATGGACCACCCCTATTCTCACCCTAACCCCAATAAAAATTAAGTGCTCAAGTAGCTAAGAACATTTGTACAAGCAAGACTAATAGTTATATTATATACTAGTACTGTGGGAAGAGACATATATGCCATGCTGAACAATATGGAAGAAAGGCAGAATAAAAATGTAGTAAAATTTATGGAAGAAAATTATTAAGAGCCCTTGATATGAAGGGCATAAGATTTCTAAGGCAGTGTTTTAAAAAATTGTGTTCTGGGAGATCTTACATTTCTTCTGGGGTATATGCTGAGTGCCTCAGTTGAAAGCTGTATATTGGCAGATTGTGATAGGCCACCCAGATCATAATTACCCTATACTGAATATGATGATCATGCCACATGCTTATATTCTGACTCTGGCACAATTCCCTTGATAATTCTTTTGTAATTCAGATTGTAATCCAAGCCGAAGAAGAAATCCCTCCCCTCCCCCATCTGTTTCTACAGCAGTTTCCCAGGGAAACATACTGTTTTAAGGGCTCCTGATTAACATTCCAAAGGAAAGCAGTCATGTAGGTGAGTGAGGTTTGGGGTGAGAGAACACAACTTGGTTCGTATTAGGGTTGGCGCAGCTATTTTCTAATACTTGATTTGGAAAAAATGGTTTTAGATCACAGGCTTGTCATAGCCATCTCTGTGGCCATTGTGAGAACAGTGTGCTGGACTAGATGGGCCACGGGACTGAATCAGCAACCTCTTCTTAAGTAAAAATAGATCAGTTTTCTGGGCCAAATTCCAAAATGCCCAGGGGTATGTCAAACCAGCTTCCCCGAAATATCTCACACCACTAACGATTGTGACAGAAGATGCAGTCACAAATTAGTGTGGCAAGGCTTGCTTGGCTTTGATAGCATTTCATATGAACTCAATATGCCCCTCTAGAACAATGCCCTCTTCTTCGAATGGCATAATGATAATTGTGCATGCAAAATGGCATAGAAAATCTTCCCTGAACTTGTTTTAAAATCACCATTTTGTGGCGTTATTGGGATATGTTTTGATGCTGGTCCTTGAACATTATGGAATGTAAAAAGGTAAAGGTAAAGGGACCCCTGACCATAAGGTCCAGTCACGGATGACTCTGGGGTTGTGGCACTCATCTCACTTTACTGGCCGAGGGAGCCAGGCGTTTGTCCACAGACAGTTTTTCCGGGTCATGACTAAGCCACTTCTGGTGAAACCAGAGCACCGCACGAAAATGCAGTTTACCTTCCCGCCGGAGTGGTACCTATTTATCTACTTGCACTTTGACGTGCTTTTGAACTGCTAAGTTGACAGGAGCAGGGACCGAGCAATGGGAGCTCACCCCGTCACGGGGATTCGAAACGCCAACCTTCTGATCGGCAAGCCCTAGGCTCTGTGGTTTTAACCCACAGTGCCACCCACATCCCTATTATGGAATGTACGTCCTATGAAATGAGAGCCTCAGAAATATAAACGATAGTCAAGGTGTGGAAAACCACTTGATTCACCAAGGAATTATATTTCCTTTTCCTTTTCTAATATTTTTTCTTATTCAGTTTCTTTGTCTACAGTATATTTATCAGACCCTTGCAGGCAATTTTTCTTAGTGACTCCCAGGTGTCTTTGTTCAATGCTAATAGCTAATTCAGTGCTTACAGTTTTGCACATAATAATTACAGCTATTTGTCCCAATATGCACAATTTTTCATATTTAATAGTATTGCTGGGCCATAACATGCAAAATCTATATGAAATGTATCATTTTATGCATTTCTCTTGTTTGAGAATGGCTAATATTACACTGGCTCTCTATTTATTATCATTACTGTTGTGGTTGTTATTTACCCTGCAATGTTTCTAAGGTAACTAGTTTTGAAAGTCATGCAGCAACTCTCACGTCTTATGATTTGATTCCAGGGAGAATCTGCAAACATCCTAGAATTTTGGTAAGGTTACTTTCATCTTGATTTTCATATATATGCTACTGGTACCACACAGGAATCAGAGGAAGAAAGAACATTCACTGTTTCATGGAGCATCTTCCAGCTGTGATATTTCAGTTCCTGGTATGAATGGAACAAATCTATTTTTTCCCCTGAATTGAAGTTGGAGGCAATATTTCACTTTAACACCTGAAAAGCCTGGGTAGTAGCTACATCCAGAGCACTGGCCTGTGGACACCCAGTGGGGGACACCCAGTAAGGGCAGCTGATTCTGGTATGAGTCTCTGCACGGCATGCGATTGGATCACCAACTCAAATCACTCCCCGTGCAGAAAGAGAACAGAATTATTTCCCTTTCATTGAAAGTGAATTGGAAGGCAACATGCCTTCATGAGGGCTTTTATTTATCTATTTTCTTTCCAACTTATAGGCTCATCCACTAGCAAAACCTTCTTGTCGTAAATAGCTTGAGACAGTTCTAGCTTCATACAGCAATGTAGTTAGAAGTGTTTACAAGAAAGGCAGATTCACTGGATAGGGCATGTAGACCCTAAACACAAGTTACGATCGCACAAGGTGGTTAAAACAAGACGAGGATTAGCTAAGTAGCAAAGTGACACCATGTTCTGAAGAACTGGGGAATGATTTCTGAGCCACGCTAGTGATTCTAAACCCTTATCTGTAGATATAATTTACTTCAAGTTGATTACACCAAGAAGAACGGAGTTGTATTTTAGCAGGTGATTGCAATGTTTGCGTCATATAAAGATGGGGAAAGAAAGATGGTAGGATAGCGGGACTGATAAAAGGGACATTGACTGGTGGGTTCCTTCTTTCAAATGTCCCAATGATGTAAGTATTCTGGAATATAGTTGCTGACTACAACCAGGTCAATTTCTGCAGGTCAATTCTCAAAGCTTTCTCATCATTTTGAACCTGATGACCCTGAATTCCTGCACAAAGATCTTTCTGAGGAACTGTACTCAGCAATGAAGTCATGTTTCACATATTATTGGAAGTCTCCCAAGCAACCTTCTAAGTATTTTGGAATAAGCTTTCGGAAACCACAAAATAACTTAGCAAGAGAAGCAATTGCAATGTTAAAAAAGATCTTATGGCTCCCATTTATCTCCTCTATAGAAGCCCTTCAAGCTTTTGATCACATTGCACTCAAATGTGTGTGTGTGTGTGTGTGTGTGTGTGTGTGTGTACAGACACATACATATCTATTCTACATATCTACAAGCTCCCCTATGATATATACTAAGGACTGTTAACAATTTCCACCTTTTCTCTTCATTAGTGATTTTGTTGCATTGCCTGTTTAGCTTCTATCAAAATAAAAGTCCATTGCTGATGTTGCTTATTCAACCCGTGTCTTGAACGAATATCAATCCATTGAATATTATTGGTATTTGCTGCTGTTGATGCTTTCTGTCTGCAAATGATATGTAATTGATTACGTTTCCCTCCTCCATTTACATTGTGTTTCCTTTGCACTGAAACAAATGGGGCAGAACAATGTAATGACAATGTAACTTATGCAATTAATTCCATAATCTTGCCATATCGAACAGTAAGGCAAATAACATAATTTTTGGAGGAAGACAAACTGCAGAGGAAGATCATGAAGGCGGCATATGTCAAATACAGTACAGAAGGGGGGAAATGCCTTTTTACATCTCTACCCACTAATGACCAAACTAAATAGTCAAGTACACCATTTCAGTGATGGCCATCTACCTGAAATCTAGCTTAAAATTTCAGAGACATTAAGCTAAACTGCCACTTGAACCTTCTAGGTATCATAGAACCTAAACTTGGCTCCTGGTATATCTAAAATGGATCAAACACCATTTGTTTACAGATACTATAATAAATTAATTTGTTGTTGTCAAATGCATCAGAACATATCATACGAAAGTACTCAATCAGTCAGATAAGTATTGACAAATATTGAATTTCATATATCTTATACATCTCTGCTCTGTATTCAGTAACTGTTGTATTTGTATCGACACAATTGAGTTGTATATTACTAAGGGATCTGTCAAGGATAATTGTGAAAATATAACAAAGTAAGGAATTCCTTCAGCTTATATCAATTTAGTCATTACTAAGGCTTCAATCGGGACATGGGTGGTGCTGTGGTCTAAACCACAGAGCCTAGGACTTGCTGATCAGAAGGTCGGCAGTTTGAATCCCTGCAACGGGGTGAGCTCCCATTGCTCGGCCCCTGCTCCTGCCAACCTAGCAGTTTGAAAGCACGTCAAAGTGCAAGTAGATAAATAGGTACCGCTCTGGCGGGAAGGTAAACGGTGTTTCCGTGCGCTGCTCTGGTTTGCCAGAAGCGGCTTAGTCATGCTGGCCACATGACCCAGAAGCTGTCTATGGACAAACACCAGCTCCTCGGCCTATAGAACGAGATGAGCGCCGCAACCTCAGAGTTGTCCGCAACTGGACCTAACGGTCAGGGGTCCCCTAAGGCTTCAATCACTTTCCTGAGAGTAAGCCCTATTGAACATAATGAGGCTTAATGGAATTTACTTCTGAGGAAGCATTATAGCATTGCACTATTAATTTCATCAAAACATAAAAATAGAACAAACACAATCAACATCCAAAGTGCGTAACATAACCAGATAGTGAGCCTGCGGGATCTAAGAAACAAAATGTACAAGCATTATTAAATAGAACACGTTCAAGTCTGAGAAGACTCCAATTAACTCATTAACAAAGATATTAATCAGCACATCCTAAAGGAACTCTGAAGCATTATTATTTTACCCAAAGCCTTAGATGTGAAGTCTAAATTATTTTCTCATTTTACATTTATCGGGTTCAGTCCCTCAGTGAGCTTTGTTTGGGCTCAGCAAATTTTGCTAGTCTCAGCAAATGGGTCTTCCATTAATGAAATTCATTCAGGTACATTGAGGGTCAGGGGACCTTCAGCCTAAATGTGATAATTTAAAACTTCAGAGACATTCAACTAAACTACTTGATATTGTAGAAAACCCAAGGATATCATGAAAAAGAGCAGTACTGTATCTCCTTTCACTCCTACAAGGAATCAGCTAAGGCATGGGTAGGCAAACTAAGGCCCGGGGGCCGGATCCAGACCAATTGCCTTCTAAATCCGGCCCATGGAGGGTCCAGGAATCAGTGTGTTTTTATATTAGTAGAATGTGTCCTTTTCTTTAAAATGCATTTCTGGGTTATTTGTGGGGCATAGGAATTCGTTCATTTTTTTTCTTTTCAAAATATAGTCCAGCCCCCACAAGGCCTGAGGGACAGTGGACCAGCCCTCTGCTGAAAAAGTTTGCTGACCCCTGAGCTAAGGCCTCATATGCACTATATCTTTAAAGCAGTAATATACCACATTATTATTAGTAGTAGTAGTACTGAATTTATATACCACCCTCAGGGTGGTTCACAGAATAAAATCAAGATATAAAATAAAAAAGACATAATAAAAATAAAAACAACAACCCAATAGCCCCCTCTCCTATTCTTAGAGTGATTTAACTGTCAATACCGCTTCCCAGAAAATTCTGGGAACTGTAGCTCTGTGAGGAGAATAACAACTCTCAGAATAATAGTAGTAATTTTTATTTATATTATTTAACAAACCACAGTTCCCAGCTTCAGTAATAAAGAAAATGGTAACACAATAGCATGCTGTCTGAGAGAAATTAAAACAAAATCATGAGGCAAGAAGCAAGAATGACAGTTGGCTTCTCTAACTGAACTTAACTGAACACCTGAAGGGAGGGGCCGATTCCGAAGCACAACCCAAAGCCCCGCCCACCAGATGCCAGACATTCTACTATTCAAATTAGGCCCCAGAGTTTTTCTTACTGTTAAAATATCCAAGTCCACAAGATTTAAGGAGTGAGGTTATTACCCCTCTACTATTGTCCATGCTGGGTCACTCAACCATTGCAACTGTGTCCTTTCTTTTAGCAGATCAAGATGATCAGGTGACAGCAAAAACTGCAAGGTTTTTAGCAGGAGAAATTAGAAAAGATCTATAATTTGATTATTGATGTAAACCTCCAAAATGTATTTTGTATATAAGTTTTTACCTCTATCTTCAGTACATTTTATTTTATTTTACTGCTATTGCTGGTGGGTGATGCAAATAAAGATTTTTCTTCTATCCAAGTCCATCCTCAAAACATACAGGCCAAAAAAAATGCCCCACAGAAGAACTCTGAAGAAGCATAACGTAAAAGTTCTGTAAAAGTTGAGTTGAGCTATATTTTTTCACTCTATCTAAAGCTTGCTGGTTACAACTAGGATCTGATCACACATCTGAACTAGGCCAAGTTCATCCACTTTGAATCCAGACATTCAGAGAATTATTAAAAGTGTGCCGCAATCTCCAGATTTAAGCAAGGAATTCCAAATAATTTATCAATACTCCCTTTCAAAAGATTATCTATCTGTGTTACTTTTTGTGCTGAATATGAGTTCTGAGCCACTTTATCTCATTTTCCAAGATATTATTTTCCTTGTACTCTGAACTTCCTAAGACTTGTCTAAATCTTCTCCAAAACTAAGATCTTTTGCATGCTCAATATTACACTGGTATTATAAAACCAAGACTTTAATCTAACAGTTAATTACCTTTACTGTACGGAATGACATCTAATTTTTCTCAGTGAATCTTCAAAGCACTGCATGTGAGAATGAATAGCTGTACAAGAATCATCACTATGCCATAATAAGCTGCACTGTATTCTTGTCACTTGTTTAGCAGTAGGATAGAGGAGGCCATGTGGATGTTTTTAGCTTCAAAATAAGTAGAAAGTAAGCAAGAGAAGCACATTGCTCCACAGAGATGTGAAGACTGCATGCCATATCGCACGTCAAATGCATTAGCTGGCACAGCTGATTGGAACAAGAATGTATCTCTGGGGCATTAGGGTACCATTGTTTGTGTGCTTTGTCTATTTGTGTGTTTTGTCTGAGTTGTTTCTATTTGTTGTACTGTCAATGGTGATTTCTTGCTTAAAAACCAATTCGTGTTGTTTGTCCCCTATAGTGAAATCCTCTACTTGTACACGCTTCTGGTGAAACACATGAAACTGTATGCATGGAATACGCAGAGTGTTTTAGGAACATAGGATGCAACCAAAGACCCCTCATGTGTCCCTATTTACAGACTCCATCCCGGTTTCTGATTTGATCCCAGAATCTCCCACTTTTCCTTGTTGTTGTTGTTTAGTCGTTTAGTCGTGTCCGACTCTTCGTGACCCCATGGACCAGAGCACGCCAGGCACTCCTGTCTTCCACTGCCTCGCACAGTTTGGTCAAACTCATGCTGGTAGCTTTGAGAACACTGTCCAACCATCTCATCCTCTGTCGTCCCCTTCTCCTTGTGCCCTCCATCTTTCCCAACATCAGGGTCTTTTCCAGGGAGTCTTCTCTTCTCATGAGGTGGCCAAAGTATTGGAGCCTCAGCTTAACAATCTGTCCTTCCAGTGAGCACTCAGGGCTGATTTCCTTAAGAATGGATAGGTTTGTTCTTCTTGCAGTCCATGGCACTCTCAAGAGTCTCCTCCAGCACCATAATTCAAAAGCATCAATTCTTCGGCGATCAGCCTTCTTTATGGTCCAGCTCTCACTTCCATATATCACTACTGGGAAAACCATGGCTTTTACTATACGGACCTTTGTAGGACATCCCTATTCTCATTGGAGAAAAGTTAGAGCTTGTAGAGTTATGGGAACTCCGGATAACTATTCAACCTTAAGAAAACATCTAAAGGAAGCCCTGTATTGGGAAGTTTTTTAACGTTTAATGTTTTATTATGTTTTTATAGGGTCGCCATATTTCAAACAGCCAAACAGTTGAGCTTTTTTTTGGGGGGGGATGACTTTTTGAGCTTTTTTTAAAAGGGAAATAGCCCAAAACGATGCTGCTGACATGGGTTGCCATCCATCCAGATTTTCCCAGACATTTTCACGATTTATGCCCGGACACTGCTTCCAACTGCAGTATTCCGGATATGTCCAGGAAATTATTATATTTTTATTTAAGGCGTCGGCATCTGTTTTCCTACATGTGGAGGACAGCAAGGAGACTTGCCATTCTGAGAAGCTATTAGGCTATCAGCTACATTAAAGGTAAAGGGACCCCTGACCATTAGGTCCAGTCGTGGCCAGCTCTGGGGTTGCGGCGCTCATCTCGCTTTATTGGCCGAGGGAGCCGGTGTACAGCTTCTGGGTCATGTGGCCAGCATGACTAAGCCACTTCTGGCGAACCAGAGCAGCACACGGAAACACCGTTTACCTTCCCGCTGGAGTGGTACCTATTTATCTACTTGCACTTCATGTTTTCGAACTGCTAGGTTGGCAGGAGCATGGACTGAGCAAGGGACCCCTGACCATTAGGTCCAGTCGTGGATGACTCTGGGGTTGTGCCGCTCATCTCGCTTTACTGGCCGAGGGAACCGGCGTTTGTCCACAGACAGTTTTTCCAGGTCATGACTAAGCCGCTTCTGGCGAAACCAGAGCAGCGCACGAAAATGCAGTTTACCTTCCCGCCAGAGCAGTACCTATTTATCTACTTGCACGTGCTGTCGAACTGCTAGGTGGGCAGGGGCAGGGAACGAGCAACGGGAGCTCACCCCGTCATGGGGATTCGAACCGCCAACCTTCTTATCAGCAAGTGCTAGGCTCTGTGGTTTAACCCACAGCGCCACCTGCATCCCATCAGCTTCATTAGTTTTTCTTTTAAAAGCATTTTAAATGTGTTATAACACTGTGACACCAGATGGGGCTGTAGAGTTCCGTCTTTCAGCAATGTGATTTCCCATTATGAGGTTTACAACGTGTTTTCCTGAAACTTTTTTTGATGCGTATAGATCCAGCCTTAGTTACTAAGCCCGACTCTGTGAAGCTACAAGGCTTTCAATTCTGGGATGCTGCATAATGTTCAGAAGTGCTAAATGCTTTCTCTTCCATTCTCGTCCCCTATACAAATCCATTCATTTCCCCCCAGTAGAGTCTCCTGCCTCAGTGATCTAAGCACTTGTCACCTTTCAATTGGATTTCAGTATTTCACTACATCAGGGACTAGAATATAGGAATTATATTGAGGATGCTCACAGTACGTTAAGTAGCTTCCACTGTATCCACTGCATGTATCAAAAATGTGTGGCTCTGCTTTGTTCAATGGTTTCAGGGAGGCCTAAAATATGTAAGCTACTTCGGAGTATGGATGTTATAGCATTTCCCCTTCCTTTCTCTTGGGCATGTATATGACCTGGAGCTTTGTGGGAACTTTGCTATAGCACGGAGTCACAGAAACCAGGGGTTGCATCCAATGTAGTGCTAAGTAACTTGTTCTGTTAGTGAAAAGGTTGGCATAACAGAACTTCCTTCAATCTGTTCTAGGTTTTCCCTCTATTCTCTGGAGCAGCTTCCTCAAGACTTTTACTCTCAGGGCCTACTTGAGCTGGCTGAAAATGACCGAGGCCCTCTAGTGACAAAATGTGGGTTCAAGGGTAATCTCAGTTAGAAGAAGAGTTTGGATTTGATATCCCGCTTTATCACTATCCTAAGGAGTCTCAAAGCGGCTAACAATCTCCTTTCCCTTCCTCCCCCACAACAAACACTCTGTGAGGTGAGTGAGGCTGAAAGACTTCAGAGAAGTGTGACTGGCCCAAGGTCACCCAGCAGCTGCATGTGGAGAAGCGGGGAATCGAACCCGGTTCACCAGATTACAAGTCCACCGCTCTTAACCACTACACCACACTGGTTAGAAAATGGTGGCAGATGGAGGCAGTTTAGCTCAATCAGTGGGCTTTTTCTCCTGGTATCTACTCCATCTTTGGGACTGGCTAAATTCTTTGCCACGAGGTATGCTAACAGCCAGTTTGGGGAAAATTGCTGGTCTAAAACATCTTGGTAGAGAAAGCTTTTTCTTTCGATGTTTCCTACCAGCACTTGGTTCTCAAAAGGATTTTTACCTATCTCCTCTAATTCCTTCTCCTTTCATACTCCCCACCCCAATGAGTAGCTCAGTTGGGCAGAGCGTGAGACTCTTAATCTCAGGGCATGGGTTCAAGTCCCACACTGTACAAAAGATTCCTGCATTGCAGGGGTTGGACTAGATGACCCTTGTGGTCCCTTCCAATGCTATGATTCCTTGTACCTTCTTTCTCCTCAATGCTCCATTTTCTTTATTCCCCCCTCCCTGGTGCTTTTACGTCCACTGCTTTCTCTATAACAGCTTTGGACTACTGCAATGCGCTCTATGTGGGGCTACTTTGAAGATGACTCAGAAACTACAACTAATCCATAATGCAGCAGCTAGACTGGTGACTGGGAGTGAATGTCAAGACTGGTCTTGAAAGACCTACATTGGCTTCCAGTACGTTTCTGAGCACAATTCAAAGTATTGGTGCTGACATTTAAAGCCCTAAACTGCCTTAGCCCTGTATATCTGAAGGATCATCTCCAACCCCATCATTCAGCCCGGACACTGAGGTCCAGCGCTGAGGGCCTTCTGGCAGTTCCCTCACTGCAAGAAGTCAGGTTACAGGGAACCAGGCAGAGGGGCTTCTCAGTAGTGCCACTGCCCTGTGTAACACCCTCCCACCAGATGTCAAAGAAATAAACAACTATTTGACTTTTAGAAAACCATCTGAAGGCAGCCCTGTTTAGGGCAGTTTTTAATGTTTGATGTTTTATCATGTTTTATATTCTGTTGGGAGCTGCCCTGAGTGGCTGGGGAGGCCCGGCCAGATGGGTGGGGTATAAGTAATAAAGTTGTTGTTGTTGTTACTTTTCTTAGCGGTTTCCGTTCTTTACCTGTTTATTTATTTTTTATCACCATCATCAACAGCATTTCACCTCACATTGCAATTTCCTTCATCACTGCATTTGGTTCCTTCCCTTCAGAAGATGGAGACCTTTATTCCATCCCCCGGCCCTAAACTTCTTTGTCTTCTGGCCAGCTCTACTCAGCAGACAAGGAGTTGCTGCTGCTGGCACTGGTCTAAACAAAAGGCTATGGCATGCCTAGGTGGTAGAATGAGCAAATGAGGAGACCCGACCATCTAAAAGGGGCCCAGTGCCCACTGGTGGATCTCAGCCCACTGTTTGAGAAGCACTGCTTTATAGGAAACTATGTGAAATTCGGATAGTGATAGTGCTTTGGTGCACGGCGTACTTTTTCGATCTCTTTTAAAATTCCTATTGAATTTGCTCAGTTTACAGTATTCATCAGGTTGCACTAGAAAGTATCAATCAAGATAGACTAATCATTCAGTATATGGAGTTTGCGTTTGAATATTCACTACACTTGAACATCTAAAGCCCAGCAAAACCATCAAAGAAATCTGGCACATTAGCAAAATAAAAATTGTGCTAGTAACACAGTGAAAATTACTTTTTTAATGAAAGGAATTCAATTTACGATCCAACACAAAAATCTGTGTTCCTGTGTCATCTGCAAATCCTCCTTAGAAATAGAAACCAATCTGAGGCAGGGTAACTACTATGCAAACCAAAAATGAATAACAAAGTAGGCAATTTTCTAAAGCAAATTAAAATGCAATAGCAAGAATTTCATGAATATTTGAAGGGATGCTCGCCTTTCAGAGACAAACATCTGCATGTCTTTCACCAAGCATATTTTTCAGAAACATACTGTGAAAAGGCGTGACTCAAAAGCACCTAAAAACAATTATATTTTAAAGCAGCTAATTTGCTTTGGAAAAACCAGCTTTTTTGCAGTTTAAAGAGTGCCCTCGGTACTGAGCTGATTTCAAAGAGCAATAAAAATATTCCTGATATACACTGAAAGACAATGGCATTTCAAAGGAATGATGCCAAGAATGTGGGCAGAACTTATTAAGAGGCACTTGTTCGAACCAGCTACATGCAGTTGTAATGGTGCTTCAGAGGCAAATATTGGTTGACAGAGAATATGAATCCAGTCTGAAAGTTCAGTTCCGTTCCTCGCACAACCCCCGGAAAAGCACATTTTAATAAGCACAGGTGGATTTCAATAACCAAATGGATGCCCTTGCCAAAACTCTTATATTTTGGTTGTTTGTATAAAAGTGGTGAGATGATGGATAGATAAATCAAGGGAAGTTATCAGGAATTCAGCTTGCACCTGACCAACCAGAACAAACAAAAACAGAAGCCGCTTAAGAGCTGTTTGAAGGAAGAGTAGGATAAAAAAAAGAGGAGAATTGTGTGAGAGGGGCAGCTCTGACCTCCAGACCTGGAGATTGTTATCTGCTCCACTGAAATTTGATTTCTGGACAGGAGCAGATGTTTCAGGGAAGGGCTTGCCTTTTACCCCATCACTAAGGACAGTCAGTGACTGAGTAGACACCAGGTTCAAGCTGGGCCACCAAGACATGAATAGAAATGTTATTCCTGCCCTGAGAACCGCTGAGAACCCAGACACTGAACTTTAGGTAGGACCTCAAACCAGAACTTTATTCTGAAGCTGTGTTTATTCTGAAGCTTGTGTCCCTCTAGTTTTCACTTCATTCAGAGAAGGGAGAAGGGACCATCTGGTTTTTTGTGGTTTGTTTTGAAGGTACCTCTTGGGTCCTTTTGATTTTTTTTTTTTTTTTTTAGTCTTCCTTGGTAGAGAACCCATTGTTACCCGGAAAAAATAACTGAGAAATTGAGGAATGAATGGATGCTGAGTATGTCAGCATTTTAAAATATGCAAATGAATGCAAATGAAAATAAAACCCATAATTAGTATATCCATATTACAAGGTGGAATATTATGGTTGAGAAAATGTAGGTTGTGTCAGCCTTTGATAGTCTAGTCTAGTTTTGGTATACAAATATTTTGGGTAGGAGGTTGAGAGAAAGTGTTTGATAACTCTGCAGGGTAGTCCAGGGTTGGCGTCCAGTGTCTTGGTGTGCTGGTTTTGTATATGCTTTTCGAGAAATACAGGGAGCACTAATGTTGGGTTGTAACAGCAGGAACACTGTGTGTGTGTGTGTGTGTGTGTGTGAGAGAGAGAGAGAGAGAGAGAGAGAGAGAGATATTACTGGGTTCCCACCCTATTTTTGCTACTGGTACAAACATATGAATTAGTATATTCCTGTGAACAGCTTCAATGTTTCTTCTCAAAGACAGAGCGAGAGAAGGGTGGATATTTTGACTTGTGCTGATAACAGTGCCGTAGTTATTGTGGGGGATGAATAAATAACCACAACAAATACCCTTAGAATATACTACTTGCTTTTTAATCTTGAATTCATCCAAGTATAGGTAGCTGAACCTTAGCTGCTGCAATCTTAAATCTATTTTGTCTCTCCACCCCGTCTCAGCCATCTGAAACGCCACACCTGATCTTGCATTGAGTAGTATTGCTGGCCTAAAATAAATTGATGACAGGCCTACAGTAATATAAATGATTTACAGCTCATGAAACCCGAGTGCTTTGCATGGTTTAGGGTTGGCATTGGGGAAGACAGCAAGGTTCCTGTACTTTTAACAACTGAATAGTAGCATAAATTTCAACAGGCTAAACCTTTTCTAGTATGCAAAAACAGTTGGGGGGGGGAAGTGTCACCCATGGGGGAAAGTGTCACACATGGATATTCTGTCTGTCAGACATCTTATTTTTGGCACCCTCCAGCTGTAAAAGAAAGTACAATTTACTATGAGAAAGTGCAGTGCAATTTTTAAGCAAAATTGTGTTCACTTTTGTGTAGGTGTCAGGTGAGGGAATTTGTTTCTTTATTCTGTGGCTGAGGATATACACCCCAAGACCTGCCTTGGCTGAAGTGAGGTTGCCATATGTCCTCTTTTTCCAGGATACGTCCTTTTCTTCATGATGAGAGTTGTCATAGAGATCCATAGTTAAAAGAAGAAGTCGACAAATGAGTCCTCTTTTTTGCTCTTCAAAATATGGCAACCCTAACTGAAGGCCTTACACAACCCGCTTGTGCCATGTTTGAAATTTACTTTGAAGGCTTATATGGTGGGACTGTGAAATCAATATATAAATAATAAAATATGAAACATGGATATATACATTATAAATTATATTGCCTTCCTACCTAACGAGGTGGCTAACAACCAAGGAAAATTAACACCAAAAGAAACATAAGATTTAAAGGACTCAGGAGGGAGGACTGAACAAGACACTGTGCTTCAGTTGCTGCTATTTAAAGTTTCTGCATTAACTCCCCAGTTAATGGGGGTAGGACACATCTGCTTGGGTAACAGGATCCCACATCTTCCAAGTGTCTCTATTTTCCAGGGACAGTCCCGCATTTACAGAAGCCTTCCTGGTTTCTGATTTGATCCCGGAATGTCCCACTTTTCCTTAGGACATCCCTCTTTTCATTAGAGAAATGTTGGAGGGTATGGAGTTATCCAACCCTCAAGCCATCTGAAGACAGCCCTGTATAGGAAAGTTTTTTTAATGTTTGATGTTTTATTATCTTTTTATGTATTGGAAGCTGCCTTGAAGGAATATGTGGAGCCATCTTTTAAACATTAATTGTAAACGTGAACACAGGAAGAGCAACTGCTCTATGCCTTACAAGTCTTTACACAAAAGGTTAACAGAAAACAACAGGGACGCTCTATGCTACACAGCAAAGTATTCTTTTATAGAGAGAGATGTGTTGGCTTTTCAGGGCTTTTACTATAAAATAATACTTCGGTGCATAGATTTCTATTCAGATTTCGTACGTGGAGAAGCAACACTCTTCCTTATCAGACCTAATGCTAAGACGACTGTCAGGCGACAGATAATATATTGGAATTCAAGGTACTGCTTGGGTTTTCTATCCGCTGAGTGTTTCATTGCAAAACCCTCACGGTCCAGCAATAAGAACTGCAGATGATCTCCTTTTTAAATAAATAACAAGGAATTTAGCAGGCAGGTCTTCTGCCATTTGACGTGCTAAGCACATCGTCACAAAACACAGACATAAGCCTTAGTTCCTCCTAATTTATCCATTTAGTGCAAATAACTTTCAGAGAGTAACACTGACGTAAATCACCTTCAAATCCCACCAAAACCACAGACATGGGTTGCCAGCAGCTTAAGCCGCCTAATTAATGTGTACCTGCAGCACACAGGAAGTCAGTAATGCTCGGAAGAGCTGGAGCAATGCAATTAATTTCAGGCCTTAGTCTGCACTTCTCTCTCCTTTCCTTTCCCTGTCATCTCAGTCACTGTTTCCCAAAACAACCAGGAACAGTTAATGTTAATGGGTTAATATGATCCTGCACACTGTCAAAACATTTTAGCGTGAGCCCCTGTAGCTGAATGCTGAGTGGTTTTCCCAGCACTCGGAAGCTAATCTTGTCAGTCCTATTCATGCATCATGCTGAAAGGGTCAGTGCCGGATTAAAATAATGTGAATGCTCTACCCAAGGCCAACCCAGAGAGTGACCCACCACCTGTTGTATATTCTGCCATGATGGTTGTCAAAACCCCTTTAAACAGGGCAACCAAAAATAGGCCTGTGAAATCCTTGGGGAACCCATGTAGGTGGCAGGTTGGCTGGGCTGCATTTATTTTGGTGGGGCTCATTTTATGCAGGCTCATACTGAATTCTAGGAGTGCACACCTCTTTGTAATGTGCCACATTCAGAGAAGCACCTGTCTGCTCAGCTGCAAACAGGATACAAATCAATAGGTGGAGGGGGGACTGGATTGTGTCAATGAACTCTCTTTTCTTCCACCATGGATAGCTCCTGTGTTCCACAGAGCCAATATAGTGGTACCTCAGGTTAAGTACTTGATTCGTTCCGGAGGTCCGTACTTAACCTGAAACTGTTTTTAACCTGAAGCACCACTTTAGCTAAAGGGGCCTCCCGCTGCCGCCGTGCCACAGGAGCGCGATTTCTGTTCTCATCCTGAAGCAAAGTTCTTAACCTGAAGCACTATTTCTGGGTTAGCGGAGTCTGTAACCTGAAGTGTATGTAACCTGAAGCATATGTAACCCGAGGTACCACTGTACTTTAAGATCTAGATAGACTCTTTCTTTGCCTGTAAAAGGCAAGGTACATTTAATGCAGAGAAAATCTTCACGAGTGTCAGGAATTTAACTTTTTGAAATATGGCAACCCTAGCATTACAAAAAGGACTTATGTATGCAGCAGTAGAATGCTTGCAGACTCTTTTAATATGCCACAGGAATCCACACCATTTAGAATACAGAGAGTAAAATATCAACATGGTGCTAAACTGTCCTTCCCTGAATACTGGGTGAGGGAAATGAGGCAGGATTAAGGTTGTGATGAACTGTAAAATCAAGATAGCAAAGCTACAATCCTAACCCCATTTACCTGGAAGTCAACTCAGTTGAATTCACCGGGACTGCTGAGTAGAGATGATTAGGATTGCAGCCATGGGTAGGCTTTGTGATGGGTCATTAGCCACTTCATTAGCTTTGCCTTTAAGGTGTCACAAGACTTGCTCTTGGTTTGGCTGCAAAAGACTAACAGGCCTACCCTTCTGAAAATTCATTACTTGGAAAGGGAACACACAGGGAAAGTAATTGTTTTATAAGTATCTGTTGATGGCTGAGTTATGCATGTCTGCGATGGGCTGCAGAGGTAGAACATATATTTACCGTATTTTTTGCCCTATAGGACGCACTTTTTCCCCTCCAAAAATGAAGGGGAAATGTGTGTGCGTCCTATGGGGTGAATGCAGGCTTTCACTGAAGCCTGGAAAGCGAGAGGGGTCGGTGCGCACCGACCCCTCTCGCTCTCCAGGCTTCAGGAAGCTATCCACAAGCCTTGGGAGCCCGCAGGAGTTCCCGCCGGGCTCCCAAGGCTTGTGGATAGCAGCCTGTTCTGGGGGCTGGGGTCGGGGGAAGCTCGGGCTTCCCCTGCCCCAGCCCCACGCCTGGGGGGGAATTCTTTATCCCCCCCCCAAAAAAAAAACCTAGGTGCGCCCTATGGGCCGGTGCGCCCTATAGGGTGAAAAATACGGTATATATCCGCATCAACAGATAATGAAAAGGAAGGTTTGTGCAAAATAAACCAATTGCAGAGAAATGGGAAATACCTGATGAAAGTACAAATGTATGTCAGAATGGGTCAAAGCATGTTTATATAATCCCTCCCAGTGCATCTTACTTTTGAGTATACATGCAAAGGTTTCCACCATGTAAAGGACAGATCAAAACCTCAACATGCTGTATTCGCATAACAGGGAACTGTAAACTCTATAAATTAGGTGAGTGTCATTATTTCCATACTTCAGATGACAAAGATATCTATTACATATACAGTGGTATCTTGGAAGACTGTTCAAGATCTGAAATGTTCGAAAACTGAAAACTCAGTACAGAAGCCTCAAAACAGAAACCTCAATATGGAAGCTGTGTTTCCGGTTTGACTTCCAAGGTGCATTTGAAAACTGAAACATTTGCTTCCGGGTTTACAGCATTCGAAAACCGAAATGTTCGTCAACGGAGACGTTTGGAAACCGAGGTACCACTGTTAAGCTACAAGGATTTAAAAGGTTTGGATTGAGAGAGGATTTCATTTGGTGAAAGAGATGATGGGGAAAGGGGAGCCCATGGTTTGCTTATATTAAAGTTTTTCTCTACATTTATGATATGGCAACCCTCTCCGGAATGCCAGGTGTGTTGTTTTTTTTTATCTGTACAAGTGAGGATGGAAGAAATTGGAAAATAAATATGGAATTTCATGTGTGAGAGGAACGAGCTGAGGAGGAGGGGGAAAATGCTACACTTTGAAAATATGGAGCAACCTCCCATTATCCACAAAGGAATGTGTTTGAGATACGGACAATTGGCCATAAATCAGTGGCAGTGAGGAAAGGAGTCCCCCAGCTGTGGGAATAGAAACTTTTGGATTAACTATCTGCAGTCTGGATTAATGGCAAAGATGACTTATTTACTGCAAGTGATGCAGTGACTTTTGGAAACTGTGAGATAACCACTTCTCCCAAGGCATGATGGGAACCATCAACAGTTGTAGGAATGAAGGATATAACACCATATATGGTTGGAAAAACATCATGGAGGGGAGGAACTGTCACACACAGGAAGCAATAAAGATTACAGTTAGAGTTCCTCACTTGAAACTTTATAAATTACCTAATATATCAACTCAAATGCAATCACAATATTGTAGCTGTTATATAAGGGATTATTATATCTGAATGGAATAGAAATTATTAAGATTTGGGAATGCAGAAAAAATGTAGAAGAACAAAGCCATCAAATCTAGCACGCGGGGAGCCCTGTTTGATTAAATTGTATAATTTGAAATTTGAATAATTGGTATTAATAATTGTATTAATTGGATAAAATTGGTATTGTTATAACGAGGCTACTATTGAAATGATATTGGAATACACACACACACACACGTATAAAGTACATAAAAAACAAATAATATGAATTACTAATGAAAAACTAAAATATGCCACGTTCTCTGGTATAAATCTGAACACAAGAACAAATCTAAATAAGAAATAAAGCCCTGTATTTGTTTTGTTTTTTTAAAGAATCCCATTGCGTACTGATTGTACCTACATTTATTATAGCCTCTCTTTCATTATGGTCGCCATTTGCATAAAATGTACAGAGGGAAAGATGGATAATATGAGTAAAATGAACAGTTTTGAAAATCATTACATTTGGCTGTAATGCTATACTTTACTAAGGCAATCATCTAAAAAGCGTTTTTGGTTTGTTTCTAAGAACTGAACTCTTTAATTATGGCCTGGAAACATCAGGTGCGGATAAAACAGTTATCATAAACAGCAGATTTTGAGTTAAGTTTGAGGTAGAAGCAAGAGGAAATTTAAATCTTCAAAATACAGATATTGCCCCTTGGTAGGAAAGAAGTGGGAAGAGGATATATAAAGCACTAGGATACCACGTCACACACCTTTCTCCAAATAATCATGGGAAGTGTAGTTTGTTAATGGTGCTGGGAGTTGTTAGGAGAACGCTGTTTTCCTCCCGGAGCTACGATTCCCAGAGTGGTTTAACAACTAATCCATCTTCACTGGGACATCTGGGAATCGTAGCTCTGGCAGGGGAATAGGGGTCTCCTAACAACTCTTGGCGCCCCGAACAAACTACAGCTCCCATAATTCTTTGGGGAAGCTGTGGCTGTTTAAAGTAGCATCAAGAAAAAAATTAACCACTTTCAGATTTTCCTTAAAAAACCCCTTGCATATTCAGACAACAAGGGTACCTGTGTTGTTATTTTTATTGAGTACAGTTTAGTGATTCTTTATTGTAACTGATAAATTGCAAACTGTTTAATTATTATTTGGCAATATTTAATTTTACTGTTTAACATTATATTCTAATGGATTATTGAAAATTGTTTTATTTTATATAAGATGTTTATTTTAAAGTTACCGTGATTTTCGTTGCTGTCGTATTGGATCAGTTCGTTATTACAAACTGTGTGAACTTTGCTACTTATTTTGTTGTTTCTTCAGCTTGCTAAACCGCCTTGTGTGTAGTGACACAGAAAGCCAGTACATAAATTAAAAGTGAAATTAAATTAAATGTTCCATTGCCAAAGGGACTTCAGGGATGTTCCCTAAATAGGCAATGAAATGGCACAGTCCAACTCAGATATAAAAATTACCCTGACATCAATAAAAAAATCTTCCCTGCTGTATAGCCACAAAGCTGATGTTAAAAGGGTGGTGTTCATTATTCCAGTCCCTAGCAGTTTGTGCTGAATGCTTTTCAATGACCCTAAAGACACACCAGAATTTGGAGCTATTCTCCAATGTATTTATGTCTCCGTTGTTCAATGTCAGTGTTTCTTTCTTTAATTTCATTCCACTGATCTCAATTACACCACTTGTATGTTTAAATTATTCTTTCCCCCTCTTTGGCATTTATACCCTTCAACAACCTTAGATTTATGTTCCCATTAGTTATTGCTTAGCAGCATGATAAATATTTAGCTCTTTTAATCTGCTCTCATAAGTCAGTTTTCTCAAGCTCCACGAGTGCTCCTATTGTATGAATTCTCTGCAATTTGTCAATATTTGTCTAGCAACGAGAAGCCCTAAAATGTATGGAATATTCCAGTTACACACACCATATTGGGGGGGGGGGCGTGTGGTGGAATTTCAGAATCCTCTCTTACCTGATGAGAAGTCTTCCAGTATAAAATGTCAAATAAATTGGTGGTTTTTATATATTTGAAAAAAAGGACACAAGTCCTTATAATGATAATGTAGCTTCTTTGTTTATTTCATTTATATCCAACCTTTCAAGGCAGTGTACACAGTTCAATGCCCGTGCCTCCATTTATTCCTCACAACAACCCTGTGATGTAGGTTAGACTGAGATCTAGTAGTAGTAGTAGTAGTAATAGTAATATACCGCCCATCAGACTGGGTTATGCCAGCAACTCTGGGCAGTTTCCAAAAAATAAAAACACAGGAAGACATCAAACATTAAAAACCTCCTGATACAGGACTGCCTTCAGATGTCTTCTAGAAGGCAGATAGTTGTTTATTTCCTTGACATCTGATGGAAGGCCGTTCCACAGGGCGGGCGCCACTACTGAGAAGGCCCTCTGCCTGGTTCCCTGTAACCTCACTTCACACAGTGAGGGAACTGCCAGAAGGCCCTTGGAGCTGGACCTCAGTGTCTTGGCTGGACAATGGGGGTAGAGACTCTCCTTCAGATATACTGGACCGAGGCCATTTAGGGCTTTCAAGGTCAGCACCAGCACCTTGAATTGTGCTTGGAAATGTACTAATCTTCTTCTCTTCTTATCTTCACTACCTCTGGCCCCACTGCTTCCCCCTCCCCTTGGGGAAAGCACTCAGTTGGTGCAAGTGGCAATTTGGATTTTCTCCAGATGGACATTTGCTCCAATTTAGCACTAAAGAGCAGGTTTTCCCTGGAAAAGAAGCAGAGCAAGGGGAAAATCACTCGTACGGATTAAGCAGAACCAGTGGGCAGGGATGCTGGGAATATTAGTCTCAAAAAATCTGGAGGGCTGAGGTTGAGGAAGCCTGCCCTAGAGGCAGTGAGAGGCCCAAGGTCATTCAGTGAGTTTGTGGCCAAGGGGAATTTGAACCTGGATCTCTCCAACTGACCCTTACATAACATATGCATGCATGCTACCTGATTTCCCATCATTTTATTATCCAATACTTGATGACACGCAGCTGAGGCTGGGCCTACCAAAGGATGTAGCAGAACACGCATTCATACCCTCCAACATCTGAGAAGATGAAAATAGTGATGTTCAATTTTATATCACAAAGCTTCTCCCTTGTTGGTCTCCCGCACACACAGACATCGTATACACAAATACATCTGTCACCTTGAGCCAATTACAACCTATCAGCCTAACCAGGCAGAGGGACTTCTCAGTAGTGGCACCTGTGCTGTGAAACACCCTCCTCTCAGATGTCAAGGAAATAAACAACTATCTGACTTTTAGAAAACATCTGAAGGCAGACCTGTTTAGGGAAGCTTTTAATCTTTGATGTTTTATCGTGTTTTTGGGCTGGGGAGATGGGCGGGGTGTAAGTAATAAATTGTTGTAAAGAAAAAAAAATGTGTGAGGGAAGAAATCACAATACCTTCAACAGATAAATGAAACAAACTAAAATTTTAGCTGTTGGCTTCCAAGCACAATAGGAAAAGGTCTGGGCTAGAATATTCTCCTCCTTACACTACCTTTCTCCCTGAAATATGTTAAAATACATGTGCAAGGATAGGAAATAGCATAATAAGTTGTCTTATACCAAGTGAAACCATTCATTCATCTAGCTCAGTATGATAAACTATACAATGACTGGCATCAGGTCTCCAGATTTTTAAATCGGATCATCTTTCTAGCCCTACCTGAAAATGTCAGGATTGAATGTGAGCCCGTCTGTTTCAAAACATGTGCTTTGCTGCTAAACAGCAGTGCTCCTTTAAGTCTGAAAGTAACACAAGCTATTCAACTGCCACAACATCTACACTCTCATCTCACTGCCTGTGTAAGCCTGAAATATGAACAAGAGAAGTGTGGAATCACCTGAGAAATTTCACTCGCCTTACTTAAATCCTCTTGCTTCTCTTAAAATTCCTTGGGAGCAGCAGAAATCTGCAAATCTGTCCCCAAAATAATTTTGCCTTTTAACAACTGTTTCATGTCTAGAAAGGTAAGGGAAAGGGACAGGGGTGGCGCTGTGGTCTAAACCACTGAGCCTAGGGCTTGCCGATTGGAAGGTTGGCAGTTCAAATCCCTGCAACGGGGTGAGTTCCCATTGCTCTGTCCCAGCTCCTGCCAACCTAGCAGTTTGAAAGCACATCAGTGCAAGTAGATAAATACTGAATACTTGGCCTGAAAGCAAGATGAGTGCCGCAACCCCATAGTTGCCTTTGACTGGACTTAACCGTCCAGGGGTCCTTTACCTTCACAAGTCTAGAACACAGATGATTCCTAACTTGCAAGCTTTACCTCTTACTTTAAATTCTCTGGTATGTTACAGTAAAGAAGCATTCAGTCCAAACATTCACTCCAAACTTTCAGCTTTAGTAGAACTCTGATTCCACAACTCTGATTTTCTTGCTAACCGACAGGAATTCGAAGTCTTGTTCATGCTGAATTGGGGGGGGGGGGGGAGAGAGCCTGATGTTAGCTGTTTTATATTGGCCACACATTCCATGCTAGCTCTCCAGGATTATCCAGCCAGTCCTATACTAGGTCCTCCTTTCTCCTCTGAAATACAATTTGCTTTTGGCTCCTTGCCCAAAGGCTGTGACGAAGCATTAGCTCCCAAGACAGGTCTCATTCTCTTGGAGTTAAATAAGAAGTGCTGAGCCTACTAGTTCACTAATACCTCTACTACATAATCCCTTATTTCGAGACCTGACCTGGATGATCCCTGAGTTAAGAACTGCTCAAAGGGAGGGGAAAGGCAGGAGTCTTGCTAACAAAGATAAGCAAAATGGGGTTAGAGTTGTATTCTAGTCAGTGAAGTGGGAAGCAGTGCTAACATAACTCCATTGGGTTAATACGTCTGACTCACAAGAAAAAGTTATATACTAATGGTTTTAAATAAGCGTTGAGCTCCCGTACACTATTTCATGGTTTACCATAAAGCAAAGAGGAGAGGGGAAAAATCCCTTTGTAGGTTCTGGTAGTAGTGTCTGCTTTCCACCATAGGCTTATAAATTGTAGAGTTGGAAGGGACCCAATCTAGTCCAAGCCCCTACAATGCAAGAATGGGAATGCTGGTTCTTTGCTATCACCTAATGAAGCAATTTGGGCCAAAGAGAACAGGATTAACCAAACAGCTCTGGCATCAGGTGACAGCAAAAGACTATCCAAGACTAGAGATCCAGTTTCATGTTTAGTAGTCAAACTCACTAACTGTCCTCATAGTCTTGAACAAGTCCCCTTCTTTCAACTCCACTAAGTAATGATGATGATGATGATGATGATTTATCATTTATACCCCACCCATCTGGCTGGGTTTCCCCAGCCACTCTGGGCGGCTCCCAACAGAATATTAAAAACATGATAAAACATCAAACATTAAAAACTTCCCTAAACAGGGCTGCCTTCAGATGTCTTCTAAAAGTCAGATACTTGTTTATTTCCTTGACATCTGATGGGAGGGTGTTCCACAGGGCGGGCGCCACTACTGAGAAGGCCCTCTGCCTGGTTCCCTGTAACCTCACTTCTTGCAGTGAGGGAACCGCCAGAAGGCCCTCGGCGCTGGACCTCAGTGTCCGGGCTGAACAATGGGGTGGAGATGCTCCTTCAGATATACTGGGCCGAGACCATTTAGGGCATGGATAGGCAAACTAAGGCCTGAGAGCTGGATTAGGCCCAATTGCCTTCTAAATCTGGCCTGCGGACAGTCCGGGAATCAGTGTGTTTTTAGATGAGTAGAACGTGTGCTTTTATTTAAAATGCATATCTGGGTCATTTATGGGGCCTAGGAAGGCGTTCATTTACCCCCAAAAAATATAGTCCGGCCCCCCACAAGGTCTGAGGGACAGTGGACTGGCCCCCCGCTGAAAAAGTTTACTGACCCCTGATTTAGGGCTTTAAAGGTCAGCACTAACACTTTGACTTGTGCTCGGAAACATACTGGGAGCTAATGTAGGTCTTTCAGGACTGGTGTTATATGGTCTCAACGGCCACTCCCAATCACCAGTCAAGCTGCCGCATTCTGGATTATTTGTAGATTCCAGGTTACCTTCAAAGGTAGCCCCACATAGAGTGCATTGCAGTAGTTCAAGCGGGAGATAACCAGGAAGGTTCGATAAATTATATATTGTTTTCATATTGCTTTAAGAAGTGAGAATTAGGCAGGTTCACATTTAAAACATGAACTGAACTAATTTCTCCTCCATCCACAGCCAGGACCTTTCTGTCCTCCCAAAAATTCAGATGGAAGGATTAGATCATTTTTTTGTTAATCACCCAAAAATCATCTTAAAATTGTATATTGTGATCCTTGCATGGAATGTAGGAATATACACAAATTAATTAGTAGCAATTAATCGGGTGGGGGGAGATGGCTTGTCATGTAGGTTGACTTGTTTGTTTAATAAGAAGAAATTGGATTCCCTGTTGGTTTAAAATGATTCCATGCTCCTCCAAAAGATACAAGAGAAAATTCCACCTCCTTTTTAAGTATGTTATTACGGAATGAAGAGATCCAATTTTCATTTAAAGTGTGCCCTTTGCCAATTCATAGGACTCCAAGCTGTTCTCACCCAGGTTAATGGCACCAACTCCCATTTATTCCAAGGAAACAAGAACAAGCCTCCCGAGTGAAAAGGTCAACAGAATGCAATTACATCTGAGTTTGGAGGAGCAAAATGTAAAACCCCCAATTAAAGTCAAAGACAGTTTGGGTCGCAAAAAACGGAATATCCATTAGTCACCGGAAGAGTGAGCCACAATTACTCTTACTAATGCCAACTCTTCTGAGCTGGCCTGGTTCATATGAATTGGACTCCCCAGTCTATTCTGAAACATCTAGAGGTTGGCATTTAACAAGTCAAGTATTTCCCCTACATCCAAGTCCTGGGATTGTCAATCAACCAATTCTAACAAAGTGTTTTTATGGCACAGCTTTTGAATAAAACCTGAAAATGATGGTTGCTATATTTCTGAGCAAATCTCTTAAAAAATAAAAAATACAACAAAGTCACAAGAATCTGCGTTGAAATAGTTAAAAGTCCACATGATGCTGATAGTTTTAGTAATCAAGAATTCTTCCCCTCATAAAAATATATGTGAAGTTAGATAACCTCAAATATTTCGCAAACTGAGTGTATGATGTAATCTGTAATATAATGTATTGGTTGAATCTAATCTTTCACCAATTTCTATAAATGAATAAACTGCCTGAAAAACAAAAGGAGATTATCTTGCATAGATTTTCATGACAGACCTAAACTCTTATCTACATCATTGAATGGGTTTCCTACCTAAAGATTTCTGCTTCAATGTGAACTAAATTAATCAGCGAAATGACATTGTTAAGAACCGCAAACTAATCCCATAGCATTGCCAAGGACAGGGTTAGAGGGACTGTCTAAGGCACACATAGGTGGGCTATCAATTTTTGGCTCAAAAACCAGAAAGTGGAGCAAGATATATATATTTTGTGCCACCAAAAATATAGGATACTGTGTGTAGCAGATTAACTAGGAATCTTTAATAAATGATAAAAAGCAAAGCTAGCTGTGTTGTTCCAAAGGGGGGGGGGCACTATAAAAATCACCATTGTGCAATACTTTTAACAGAACCTGCAAAAAAATTTCAAGTACATATGGTATGATACTGCACAATGATGCATGGAATGTGAGAGGTGATACACATTTCAGGTAGATACAGGTAGAAAGTGACTCCACCTTCAACTTCTGGATGAACATCTTGAGATAATGATGAGGATGAGGATACATTGGTACAGCCCCAAATCATGCCTCCTGTTCTGTCAAATGGAGTGTTAGGCCTGGTGCATTTATGCTGCCAAATGCCCTCAGTTCAGTCAGAACTAGGTGGTGGTTCTTAGCTCACAGATGGGAAAACTCAGTGGTCAAATGCTGCCCTCCAGGCCTCCGGGGAATGTCCCAGTCCACACCCTTTCCAACCCAGTTTTTGCTTGTCTTGAATGTGTTCTTGACTTCTGATACTTCTTGTTTCTCCAGATGGAAGATAGGGGGCAAATTCTTTATTATTATTATTATTATTTCTTTTTATTGAATTTCACTTAGATAACCAAAAGAAAAAATAAAACAACAGTTACAGAAAAAAAAAGAAAAAAAGAAAAAATATCCATACACAACATAAAAATAAAATCAATTTCCGTTACAGTTCCTTGTCTTATTCCTTGAATCTTTATATCTTTACCTATTTAGATCTTTTTCTCTACACACCTATTGACCTTCTTCCCTCCTGATTTCGGGCTTCTTGATCAAAAATTCTTTCTTTCTTCTGCAGCTAAGAGTCAGAGATTGGCAAACAAAATTATTTGAATATGTTGAATTAGCAAAAATGACGCAAAAAATTAGAAACCCAAAAAATACAAAGTTTATTAGTGATTGGAATAAATTGATGGCATATATTGAAGGAAACTATAGAAACTTAAAAACTACTGCCGGTTTGATATACCGTATTTTTTGCTCTATAAGACTCACTTTTTCCCTCCTAAAAAGTAAGGGGAAATGTGTGTGCGTCTTATGGAGCGAATGCAGGCTGCACAGCTATCCCAGAAGCCAGAACAGCAAGAGGGATTTCTGCTTTCACTGCGCAGCGATTCCTCTTGCTGTTCTGGCTTCTGAGATTCAGAATATAGTTTTTCTTGTTTTCCTCCTCCAAAAACTAGGTGCGTCTTGTGGTCAGGTGTGTCTTATAGAGCGAAAAATAAGGTAAATCTTATGATGCGCAAACCATAACAACTCTTAGCTGCAGAAAAAGATAGGGGGAAATTCAAGGGTTTGTATAAACTAGACCACTGTGCTGTACATTAAGTGCCCCTCCTGACCTGCTGAACCCCAGAATGTGGCCCCCAGAAGGTTTCATGGAAACACAGAATTACAGAGTTGGAAGGATTCCAGGGGTTCTCAGGTCCAAGCCCCTGCAATGCAGGAATCTCAAGTAATCATACGTGACAGATGGCTATCCAACCTCTGCTTAAAAAATCTCCAAGGAAAAAGAGTCCACACCTCTCATGGAAGTCTGTTCCAATATCAAAAAGCTTTTACTGTTATTAAAAGCTTCCTGATGTCTAGTCAGAATCTCCTTTCTGTTGCCCCTGCAGATCTTGCCAACTGAGGCGGTCACCTCACCTCGCCTTGCCTTACCTTGCTTGCTCCAGCAGGTCGAATTTGAGCATGGGCAGTAAAAAAATAAATGTAAAGGACCCCTGGATGGTTAAGTCCAGTCAAAGGCGACTATGGGGTTGCAGTGCTCATCTCACTTTCAGACCGAGGGAGCCGGCGTTTGTCCACAGACAGCTTTCTGGGCCATCTGGCCAGCATAACTAAACCACTTCTGGCGCAATGGAATACCATGATGGAAACCAGAGTGCACAGAAGCGCCGTTTACCTTCCTGCCACAGTGGTACCTATTTATCTACTTGCACTGGCGTGCTTTCGAACTTCTAGGTTGGCAGGAGCTGGGACAGAGCAATGGGAGCTCACCCCATCTTGGGGATTCAAACTGCTGACCTTCTGATCAGCAAGCCCAAGAGGCTCAGTGGTTTAGACCACAGTGCCATTGGCATCCCTCAACATAGGCAGTAGACCTGGAAGAGGAACAGAAGCTGGGACTGCAGCTGCTGCCCCTATTTGTTTTGTTTTGTTTCTTCCTGTGGGCATGAATAGTGAATAAGAGACTCCTCCAGTTGGCAACTTGAGGTCCTGTATTTGCTCCCATAAGCTCTGTTACAAATTCATTCTAGTAGCTAATGCTTCCTCCTGCCCTTTGTGCACAGAATCAGCAGCTTTCATAAGCCCAACAGGGTTTCACTTATTCTAACACATTTGCAATAAAACACAAGCTGGCCCCACGCGCACTCCATCTCTTCTGGCCTTTTGTGACAGGAGGATGAAGGTGTTTTACTCTCAGCAGGTGCCCCTTGTATATCAACAATTAATATGGAAATCAGTCTCCACTAATTAATAGCCCACAGGAGATTTGTGTGCTCATTCTATTTTTCTCTCAAACAAAGGGTCATGGAATGTAACATCTCTCCTCGCCACCTTCAAGCACCAGCTTCTCTGCCTTTGGGGAATTTTCAGGCATTTCGCTTTCAACAAAATAACCTTGCAGAAGTAGACATTATTTTCTAAAATTCATGGGGAGAGATGTGTGAAATAGTGACACCAGGCCTCGCAAAACAGGGTCGGACATTTTTACAAAAGTTTGGGACCAGCTTCTAACTTTTCTTCCACAAGTTATTCCTTATGCAGGGCAGGTAAAACAGATACTATTAATATTAAAGGACATGGTTCCTTGCTATGAGCAGCTCACAGTCCTTCCACAAATAGGTCCAACCTTTCTTAGTTTAGCTTCCTATTCTATTATTATTATTACTGTTATCATCATCATTAGGGAGGTCATTTTGTTGCTGAGATTCTTCATCAGGAGTCAAGGAGGGAAAGAAAGCTGGTAAAGGATATGAAATCCAAGTCTTATGAGGAACAGTTGAAGGAAGTTGGGTACCGTATGTTTAGTCTGGAAAAGAGGAGACTGAGAGGAGATATGATAACCATCTTCAAATATCTTTTTTTTCCCCATTTATTTTTATTGATTTTACAATATAAACCCAATTACACAAATCACTTCCAAATTAATACAATTTTGTTAAGAGGCTTCCCACACAATGTTCTTGATGGATCTTTATGATCTAATATTACTGTGTTTCATATTCTTACTTATTTCTATTACATTCTATTTTTCAAAATTATCACATAATTAACAGCTCCACTCTTAATGATTTCTATTCTTGTTATTTTATGACTTACATTCCAGAAAAAGGCTTCAAGTGAGGAGCCACAGCTTTTGCCTTTTCATCTTGCATGTGCCACATCCAAAACTCAGTTGTGGGTAAAAGCCTCAGCGCCTAGGGCTTGCTGATCGAAAGGTCGGCGGTTCGAATCCCCGCGGCGGGGTGCGCTCCCGTTGCTCGGTCCCAGCGCCTGCCAACCTAGCAGTTCGAAAGCACCTCCGGGTGCAAGTAGATAAATAGGGACCGCTTACCAGCGGGAAGGTAAACGACGTTTCCGTGTGCTGCGCTGGCTCGCCAGATGCAGCTTTGTCACGCTGGCCACGTGACCCGGAAGTGTCTGCGGACAGCGCTGGGCCCCGGCCTCTTAAGTGAGATGGGCGCACAACCCCAGAGTCTGGGGTACGGCAGGGGTACCTTTGCTTTACCTTTTTAGACCTTATATGTCTCTCTGATGTTTTCCTTTTGCCTGTGGCATTTGGGACTATCTCCTTACTCCCACTGCTGTTGTATTCCAGCCTGGTTGAGGTGGAGCTGCAACTTCAAGCTTAAACCCTCTTCTTTCTCAGGCTCAGCTCCTTCCCATAATACTCAAGCAGTTTGAAATCGACAACAGCAGATCCCTCCCTTCCACTGGCACCAAGAATCAAGAAAGTCCAGAGATTCACCATTTCTTCCTCTGGCTGGGAAGGGAGGGGAAAGGCAGAACAGTGGTACCTCTAGTTAAGGACTCGATCCATTCCAGGGTGCCATTTGCACCCCAAAAAGTCCACAACTAGAGCGCCGCTTCTGCACACACACACACATGGTGTGATAGAGCGCTTCTGTGCATGTGCAAAGCACACATAACGCTTCTGCGCACGCACAGAAGTATACACTTCTGGGTTTGCCATGTTCGCAAGCCAATAAGACGCAACATGAACCTAACGCAACATGAGGTATGACTGTACCATTCTTCTCCCAACATCCAAAAAGCCCTCACACCACTTTCCTTTCTCGGCTACCATAGCATTTTGCTTTTTTTAAAAAAACAACCCTATTTTTCGCTCTATAAGATGCACCAGACCATAAGACACACCTAGTTTTTGGAGGAGGAAAACAAGAAAAAAAACGCATTCTGAATCCCAGAAGCCAGAACAGCAAGAGGGATCGCTGCGCAGCGAAAGCAGCAATCCCTCTTGCTGTTCTGGCTTCTGTGATAGCTGCACAGCCTGCATTCGCTCCATAAGACGCAGACACATTTCCCCTTACTTTTTGGAAAATCCTTCCAAACAAAACAACCAAGCTTTACTCCTTTTAAGCCGCACACAGCTTTACATCTTCTTTTAAACCTCCATGTTACATCATACACCAAACCATCCTCACTTGTATATCTTAAAATTCAATATTAGGAGAGGGCTGCCGAATCATGAATGTAAAAACTTCCATAACGTTTTTACTCGCCTCGCCTCCATCCACCTCCAGCAGAAGATGGAGCCTCTCCATTGACGCTGAGCTGGGAAAGCATATTGGCAAGGCAGTCATGGCAATGGCTTCTCTCTCCAAAAGGGTATAGGAGAATGTGATGCTAATGTCCAATACCAAGATTGCATGTTGAGCCCTCCACTTTATGGAAGAGAGTCGTGGGCAACTTACAACTGTCAGGAGTGACACCTCAACGTCTTCCGCATGTGATATGTCAGAAAGATTTTGGGTATCACATGGCACAACAGAGTTTCGAACAAAGCTGTGTTCTCCCAAGTCCACATTCCAAGCATGTTCGCACTCCTCTCTCAGCGATGTCTACACTGGCTTGGTCATGTGCATAGAATGGAAGATGGCAGGAGCCCCAAGGACATGCTCTACAAGGAGCATGGTAGACCAACCCACTGGTAGACCAACTCTACATTACCAAGATGTCTGCAGACTTGACATGAAGACTGGCAACATCAACCCCGCTGTGTGACCATCCCTGGCAGATGACCATAGTGCCTAGGGACAGTCAAGTTGTGTATCCATAGCAGTGGCCAGAGAAGAAATGACCATTGGGATGATCAGAGAGAGGAGAAATGCTATGGTGCATCTGCAGCAGCACAACCAGATACTTTCATCTACCCCAGCTGCAACAAAACATGTCTCTTCCGTATCAGTCTCTACAGCCACAGCAGGCGCTGAAACCTTCTAAAAGTTTGACTTCACCCCTAAAGT
This sequence comes from Podarcis raffonei, assembly GCF_027172205.1. NCBI lineage: Eukaryota > Metazoa > Chordata > Lepidosauria > Squamata > Lacertidae > Podarcis > Podarcis raffonei. The sequence goes on along the minus strand of NC_070605.1, from coordinate 94,841,049 downwards.
CACAGTCCTCCCTTGTCTTCCAAGACAGACTGATGTGAACCTACCATCGTTTGAGAAGCACTTATCAGCTCTGGGAGAACCTGGTTCTTTGAATATCGCACAAATTGTCTCAAAAAGTACAGATGGTTAATTCTAACTTTTTTTTACTGACTCACTGCCTGCCTTCTTGCGGTCTATGCTGCTTTCCAATGCAAGCACAGTTTGTCAGTCCATGTGGTGCGCATGCCCCAAAGCACAAAGTGGAAGTAAGCCGAATCAATAAACCTGAGGCCCTGTGCACATAAGCTGCTTTTCTCCTCTCCTGTTCGCTTTTCATCTTGGAGGCCTCCACCTGCGTTTGCTGCTATCCTTCCAAGATAAAGGTAATCCATGACAGGAGATGGAAAAGAGCTTACTGCCTGTCAAACAGTTTGACCATTCCCACAGAGGAGACAAACCTTTGTGTTCACAATGTGCCATGCCGTTAACCAAACCCCATGCCTGCAGTCGCCCGAAGCTCTAATTTATGTTGCAGATGGCTCCTTTTTTTTTCAGTCAACAGTGTCTCATCTTACTCCTGATGGCCATGCCGTCTCCTCTTGATCCCAGAAGAGCTTTCAGCTCCACTCCATCAACTTCCATGCATGCAACAGGGGAAAGCGGAATCGCTGTTTTCTAAGCAATGACTGTTGATGGTCATTTCTCATGTTACACATTATTCTGCTGTGTTTTTGCATTCTGAATCAATGTTTATTCTACCTTGAGGTAGCCAAGCTAACTTACTCTTTAAAATTGATGTCTACCTTTGTTTGGGAAGGTTAAGGGTCTCAGAAAAGTACCTGCTGCAAAGAATACAAGCTGTTTCCTACTGGCTGCAAAGGAGGGGGGGTGAACTTGGCTGTAAAAAAGAAAGCTTCAACTATTGTTTCTAAGAGAGAGTTTGGAAAATCAAAATCAAAGGAAAATGGAAGCAGGAGAAATGGGCCACCCATTCCATATGAGTTGGGGAAATGTGTAGGATGTATAATTGCTGTATAATTTATTGTGCACCTAACAGATTGAAAGAGACGTATCTTTTGTAAGATTTCACTGGGATATTGCAGAAATTAATGCCAGCTAATCTCCGAGGCAACCGAGAATACTAAATTCCTTAAAAGCCAAGGCTATATTAAGCTTGGGTGTCCAGATTCAGGATGAGATTAATTTAAGATAGCATTTCATTTCACAATAAAGAAATTAATTGCGGAAGTAGGTACTCTATTGAGAACTCTTAAGCTTAATGATTAGTTTTTATGGATATACTTGCATGAATATAAAACCAGCCTTAAGGGTTTCTGTCAAATATCTCACTTTGGGTGAAAGTTAACAAATTGACACTGCGAGCCCTCGAGTGAATTAAAGGGTCACCAGATTGCAGGCAAGGAAGGACTCTGCCATCCATCTGCAGATAATTGTGAAACTTTTGCAAACACTCAAACAGGTTTCTCATGGTTGAGAAAGAACTGACTGATTAGAGAGGGTCAATTATTTCTCCTTGCCTTGTAAATCAGATTAGCACAACTTTCTATCCATTGAAATTCAGTCCACCAGCTATGGTACCTATAGTATTATGGCCTGCTAGATTGCACAGAGGGGGGGGGGGAGACAGAATCTGAGACCTTCCCATGGCTGAGAGCCCGTTCTAGTCCAGAACACATAGCAGGTTGCATTCAACTTGGTTGCTCTCAAGCTGTGCAGGCAGTCTTTCTTTCATGCCTTTGCTCTTTCTGTTCATCCACACCCAAGTTGTCTTGCCCATATCTTATGATCAGAGCCAGAAGACCTTTTGCTGTGCGAGCCTTCATAACTCAATTTGTTTCTTTTTTAAAAAAAATAATCTTTATTACTTTTAAGACTTACCAAAAAAAGAAAAAGAAAAAAAGGCAAGAGAAAAAGACAAAATAGAGCAGAAAAGAAAAAAGGAAAAAATAAAAAACAATACAATACAATATATAAACAATACAAAGCACAACCTTAACACACTAAACAAAACAAAACAAAACAACAGCAATTTAAAAACATATACCATACCATTTCATTACTCTCTTTCATTCCCTTATTTCATCGACCTCCTCTCACCTCCCTTTTTGTATTCCACTTCTGTTACTTGTTTCAGCAATTCCTTTCCATCTTTCTCTATTTTTATCATTATGAATATCTTAACATATTTTTAGCCTTATTTTCCATTAATACTAAAGTACTTATTTATACTTAACTCCTTATAACATTTCTGCTAAAGCCACAAAGTTTCATTCCAACAATTTTCTAACACTCATTAATTTTACAATATTTCTATATATAAACTTTAAACTTTCCCAATCTTCTTCCACCATCTCTTCTCCCTGGTCTCGGATTCTGCCAGTCATTTCCGTCCATTCCATATAGTTCATCAGCCTGGAGATCTTCTGTCCGAGGCTCTTAAATCTTTTCCAAGTCCCTTCTGCAGTTTTTCTTCATATTCTTTGATGCTGAAGACGCTGAAGAACAGGTCTTGGGGGGGGGGCGACCCAACCATGCCCCCATTCCCTCTCGACAGGCCAGCCAACTCTCCACAGCTAGAACCAAGGTCCATACAATATCTCAAATCATGTTTCAAAGCTCCTCCAAAACCAAAGGCCTCCACAACTCCAATCACCTCCTGACCCAGATTCAGGACCCAAAGGTCAGCAAATCCCTGCATGAAATAGTCTATACAACCTTCCTTCTCCGTCCAAGCAGGGCTCCAATCTTCAAATTCTGACTTTTTCTATATTCATTCATAAAAGGCCTCCACTTATAGTCCTCGATTTGCCTCTGTAAGGCTGGGGCTCCCACTTGTATTACTTTAGGTTCAACAACAACAACTTTCTCCTTCGTCTTCTCCCCAGTTTGTCCTGTCAAAGTAGGTTCCTGTGTCAAATCCTGAACAGTTTCTGTATTGGTGATCACTTTTTGTCCCAAATTAATCACTTTTTGTCCCAAGTTCTCAAGTTTAGTATTCATAACATCCGTCTTCTTGTGGAGCTGTTCCAACGAATAGCTTATCTTACATAATACAGTCACCAAGGCTCCTTCTGTCGACATTCTTAAGATCCAAGGTCAATCTCTGATTCTCACAGTTCTTATCTTGCAGCTGGAAAAACCCCAGCTCCACTCTTGTAACAGTTTCAAAAGCTCCCTCTAGAGGGAAACAGTCTCCACTTGTATCAATCCTTTCAAACACAATTTAAACTATAAAGTTAGTTTCAATTTTCAGTTACTTTTCCTCCTTTTTAAACGCAGAAGGGGACAATGGAAACAATATATTTCTCTTATTTAGAGAATAAATTTATTTTATCTGTCAACATACTTTCTGTTCACAGTCAATGAACTCTCTCAAGACATCAATCTTACTGGCAGCCCATTTCCAGGTTCAGAGCAGTGGTAATTTGATTTTTCACTCTCTCCTGCAGGCTCGCTAGGTCCAAATTTTCCCCCCTCTTCTCCTGCTTCCAAGGGGGGGTTAATAGTTTTAACCGATGGAGATTTAATCCTTTACAAATGACTTTCCAAGGCTTTAACTTGCGACGTCTTTGCTTCAATCTATTTACAAAAGAGGAAGGCGGACTTCCTGTTTAAAACCTTCCCGTTTCGATGCCAAATTAATAAATTTAAAGATCCAATTTTCCGTTCTACTCACGGGTAGTTGTTTAAAGTCAAATTGTCCACAGGAAAAAGTCAGCGCTCTCCGGCAACAGTGATGCGGCTTCACTCCGTGAAAGAAGCAGTCAATTCGAAGCACCGCGCCGCTCACCCCACTTCGCTCCGGATCCCCAAATCAGGGTTTCCCCGTGAGTAGAGGAGGCGCAAAAGGTGCCAGCCGAATCCCAGGTTCACAAGCTTCTCCCGCCTGTGATTTCAGTGGGTCTCCGCCTTCGCCGTGGCGGTCAGACCCTGATTTCCACGGAGCAAATTCCTCCCGATCGGAGGAACTCCGCCATTGCCTGGAGGCGCCAACCCGGAAGTCCCATCTCAATTTGTTTCAGTCTGACTTCCTCTTTGTTATAAACCAGCTTTGGTAGCCCAGATAAGCTGAGACTTCTTCTGAGTTAGATCTATGGTCTATGGTGGGCGAGAAATTGGCAGGGTAGATTCCTATTCATTGGACTGTAGTGCAAAATCAGGTAGATTTCACTTTCTGATGCCTTTTTCATGGGTATTTTCTTTTTCTGCTGGAGGGAGTGGAGAGCATCCCTAATTAAATAAGTAAGACTTTAATCATCTTCAGTATTTCACTCACATGGCCTACACAGGTATTTTGGTATGCACACAGAGCCCCTTCATATGTACGCATGATGCGTACACAGGCAGGGCATGACTGTTGGACAGCCCACAACTTCTCCAATGCACTCCTTGAACATGTAAGCTGACCGCTCCCCACATAAGCCAGTTAAGGGAGCTTGCAATATACGTGGGATTTTAACCTTCTGCCATTTGATGCATGATAACGTCAAAAAGGATTAAGGACCAGCATCAGGTAACAGTCTCCTCACTTCTCACTCTCCATAACATGTTTATCTCATTCCTCATCCTTAAGAGTTTATTCTGTCTATAAGAAAATCAAGTGGCTTCTTGGTCTTATTGGAGTCACAGAAAAACAGCGCCACAGCAGATTAGGGGTGTGGGGCGTGGTACCATTAAAGGGCAACTCTTTCATTTGTTGTATTTTTGCTTTGACGGGAGGTAATTTTTGGTTTTCTGCAAGGTTCGTGGAGCATCTCTAAATCCACCATTTCACCCTGAGATGAAACATATCTGTGCACATATAGAAATTATGCCAATCATGGCCTCGTCACTTACATCCATTCCTCCCCAATTCCCGTGACATGTTAAAGCAGACTTCTGCTTCACAGAAGAAATCTGTTCTTAGTTCCTTATAGCCTGTTCATCTTCTGCGTTTTAGAATCGCAAAGCACCGCAAAGCACAACCAGCTTGCAATCAGTATTCACCTGCAGCAAAAGCCCAAGATCCTCTTGCAGGGCCAAATGACATCGCTTGCTGAAAGGTCCATTGCCATCACAGCAGGATAATGAACAGTGCACTGGCCTCATCGATAATACAATTCTCACAAAATGCAGGGCACAGTGACAATTACAGACTTCCAGAAAAAACAGAACATATGACTGTGGGTTGCTAAATAGGAAACAAAGCTCAATGAAAATAAGTCTTTAAGCAAAATACAGGAACAACATCTGCTCTTTGGAACATCTGAAAAATGCCACTGGCATGAACAGAGAAATTGCTGGTATGTTTTAAGCCTGGAAGTTATCCCAGTGCATTTTGATTACTTTTGGATGAAATTCAATGAAGAAGCCAAAGGCATCTTCAATTGCGGAAAATATTGAGATTAGTAATTTATCTCAGAAGCAAAAGGAGGCAGGCTTTTAAAAGGGACGGCGAGGGAGTTTCTTAGAAAGAAGCATACTGTCTGTGTTAGGCACATGGCAAGTATGATTCATCTTTCCCATGAAATATTATTGTGAACCAGCAGTAGGGTTGGAGCTGGTGGGCTGAAGCCATCCACCAATATATGGACCTTGCCTCAAAGCATCAGCTTTGCTACCTGCATTACTATGGTAAATCAGAGGCAGAGGATACACATGTTTCATCATTTTTCATCCACTCTGGAAGAGCCTGGGAAATGGGAAATGGATTTCTTCACTCAGGCACTGATTGGGTAAAGATTCAAGTTGAGGATGCCTTTGGACATGTTTTGTTGTTGTTGTTGTTTGGTCGTTTAGTCATGTCCGACTCTTTGTGACCCCATGGACCAGAGCACGCCAGGCACTCCTGTCTTCCACTGCCTCCCGCAGTTTGGTCAGACTCATGTTTGTAGCTTCGAGAACACTGTCCAACCATCTCGTCCTCTGTCGTCCCCTTCTCCTTGTGCCCTCCATCTTTCCCAACATCAGGGTCTTTTCTAGGGAGTCTTCTCTTCTCATGAGGTGGCTAAAGTATTGGAGTCTCAGCTTCAGGATCTGTCCTTCCAGTGAGCACTCAGGGCTGATTTCCTTAAGAATGGATCGGTTGGATCTTCTTGCAGTCCATGGGACTCTCAAGAGTCTCCTCAAGCACCAGAATTCAAAAGCATCAATTCTTCGGCGATCAGCCTTCTTTATGGTCCAGCTCTCACTTCCATACATCACTACTGGGAAAACCATAGCTTCAACTATACGGACCTTTGTTGGCAAGGTGATGTCTCTACTTTTTAAGATGCTGCTAGGTTTGTCATCACTTTTCTTCCAAGAAGGAAGCGTCTTTTAATTTTATGACTGCTGTCACCATCTTCAGTGATCATGGAGCCCAAGAAAGTAAAATCTCTCACTGCCTCCATTTCTTCCCCTTCCATTTGCCAGGAGGTGATGGGACCAGTGGCCATGATCTTCGTTTTTTTGATGTTGAGCTTCAGACCATATTTTGTGCTCTCCTCTTTCACCCTCATTAAAAGGTTCTTTAATTCCTCCTCACTTTCTGCCATCAATGTTGTGTCATCTGCATATCTGAGATATCATATTTTTATATTTTTATATTTTTATATGCATATCTGCATATCATATTTTTCAACGGGCCTTTTCAACGGGTCGTCTGTTTTTGTTTACTGCCAGCACTTCATAATCAAAAGGTATAATGCCTCTGAAAATATAGAGCTTCCATTGCAGCTGATAATCCATTAATAAAGCTGTCCTCCAGAATATGTGATTTAGGAAGAGCAGAACCAGCCCGAGGCAATTTGCAGCCCAAGGTGGAACAGCAAACAGCACTCTAAACTCAAGATGCATAGCACCCAAAGCTATGTTGGCACCTGAGACAGAAAACCCCACAAGCAACTTTCCTTGGGAGTAAAGATACTTCAATAATAACTAGCAATTTATTGCCCTTGCAAGAGATCCAAAATCTGCCGCAAGAGGCAATTGTCCCACTGCGCCTAATGGAGGGCCAGTCCCAGGGAGCAGCAGGAATACACCACCACTTCTGTGCTAGGCATAGTTTCCCCCTAGTCACATCACCCTTTTGCACACAAGCATTCACATCCAAAAGAACTGGCTGAGCACCACATTCTTACATACAACAAACAAAGCAAAAAGCTGCCTATATTATATATGCTAATCAAAACAATTGGCTACTAGGAAGCACTGCTACAAATGCTACAAGTGTCATGTTTAAAACAATCTCTTTATGAAATTTGAATACTATAGCTCAGAGGTTTGAAGTAATCAGATTATTGTTTCAAAACGGCATGCTCCGACATTCACTTATCAATGTTGCTAAAGTGCCCCTCTAATCATGCCTATATTGAGAACATCTATTTGCCTGTAAATGATAAATTTGCAGATTTCCCCATTATTTGTGGTCTCATTTGTTTCTCCTCCAGAGCTGATTGAATCAACATTTTTGTTGTTCTTCCGTTACACTTGGATTATCATTGCTGAAAGGTTCATATGGCAATTTCTCTGCCTGCTCTGCTGATCTTAAAACTCTGAACAGAACGCTGCCATTTTTGCTTTAATTAATACTGGTTTCACCTGCCCTACTGGATGTTGTTTTCATTTATACCATTGAAGAAGGCATTGAAATATAACTCACATATGGTATTAGATTGAATCATAGGTGGGAAGCATCCTTCCTCTGGAGAATATCCAACCTAAACTTCCCTTATGTGGCCTAGTTTCTGATACTTGGAGTCAAGCATAAAGGGGTGGTTCAAATTTGTTTTAATGTTCCAACAGCTAGGAATGCCAAGGTAGCAGAAGTGGCTTGTCTGCTGAGACAAAGCCACAATACTAGTTTCTCCGAAGCAGGGTCTTTGCTGCTTTCTGGGAGTGTGAGGCAAAGTGGTAGAGAGGCCACCATGGTGTAGACCCTTCAAGTGTCCCTATTTTCCTGGATTTACAGAAGCTGTCCCAGTTTCTGATTTGATCCTAGAACGTCCCACTTTACCTTAGAATGTCCCTGTTTTCATCCAAGAAATGTTGGTGGGTATGGAGTTATCTGACTCCCCGAGCCATCTGAAGACAGGCCTGTATAGGGAAGTTTTTTGTAATGTTTAATGTTTTGTTATGTTTTTATATATGCTGGGAGCCACCCAGAGTGGCTGTCCCTAATTTCATTGGGAAAATGTTGGCGGGTATGTTCCAGTAAGCATGTCAACTTTGCTCTGTTGATGCTCCCACAGCATGTTGACCCTCCTGCCTCCTTGTGCTTCCCCCTCCCCACAGATGGAAAGCTGGTATTGAAACCCACTGGCCAAGTCAATTCTGCATGGAAGTATATACCTTGCCAATGCTATTGTAATTGATGGTTGGTTCAAACCACAGCTGACCAGGACACAAGCTGCCCTAGGAGGAGGCCCAGGTTCACCCATGGTGCATTAATAATATCACACCACATACAGAGATGCAGGACCATCCTGAGAGGGAATGCTGGGGGTGGGGACATCAGGTCTTCTGCTGCCACTGCCACAACACCATCTGCTCTAGGAAATGGAGCTGCCTTTGAAGACTGTGTGAAAACTGCAGCTGGGATTGCTACTAACAGGCTGTAATCTTAACCCCACTTATCTGAGATTAAGGCCCACTGAATTAAATTCAATTTATATTGAAGTAGATCTTGTTAGGATTGTGCTGTTAAACTGGTCGTTGTGATTATATTGCACCTGCGCAAAGCCAAATGTACTTGCTCACAGACTGTTTCCATGACGCTTGTAGTTCCTGCCAACTCTATAATCCTATAATTCTATAATCAAGTTCTATAATTCCATGATTCCAGGAATGTGGAGTATCCAGGAATCAGTCAATGCTAATCGGCATCCCACAGTGCCATGTTTTCTTGCAAGTTCCAGATGTGATGAATCAATAAAACCTCAACTAAATAATCCCCTAATTTCAAATTATCTCTGAATTGAGATTAGCCATGAATTATTGTGTGAACAGATTCTCAAGCATTATTTAGTGGGCACTTCCTCATCCTTAGTAGTCACTTAAATAATATACATTTGAGGGGGTTTTATGTTTTGTTTTGGCTCAGATTGAGAAATTGCCATATGCAGTAGCTCCCTGGTGAAGATAAATATTCATACATATGACAACATTCCCAATTTTTTTCCTTATCTCCAGGATCTGATGTGGGTGGGATGAGTTTGAACTGTGACACATCCTTGAATGAACTTTCTCTTTTTAAAGCAAATTTATATATTCTTTTGAAGGTGGATCTCACACCTTTCCTGAGAAAGCTGACTCATCACATTTGCATAAACCTAATGCTCTGCCAGGAACAGAGAGAATTACAGTGGGATGGTCAAGCAGATATGTCCTGATTATCTGGCCAGGTGTCTGACAGGAACCATCAGAGATAAGGCTGAGAAACTCTTAATACACATAAAATTAAAAGAGAAGAACAGACGCAACCACAACTCTTTACAGGTTTCAAGTATCCTAGAAACTACACGTTCCAGTCCCAGGACTCTTGCTGCCAGCATCCTTACATCTTCCAAGGATCTCAGTTACCCTGGGGAAAACTTTGTTTCCCAGAGTCTTTAGCACCTGGTGCATTTGATCAGAAGCCCATCAGAAATGCCTATGCTGCTGCTTTTGCTAATTCCACCACTGCTGCCTGGTCAGGTAAGTGTGAAGGGGGCTGGGGGACATAGAAGGTGGTTTCAGGGTTTGTTAAATGTCCTCAGGTGTGCAAAAGGCTTCAACTCAGACTCAGAATTGGACTGAAAAATCCAAGCTATTCTCTGTTTGGTTGCTAAGTCCAATTACAAATCAATCTGAAGAGATAGGGATTGTCAACCATCACTATATTAAACACAGTAGCCATGATGAAATCACTTTATAGTCATGCATCTACTTTCCAAAGGGACCGGACATCAAAAGAGCCGTTTCAAAACAGGTCCTGAGCCACCAAAAGGTATCTGCTGTCTTCTTTGTTTACCTTGCCGGCAGACAAATAAATAGACAGAGACATAGAGAAGTGGCTGCTAAAATCTTTCAGTGGGGAGCTGCAAAAACATATTGACGATTGGATTAAGTTGTATACCCAAGCTCTGTATCTTTTTCATATTTTATGAACGCCTTTACAGAAAAATTATATAAATGAAAGATGAGAAGTAATTTCAACCTAAACACTTGTCACAGACGTACTATGCCTGGGAAGGAGCTCAACAGTAAATTGGAATCCATTAGGCAATCAATCAACTAGCAACCTCTGGTATAAAGCAAGTTGAGTTTTACAGCAATCGGAATTCTCTCTTCTCTGTGAGAAGGTTTCAGGTTAACTTGTTTTCCAGAAAAGGCCATTTAAGGCCTAAATCCCCTTTTGAGGGACTCTGAGACCCCCACATTTGTTAATGGTCAGAGATGAATGAGTTGAGGAAGGATCCAGTGAAAGCAAGGCAGATCTTTATTATTCTGTTGTGCAAGAACTTTGAAAGTCTTGGGAAATTTGCCAACCATTTATCAAAGACCAGCCAAAAGCATCATACATACATCACAGAAAGAGGCGGTCTACAACAGAAGATTGAGGCTTAGCTCCTGACTGACAAGATACCTGATAATAAGTATTGTCCTGGTTTTCAGGTGTAAAAATGGCATGGGGGGGGATTTTTGCCGAATCGGCAAAATGTCAGGGAAAACCTGGATGTATGGCAATGCGATGGAAAAATCAGCGCAAACAGCTGGAAAAGCTTAAAATCATTATTTTTGGAGTAGGTTTCCCCAAGAAAGCTCAACAATCTGGGTTTGTTCCTGGGGTGTCAGGAATTTTACTTTTTGAAATATGGCAACCCTATGATAATGGTCACTGTTTGCATCATCTGACTAGCCTGGGATATCCCTTTGATATGGTAAATATCTGGGTTCCTGAATCCCTTTTATCAACTTACACCTATTGCTAAGGTGTTCTATTGACAGGTCTGCTTAGTTTAACACAGGGGTCAGCAAACTTTTTCATCAGGGGGCTGGTCCACTATCCCTCAGACCTTGAGGGAAAGAAAAGAAAAAAAGAAAGAAAAGGAAAGGAAAAAAATGAATGAATTCCTATGCCCCACAAATAACCCAGAAATGCATTTTAAAGAAAATGACACATTCTACTAATATAAAAACACGCTGATTCCTGGAATATCCATGGGCCAGCTTTAGAAGGCGATTGGGCTGGATCCGGCCCCCAGGCCTTAGTTTGCCTACCCATGCCTTAGCTGATTACTTGGAGTGAAAGGAGATATAGGGCTGCTCTATAGGAATAGAACGAATTCCTATGCCCCACAAATAACCCAGAGATACATTTTTAATAAAAGCACACTTTCTACTCACATAAAAACACCAGGCAGGCCCCACAAATCACACACAGATAAATTTTAAATAAAAGGACACATTCTATTCATGTAAAAACACGCTGATTCCCAGACCATCTGTGGGCCGGATTTAGAAGGCGATGGGGCCGAATCCGGCCCCCAGGCCTTAGTTTGCCTACCCATGGTTTAACAGTTTTGCAAGAAGGAGTAAGCACCTACATTCCACACAGCGAATCTACAAGATTTATGAGTGGAAATAACTATTTGGGGAAGGTATTCTCTCCCATTTCCTTCCTCCTACTGCAGAGAAATATTTTGGGTCATTTAAGAGAGTCAAAATGGCTTCAGGATGGCTCACCTATGATGGCTTACCATTTCAGAATATGACTAATGTACCTATGTATGTGCACCCAGCCTGTGTATTTTGAGCATTTATTTTATTAATCTGACATCTGAGAATTGGAGGGTGGGGGGAGGAGATGAACTGCTATCAGCATTGATGTGAAAGTACAAAGGATATTGCGCACGTGTAATGATGCGATGAGGCCTTATCCCATTCTTTGTTTTTCTGATTTACTTCAACAGTAAATGGAAGACATTAATATTTCAAGGGGCAAATGCAACACTGGTGAATCAGAGTATACTTAATAGTTCCAAGAGACCCGACGTCTGGTGTCAGACTGTATGTTTGGAGTATAGCCTAAATTCTATTTTCCAACAAAGTGGACTCTATATTTGCCTGAAGAACTCAAGGGGTTTGTTCCTTGAAGACAAAACACCAAACAAGTGCTTAATTGCCTTTCATTGGGAGCTAAAGGTTTGAAGACACATTTACTGAAATCTTTCCACAGCTACAGATCCTCACCATGATTGTCTAAAAGGAAGAGTAATAAGTTTGAAAGAGATATGCAAAATGTAGTTTATATGGCAGTGGGCACTACTGCAAAATTCTCACCATGACAAGTCAATATCACTTGACTTTCATCACATGGATCTTCTGTAAATGATGAATGACCTCACCATCCTCTCTGGCATACTGAGATCTCCTCATTGCAGATCAGAAAATGTCACGGAGATTTAGAGGCTCATGGGTGGGTGGGTGGAGAGTTTTTATATTAAATTTGAGCTGTAGAAGAACTTTGGATTTTTAAAAAATCCTTGCTTCATATTTAAGATGAGCGTAATAAGTCAATAAATTGATCATGAGATGATTTCGCACCCTTGATGTACCAGCTATGAATGTGCTGCTCTGTGATGTGACAAGTAATTTACACCTTTGTACAACTCTCGACGTTTTACATGATGTAGAAAATGCTATTTATTGATCCCACAACATTTGAAATCCTTATCACACAAAGGTGTAAAGATACAATCATCTCATAAGGGTGTTATCATATTAAAGATTGTGTTTATTTTTGCCCTCATTCTCATATTACATGTAGCTAGACAATGGGTAGCTATATCCATTTTTGGGGAGTGTGTTCAGCCTGGGTAAGGGGAGACTGAAAGGAGATATGATAACCATCTTCAAATATCTAAAGGGCTGTCACAAGGAAGATGGAGCAAGCTTGGTTTCTCCTGCTCCGGAGGGTAGGACTCGAACCAATGGATTGAAGTTACAAGAAAGGAGATTGCGACTAAACATCAGGAAGAACTTCTGATGGTAAGAACTGTTTGACAATGGAATGGACTCCCTTGGGAGGTTGGGGACTCTCTTTAATGGAGGTTTTTAATCAAAGTTTGGATGGCATCTATCATGGATACTTTAGCTGAGATTTCTGCATAAGCAAGGAGTTGGGCTAGTTGTCCCCCAGGGTCTATTTGAACTCTACAATTCAAAGCTTGTGTCAAAAAGTCATCTTGCCACTTAGCAGGAGGATATAGATGACGAAGCTAGGCTGTGGGAAAATATTCAGCCCAGAATTACTTTGCACTGAATTTGATCTGCAGAAGGCTTGGCATGCCACTGGGGGTAGATAATTTTTTTTTTTAAAAAAAAAACACCATTATTCATCAATGAATTGCAGCCCTGCAAAACATCACAAGAGTGAGGAAAGAGTCAGATGCACCAATGACCCTGTCTACTTTTATGTCATATCCACTTGTCTTCTTAGTAATTGATTCACACATCATGGTCATAATATGTATGTCCCAAAACGGCTTCACCAGGCAGCTACATCCCAGCACATGTTGCACCATTTGCATGTAGTGCTCCACACCACACACAAGGTGGCAGAGCACAGTTTCCCCCATATCAATGAAGAGAAGAAGAAGAGTTTGGATTTGATATCCCGCCTTTCACTCCCTTTAAGGAGTCTCAAAGCGGCTAACATTCTCCTTTCCCTTCCTCTGCCACAACAAACACTCTGTGAGGTGAGTGGGGCTGAGAGACTTCAAAGAACATGCAGCTGCTGGGTGGCCCAAGGTCACCCAGCAGCTGCATGTGGAGGAGCGGAAACGCGAACCCGGTTCCCCAGATTACGAGACTACCTTAACTACTACACCATACTGCCTCTCAGTGGATTTTGAAAGCTGGTTGACAGTGACAACCTTATACGGAATGGTCTCTGCATAACGGCTGCAATATTGTCTCCAGGCAGCTATGTAGAAAAAGCATCGGTTAAAAACCACCAATCAAACTAATCCTCAAATGTTTTGACGGCAAGGTCTGTTTCTGGGGCTTTGAAAGCCTCTGTGTAAGGGCTTGTGGGAGATGGGTTTGCAACATGGCTGGCACCACAACACGATTCCAAACATGACGCAGTGGATGAGTCTGCGCTTCCACATGAGACCTCTAAACAAGGCTGTCACCATTTACATGGTGCATAAACAAATGGAGGGATGTAGGATTTGTTGTTGTTTAGTCGTTTAGTCATGTCCGACTCTTCGTGACCCGATGGACCAGAGCATGCCAGGCACTCCTGTCTTCCATTGCCTCCCGCAGTTTGGTCAAACTCATGCTGGTAGCTTCGAAAACACTGTCCAACCATCTCTGTCGTCCCCTTCTCCTTGTGCCCTCCATCTTTCCCAACATCAGGGTCTTTTCCAGGGAGTCTTCTCTTCTCATGAGGTGGCCAAAGTATTGGAGCCTCAGCTTCACGATCTGTCCTTCCAGTGAGCACTCAGGGCTGATTTCCTTCAGAATGGAGAGGTTTGATCTTCTTGCAGTCCATGGGAGTCTCAAGAGTCTCCTCCAGCACCATAATTCAAAAGCATCAATTCTTCGGCGATCAGCCTTCTTTATGGTCCAGCTTTTACTTCCATACATCACTACTGGGAAAACCATAGCTTTTACTATACGAACGTAGGATATTCAAACCTAAATACGTTCATTAAGTAATTCAGTCACACAGAACAAAGTGTGACTTATTATAGTTTACAGTGCAAAATCTCTTCCTAGCTATTAAACGGGCATTGAATATCTTGGTTTCAAAACGTTGCTTACATGTTTTGCAGACTAATCCAAAAGTGCAAGTTATATCATGTCCTCTAGATGCCCATTTATCCATGTCCTACATAGGTTTGGATCTGTGCAAAGGTCTTGTGAATTCAGATGTACTAGGAATGGTCTGGTGATAGAGATCACGTAAAGTAAATTTGCTAACAAAGGAGAAGAGATGGGACACAATGTTTATCTGAAAGTTGTCGCACTCAGGCTGCACTTTTACATATTTGCTACAGAATTTCCAATCAATGCAAGCCTCTTTCACGTTCAAAAGGCTAGTCATTTTCGCAGCATAACAAATGATTCTCCCAGACTATCTTATTAGCAGCATCGTGCATTATTCAACAGTGTTGCTTGTTGAAACAATTTTTCTGATCAGAAACACTGCATTTTGAAAAAAGCAACTTCTAGTTTAAATATTTAAAGACTCCAGCATCTCCAGATCTCCAAAAGTAACAAGCAATTTCGGCAAAGGAGTGCACTTTGTGCAACGTTAAAAGCATTTCTGGCATTTTGTGTTAGCTGCTTTTTAATGACTGTATTTTACTAACATTAAAAATGAATTAATATCTGCCTGCCTGAACAGTCTGCTGAACACTGACAGAGTAAATCCTGTTGGGGTTACTCATACCTTGCAGATGCTAGTGAGATCAGTGGATTATTTTGTGCTTCATGCTTTTAAAAAGAAAAAGGAAATTGATTTAAAATTCAGCGCTGCCCAGGCTTGTCATGCTGCTGGCTTGTTCCCTTGGAATTATATCAAACCTTTCTGTATCAAGACCCACAAACAATATTTCAGGAAGCAGGACAGGGTTGAAGTGAGTCAGAGCAGGTAAGCTGTCATTGTACTACTTGCAGGGGTGGGAAATGTGGGGTGTAATCCATTGGAGCAGTCAAATACAACAATCCTCGTTTGCCTAGAGTGGACACAGACAGGGGGATGCTGATCTAGCCAGTTGAACTTCCTGTTACACCTGGTCTGGAGCATCCTCCCCCACATAGTTGCAGACCCCACAAAAGGTCCAGTCAAGCAGCCGCCTTCCTCTTTTGATGCCTTTTCTTCTCTTGGACTGCACTGCTGGCTCTCTGCCAGCAGCACAAGGGCCCATCCTTACAAGGATGTTAGCTGCACTGTATCTGTAACTACAAGCTAAAGCCTGCCTTCAGGGATCCAACTGTGAACTGAATGTGAGTAAACTTATTACTTTGAAAAGAAGCTTCTTGTGTCTTTATTCTTTTTAGGAAGGAGAAAAGGGGACTTACCAGGAACAGAACCCAATCCGGACAAAGCCAGCTTGGATTGCTTAAGTAAAGAGATTCAAAACAATCTACCAACTAGCTTCCTGCTATATATTGGGGAATGTTGCTCTGCTGATGACTCACAAGCATGAGTGAGGAAGGATACTATTAAATCAATATATCCTCTCCTAGTATCCACAACATTCCCACAGGAAACCTGCGGCCAGTGGCGGCTGATGATCAAAGGATGTGGCATGGCTGACAGGGAGTTGTGGTGGTGGGGCCAATGAGGTCACAGGGACATGGCCAGTTGTACTGGTTTTCTCCCCATCCGCCTTCCTTGAAAAGGCACTGTGGGCACTTGAGCGTTGCAGCTGCATAAGCACTTAGCACCGAACAAAACTGAAAAGTGTCTTACTTTGGCTCAGAAAGCATCACTGCTGTCACAGTTGCTTTTCTGCTGGGAGAAACCTTGTGTGGTTTCCACTTGCTCTAATTCTCTCCTTATCCTTCTCGTTTACAAAACAAAAACTCAACGGATGCTTGAAAGCATTGCAGTTGTCTAAACACCTAGCACCCAAGTGTCTTCCCTTGGTTCAGAATTGCTGCCACAATTTCTAGTGCAGGTTCACGTCCAGAATTTTTGGCCTACAACTCCCATGACCCCTAGTTAGCAGGACCAGTGGTCAGGAATGATGGAAATTGTAGTCTCAAAACATCTGGAGGGTTGAGATTGAGGAAGCCTGCAAGAATCTTACGTTGCTCACAAGTAAGCTGCACTAGATTTCACAGGGATTGCTCCCTGGTAAGTGTGTACAGGATTGCAGTCTGCAGTGCATGCCTGGGATAGCTCAGTTGGGAGTGCGTGAGAGTCTTAATCTCAGGGTTGTGGGTTTGAGTCCCACATTGGGTAAAAGATTCCTGCATCGCAGAGGGTTGGACTAGATGACTCTTGTGGTCCCTTCCAACTCTACTGTTGTATGATTCTATGAATTAGGAAGCCTTAAAGATGTTACATGAGGGACGCGGGTGGCGCTGTGGGTTAAACCACAGAGCCTAGGACTTGCCAATCAGAAGGTCGGCAGTTCGAATCCCCGCGACGGGGTGAGCTCCTGTTGCTCGGTCCCTGCTTCTGCCAACCTAGCAGTTCGAAAGCACATCAAAGGGCAAGTAGATAAATAGGAACTGCTCCGGCAGGAAGGTAAACGGCATTTCCGTGTGCTGCTCTGGTTCGCCAGAAGCGGCTTAGTCATGCTGGCCACATGACCCGGAAGCTTTATGCCAGCTCCCTCAGCCAATAAAGCGAGATAAGCACCACAACCCCACAGTCGGTCACGACTGGACCTAATGGTCAGGGGTCCCTTTACCTTTACCTTTAAAGGTGTTACACAGAACTGTGAACAAAAGAACTAGGTAGATTTCCAGACATATGGTTAAATATTATTCCCTGCCTGTCCCATAATTTTGAATTGGGGGAGGTGTGTGCATGTGTGTGGCCGGCTTTGGAATCGTGAAAAATACTAGCCTAATTCTTCTACTGATATTTCATCTGCCTCTTTGTATAGTTTACTGATCTTTTATTGTATTTTATTGGTCAAAACATGGGAAACAAATTTAACAAATAAAACCAACACACAAATGTACATAATTACTCAGAAGATTTCGGCAGTGCCAATAACAGGTACACTGGATAGTTCGCCTGAATTTCAGAATTTCAACATCTCTTTTGATTAGTGCCTTTTGTCCTCCCCTTTCATTTGCCCGGGAGAAAACGAAATATTAATTTAGCCCAAATACAGATGCTCATGGTAAAGTTCCCCAAAGGCCTGGCATAGCTACAGAATCCCATCTGAGACCACAGATACATATACATTAGCTGTTTTGCTGATGTGTAACAATAACCGTAATAAATTATAAATCTGGTGACAGGGAGCCACAGACGGGTAATTTTTATAACCAACGGTTGGAAACATTACTGCAGGTAAGGTGCTTTATCAACAGCAAGCTGGAGGCAAGAGTTCTGAAATCCCCGAGGAACAATACTGACACTAAAGCAGTTAGAGCAGATGGACAAGAATATATGAGGATACCACCCTAGCAACTATGTTTTACAATAGTAAAAGGGGGCAACAATCTGGTTATGTTTAGAAACCTACCACCATCCCATTCCCTCACCTCCCCACCACCCAAAGTATACACATAACCTTGACTTCTGTCTGCCCTGGGTCAGAGCTGTCCATTGAGATGACTGCAATAATAAAAATGTTTCATCTTCCAAAGGCAGTCAGATTTTGGAATCTCAGGCTGCACGTCTGGGAGTCCCCACTGGAGTGGGGATTTCAAGGGGAGCTTTCCACCCACTGGGGAAAACATTTTGCAGCATTCAGCTTCCAAACACGGACAACTGTGTATTAAGTTTCTGCGAAGCCAACGATGGGGCTAGCAGAGTGGAATTTCATGCAAATAAAAGATTCCCATCAGAAAACTGAGACACTGAGGTCCAGCTCTGAGGGCCTTCTGGCGGCTCTCTCAGTGCAAGAAGTGAGGTTACAGGAAAACAGGCAGAGGGCCTTCTCGGTAGTGGTACCTGCCCATCAGATGTCAAGGAAACAAACAACACCCTCCCGTCAGATGTCAAGGAAATACAGTGGTACCTCGGGTTACATACGCTTCAGGTTACAGACGCTTCAGGTTACAGACTCCGCTAACCCAGAAATATTACCTCGGGTTAACAACTTTGCTTCAGGATGAGAACAGAAATCGTGCAACAGCGGTGTGGCAACAGCAGGAGGCCCTATTAGCTAAAGTGGTGCTTCAGGTTAAGAACGGACCTCCGGAACGAATTAAGTACTTAACCTGAGGTACCACTGTAAACAACTATCTGACTGTTAGAAGACATCTGAAGGCAGCCCGGTTTAGGGAAGTTTTTAATATTAGCTTTTTTATCGTGTTTTTAATATTCTGTTGGGAGCCACCCAGAGTGGCTGGGGAGACCTGGCCAGATGGGCAGGGTGTAAGTAATAAATTTATTATTATTATTATTATTATTATTATTATTATTATTATTATTATTGAAAACCGCTGGGATGTGGAAAACTCTGTGAACCTGCCCTCACCCCCCCCCCCCCCGATGCAGCAATAATGGTTGTCAGCCATTTTCTTAAGAAGTTGTTACTCCAGTCTTTCCCAAGGGAAAATTTTGGCCTTTGGGTACTAACAGTTCACTCATGCATATATATTCAGAAGTAAAAATATTCAGGTCCAAAATGTAGGTGTGGGTGTCTGCATGTATACCAGCAACTCCCCATTTACGTGTGTTTAAGGCATGCACAACTGCGCATGTGCGCACCTGGAAATGGGGCAAAAGGGGCAAAAACAGCCCTAAAAGAGTGCAAAATTGCAAAAAAAAAAATGGTACAAAACCAGCGTCTAGCAATCCCATGGGCCTTTGCAAGTGCAATCCCAGGAGCCCTTGCACTGATCTTTGAGGTCTGTGGAGAGCTGGAGTTTGAGCAAGGAGGTTTGGAGGGTGCTTGCCAGCTTTTTCAATGGCGTTCGCGATATACGCAATTTCACTTAAACACACGGTGCCTCATAATATAACCCCCATGTAAATGGGGAGTTGCCTGTATACAGTGCTTTTTTCTTAAAAAAAATGTTTAGGGGTACTCTCATTTTGACTCAAGAAAATCACCATTTTATAGTTCCGAGCAGGAAAAATAAATACAGTAAATGGACAAAAGTACAAAGATTCAAAAAATGTTTATGGGTATGGTACCCCTTGTACCTCCAGAAAAAAATCACTGCCTGTATGCACCTCCCCCCTTACACATGCATGCTAACTGTTCAAACAGATTACAGTATGAAAGCTCACCACAAGGATATTGGTTAATATAATGGACAGCCCATTTCTATGCCACTTTGAATAATTGCTTTAGAGCCAAAACACTGAAAAAGGTGGAATTCAGCAGAAATCTGTTATTGTTGTTGTTACAATTAAATAAGATCTATACATGAAGAGAATATTCAGTAGCAAAATTTGCAGAGGCTAATTTCGAGAATTGTTTTGGGTGTGTGTGTGGGGGTGTGTGAAATTGATTTGAGTTTTAGTTGCCTTGAAACCAGAAATATGCAAATCACCTGATTTAGACTAGCATCCCTGCCAAAAATGAAAATGTAGCATCAGCATTGTGTTGGTGAAGCCACCAGCCACAAACTAAGGGTTTGGTGATTCTGTGTCCTTGCAGAACATCTATACTTTTGGCAGGCCCAAGCCGTATGGGCGGTCTGCCACATCACCTTCCCTCCTTACCGCAGAGGTAAGAAAGTTCATAAACTGCAGGCATGCGACAAATTACTGCTATCCAAAAGACAGTCAAGGGCATTTTATTATAAGGTGGCTACAGCTCCATCTTGCAAGCTGTGTGATTTATAACTTGAAGTTGCCTTTGAACATATGATTGAGGATTATGCTTCTGCATTATTTTCTTATTCTAAAAGAGGACACATTTTAACCAAGGCAGCTAAAACTGGAAGATTTTATTCTGCTCAAGCCTAAAAGCACCCTGACTCATGCAAAATTTAGTCCTATATTCTGACTATATTGTGCTTTAAAGAAAATGTAATCTGAATCCTGAATTACTGTTTGAAGGGTGAGGCAGTAATTTACATTTATGCCTTAATCCATATTACATTTGTAATACATCTTGGTATGGAAAATAGTAGAATAATAACTATATATACAGTTGTACCTTGTAAGTTGAACGGAATCCATTCTGGAACTCCATCCGACTTCCAAAACATTCAAAAATCAAAGGGTGGCTTCTGATTGGCTGCAGGAACCTCCTGCAGCCAATCGGAAGCTGCGGAAGCCATGACAGATGTTTGGGTTCCAAAAATCGTTCGAAAACTGGAACACTCACTTCCAGGTTTTGAATGTTCAAGAGTCGATTCGTTTGGGAGCCAAGGCATTCGAGTTCTAAGGTACGACCGTGTGTGTGTAGTCTTTACTCACGTCTTACTGAAACATTAACATTTGGAGATCAGAGATCTCTCCATATTCATAGATATCAGTTTTACATTTAATTTCTGCAGGCATAGCTGTGAAAGTTTGTACTAACCAACTACTTTTGCAATCTCTCTAGCAAGGGGAAAGAAATTTAGGTTTTTGCCACATATTCAGACCATGATTGAGAATCGTTACGGCTGGCATTCTTTCAATCCATGTACACATTCATATTTCGCCCTTGTACTTTTTTCCATCAAATTCCCTTCTATGTGGCAGTATGATGTTAGTCCCCTAAACTTACTTAAAGGTAAAGGTACCCCGACCGTTAGGTCTAGTCACGCACAACTCTGGGGTTGCAGCACTCATCTTGCTCTACAGGCCGAGGGAGCCGGCGTTTGTAAGCAGACAACTTCCGGGTCATGTGGCCAGCATGACTAAGCCGCTTCTGGTAAACCAGAGCAGTGCATGGAAACGCCGTTTACCTTCCCACCAGAGCGGTACCTATTTATCTACTTGCACTTTGACGTGCTTCGTGCTTTCAATCGGCTAGCTTGGCAGGAGCTGAGACTGAGCAATGGGAGCTCACCCCATAGTGAGGATTCAAACCGCCGACCTTCAAATAGGCAAGCCCAAGAGGCTCAGGGGTTTAGACCACAGTGCCACCCGTGTCCATTTATTAGGATACTTACTTAGGTCCTAGGGACACGGGTGGTGCTGTGGGTTAAACCACAGAGCCTAGGACTTGCCGATCAGAAGGTCGGTGGTTCAAATCCCCGTGACGGGGTGATGCTGGCCACATGACCGGAAGCTGTACGCCAGCTCCCTCGGCCAATGAAGTGAGATGAGCGCTGCAACCCCAGAGTCGGCCATGACTGGACCTAATGGTCAGGGGTTCCCCCCCAAAAAAAACCCTTTGGTCCTAAGGGGATTCCTACTAAAAGAATTCCTTCCATGTTCTTTTCACAGTGCAAACCTATACATGTTTACACAGAAGTTCCATTGGACTTGCTTCCAGGTGTAATTGACCCATAGCTACAGAAGCAGATATGTTCTATGCTTATGAGAATATTTTATTCTTTTGCCAGTTATGCTGTTTCAAATGTGCCTTTGTAATGCTTCACTTAGTAATGCTTTCTTTTGAAATGTTTAAGATAATTTTTTTTGTTATCTTTGCTCTGCTAACCATGCATTCTGCAGTTGACCTCCTCTGTAGAGTTTTTTTTGAAAAATGTTTAGGGTAATATTTTAGTTTCCTGTTAATTATGTTTGAATGAATGTTGTATTTAAATGTATACTTTATATTCGACTTTCTTCCGTAAGGTTTTATTCTGGATTGTTTTATTTGTTGTTTTAATGTAGGTTGTAAAGTGCTTTGAGATTTCCCTCCCTTAAAAATATAAAGCAATATAGAAATGAAAATAACAATAATAACATCTCAAAACATGTGTGCTGTGTTTATTACTTTTGCTGTGATTCTTCGCATTTTGTTGAGTTCTTAAAGGGGAAACTACAAAAAAATACTGCAATATAATTACTTTCAAACAACGGTTCTCCATCAGACAAAGCCTAGCCACAACCATAACCGAATATGGCCAATTTAAAGCAAAAAAACAATATGGATTTGGCAGGTCGGGGGGACAGGGACAGACAGACTCCCAAAACCTTTCCAGATTGAATCCCATCTGAAAATAGCAACCATCACATACCAGCAAATTCAGTTTGTCCGACTAAAATAGCTCTGGCACTCTTGAGCAACAAACCCCCCCCCCCAAAAAAAAGACTTCTTATGATATGGAAAGTGATATGAAAATGCACTGGAAAATGCAGGACAATGGATGCTTGACACTTCAGTATTTACGTATCCTCCCCACAATGGGAAAGCTATTAGAATAATCTGTCCTGTTTTATCCTAATAGACTTTGACATATCTCCATTCAGAATTCAGGCTGTATGGTGTGGGAGAAAAGGGACAGTTATAGTTCTGTTTGCTTGCTTGCATACACATTACATACTTTCCTGCATGCACTATGCAAATGGAATACATGCAAGGCTGAAGCACACCAACTAGGGAGTAAGTCCCATTAAACACAACATGCATTCTGTGGTTTTTGTAGATGCTAATAGTGAAACATTTCCAGGCAGCAAGAAGAGAGAGAAATCATCTTGGCCCAGCTGTAATTTCTTTAATCAGTCTTGTTTCACTCCTTTGAGTAGGCAACCTTGCTTCAAGTCTGTTTTTAAACCACCTGAGCCTCATCATTCTTTGTCTACTTGCTTATATGCGCCACAGTTTCTGAACGGTTTTTGCCAAGGATAAGGGGACACGAATCTTGTTAGAGAATGTTTTGAAACCCATCCAGCGGGGACGACTATAAATCTTCAAACCATTTCTGACCATATGTCACAACTCCTAAAGGCAAATGAAGGCTCTGACAGCTTTTAAATAATATTTAGTAATGATGGCTGTTAAAATGTTCACCCTTTCTACAGCCACATCTCAGAAGGGGGATGTTCCTTCAGTCTGTTCCTCACATAGGTAGAACCATGTTAACTGGATGTAAAATGCTGAAACTAATAAAAGAGCTGTAGATGGAAGGAATTTTCAGTACTTTTGCTCCTGCTATTCATACATTTCCCAGATAGATGCTTTATCTATTACTCAAGATTTTGGATTCCAGTCCAGATTTTGGATTCTATTCCAAACAGCTAATGACTTTATTTAAGGGTGAGTGGGAATCATATGCACTTGAAAGACGGAAGTTTTGATTCAAAATATGTCTGGCTTAGGGAGCTGTGTTTAAGCACACACAAATATCATCCCCTCTCCCTGCTTGTTGCCTTTGTCCATGGAGTTTTCTTGGCAGAGATACTGGAGTGGCTTGCCGGTTCCTGATCCAGGTGGATCACGTTTGGTCAAAACTCTCCACTATGACCTGTCCATCTTGGGTGGCCCTGCACAGCAGAGCTCATAGTTAAAGCCATGGTTTTCCCAGTAGTGATGTATGGAAGTGAGAGCTGGAGTATAAAGAAGGCTGATCGCCGAAGAATTGATGCTTTTGAATTATGGTGCTGGAGGAGACTCTTGAGAGTCCCATGGACTACAAGAAGATCAAACGCATCCATTCTTAAGGAAATTAGCCCTGAGTGCTCACTGGAAGGACAGATCGTGAAGCTGAGGCTCCAATACTTTGGCCACCTCATGAGAAGAGAAGACTCCCTGGAAAAGACCCTGATGTTGGGAAAGATTGAGGGCACAAGGAGAAGGGGATGACAGAGGACGAGATGGTGGGACAGTGTTCTCGAAGCTACAAACATGAGTCTGACCAAACTGCAGGAGGCAGTGGAAGACAGGAGTGCCTGGCGTGCTCTGGTCCATGGGGTCACGAAGAGTCGGACACGACTAAACGACTAAACAACTCCCTGCTTGGGACACTCAGCTTTCAATGCACTCTCAGGACACTCCACAGAAACATGCACACATACCAGTAAAACAGTGTGCACAGAATATAGTTGATAATGCATACTTTTCTATAAGCCAACGATGAAAAGAAAGGTCTACGCAGTAAGAGGTGTAGCCTGGGGAGAGTGCTGAGTTCCAGACATGGAGACCTGAGGTTTCCCATCCCAGTTTAAAAATACTGCAGAAGAAGCAGTCAGAAGATCCCAGCCTGCCAAGCACTTGCATACGTACTTTCCAATACAATCCATCTAACATCATGACGGAAATTACACCAGATACTGGACCTGCTTCAGCAAACTACTCAGGCTCCTTAAGGGCGTTTTCTCCCATTGATGTAAACGGAATTTGGCTGATCTGCACCAGCTGTCAATAAGGCACTCTTTGCCTTCCAATCATTTCATTCATCTCTCATCAGAATTAAGACAACCCAATCCAAAACTTAGCTCATTCCAGAGCATTGTATTGTTTTGGCAAAGTGACTGGGTGGGGTGGGGTGGGGGTCCCAGATGACAGTAACATATTTTTTTTATTAGTTCAAATGTAAAGCAATTTAACTGAAAGCAAATGTCACTAAGAGTGAACAGTTTCAAACCACTGCAATTGGAAAGAAAAGGAAAATAAGAGAAACTGAACTCATCAATGCACTTCTGTGGCCTGATGCCCACAAGAGTCTTTGTAAGAGGGGTGGAGGAGAGAAATTCCTAATCATACTTATAGAAAATGTTGGAAAGACATCTGCAGCTGGAGCTTTGTTTTAAGGGATGGTCAAGAACCATGGACATGTTGTTTCTGAGTACACACAGCCTTTGAAAGCAGCAGGTTGGCTTTTTTTCTACTGGTTTCCCATGTTAGTTTCCTTGCTGTGCATGCGTCTGGTGAAAACACCAAGAGAGTTTGGATTTGATATCCTCCTTTATCACTACCCTAAGGAGTCCCAAAGCGGCTAACATTCTCCTTTCCCTTCCTCCCCCACAACAAACACTCTGTGAGGTGAGTGAGGCTGAGAGACTTCAGAGAAGTGTGACTGGCCCAAGCAGCTGCAGGTGGAGGAGCAGGGAATCGAACCCGGTTCACCAGATTACGAGTCCACCACTCTTAACCACTACACCACACTGGCATGCCCATGATTGAGGGGCCCCGGGGTGTGCTGAAGTCACCCTGTGCATGCTGCCGAGGGTGTTGATGTGTCATGCAGATGCCCCGTGGTTTGTGCGTGTGATCCGAGTAAGGGAAAGGTAAAGGACTCCTGGATGGTTGAGTCTAACCAAAGGTGACTATGGGGTTGCGGCGCTCATCTCGTTTTCAGGCCAAGGGAGCTGGCATTTGTTCACAGACAGCTTTCTGGGTCATGTGGCCAGCATGACTAAACAGCTTCTGGCACAACAGAACACCATGATGGAAGCCAGAGCACACGGAAATGCCGTTTACCTTCCCACAGCAGCGGAACTTATTTATCTACTTGCACTGGTGTGCTTTTGAACTGCTAGGTTGGCAGGAGCTGGGACAGAGCAACGGGAGCTCACCCCACCGCACGGGTTCGAACCGCTGACCTTCTGATCAGCAAGCTCAAGAGGCTCAGTGGTTTACACCACAGCGCCATCCATGTACCACTGTGATGCGAGTACTGGATGCCCCATAGCATGCACAGCTGCTGTGGAACTTGGGGTGGGGCGGCTCTTTCATCAGAAATATTGGAGGCCCTGGCTACTTCAGATCAGATTTAATTTCTGTATTTCTCAAATTTCATTTTGCATTGGGGGTGAATGGGGAGGTTGTAGTGTGACCACATCCATTAAAGTAGCCTTTCTCAACCTGTGGGTCCCCAGATGTTGTTGAACTACAACTCCCATCACCCCAACTAGCAAGGCCGGAGCTCAGGGATGATGTTGTAGTCCAACAACATCTGGGGACCCACAGGTTGAGAACCGCTGCATTAAATATTTATTTATTTATTTTATTTATCACATAATTTAAAATTTTTATTTCATTTTGTGTGAAAACCACGGCAGGGAGCAATTGTTATTAATGTTACTTTTCAGGATGCAACATGCCATGCTACTCTTACCTACCGTACCTCAGTAATGACACAGACTTAAACCTTCCTTCAAGCCTTCATCCTGTCCATTTCCAGATTTTGCTAGTTTCTTTTGGCTGTTATCACTTAATTATGAATAGGGAAGCTTTTAGCTGCAGAGAATCAGATATGTCTGGTTATGAATGATTAAGCGCACATGGGATTATTGCTGGCACATTAACTGTCTAGCATGAAAAAGAGACATAGCATTTACTAAGGAAGAAGCTGTGTCTATGTGTAAACCTTAAGTGGGAGGCCCTGTGGTTCTTCAGATGTTGTTGGAGTCCAACGTCAATCATCTCCAGAAAACATGGCCAATGATAAGAGTTAATGGGAGCTGAAGTCCAACAAGAGCTGGAGAGTCACAGGTTCCCCGCCCCGGAGAAGTAAATCTTTGACAAGTGATTCTCACTTGCTTTCAGTTACAAAAGTGCCACTGCATGAACTTTGGGTTGTTGTTCTTGTTGTTTAGTCATTTAGTTGTGTCCGACTCTTCATGACCCCATGGACCAGAGCACGCTAGGCACTCCTGTCTTCCACTGCCTCCCAAAGTTTGGTCAAACTCATGCTGGTAGCTTCGAGAACACTGTCCAACCATCTTGTCCTCTGTCGTCCCCTTCTCCTTGTGCCCTCAATCTTTCCCAACATCAGGGTCTTTTCCAGGGAGTCTTCTCTTCTCATGAGGTGGCCAAAGTATTGGAGCCTCAGCTTCAGGATCTGCCCTTCCAGTGAGCACTCAGGGCTGATTTCCTTCAGAATGGATAGGTTTGATCTTCTTGCAGTCCATGGGACTCTCAAGAGTCTCCTCCAGCACCATAATTCAAAAGCATCAATTCTGTGGCGATCAGCCTTCTTTATGGTCCAGCTCTCACTTCCATACATCACTACTGGGAAAACCACAGCTTTAACTATACGGACCTTTGTCGGCAAGGTGTTGTCTCTGCTTTGGGCTAATGCACCAAATTATCTGTGGAGCCTACAGACATGACAGTACCAAATTTGGGAGGAAACAAGTCTGTCCTGTACCTTTCTCCACATGCAACTATGGTCTCATGCTAATGAACTCTGTTGAAATTCAGAGAAGAGAAGGGGCTGGGGTCAACAAGTCAGCTGAGCATAGAAACATCAGTAGAAGGCCAGAGAGCATATGATATTGGCTGGCAAATTAAGAAGGTTGAGGACTTTTTTCCCCAGCTGGAACTCGCCAGAGCTCAGTTCTGGCACCTCTCAGGTGGACACCATTGCTGTTATACGAGAACAAGGGGAGGTGTTCATTATGAGTTCAGCTGCCTCGTTTTCTAGAAAAATCGCATTGAGAAGGTCCTTTATCTGTTCGCATAAGCTGTCCCTTTGTGCTATATCACAAAGAAATCTACCATATCCCTCTGCTTCTGTGACTCCCAAACTGGTCCTTTGTTACAAATTGAAAAAGCAACCTCTTTTATTTTAATTCAAGAATAGGAACCTGCGGCCCTCTAGATTTTTCTGGACTTGCAATTCCCATCACCCCTAAGTATGAACCATGCTGACGTGGAGATGGTGTGAGTCAGAATCCATCAACATCTGGAAGGCCACCTCATCCTCATTTAATTGATATTTTTAAAAAAAATTATGCAAGAATTAGGCTGAATGAGGCAGGATGGTGAAACAATCGAACAAAGCTTCTTCCTGCTGTTCCATTCATCATTCCATGTAATAGAAATGAGAACAACAACATAAAATAATCACCTTATCTGTACCTGGGGAAGATTCTTGAAGCTACCATAACAAAAGAAAAAAATGTAAAACTAGTCATGGTCCCTTTATGCAAAGATCCTCGGCATCTTCTTGAAAGCAAAGTTTCAGCACGGTAAAGCGACGGTGTGATGAATATTGGAAAAGGTCAGTCCTAATTAGCTGTGTACTCTTAATGCATTTTACAGAGAAACAGCTGGCAGATGACACACTGATTTCTTTCTAAAGGACATCACTGAAAGAGCCTCCAGTTAGGATTCTGCAAGAGCCCATCTTAAGCAAGGTAAACAGCATTTGCTCGGATCTGTTACACTAAAATACTCGATAGTCTCCGGGAGCGCCTAATATGCTCAGAGCCAGCTTATCTTTGGAAATTTGTCTAATGACCAGTTTAAAGAAAGGTAACCTTCTTACTAAATCTTAAACACCCCTGGTCATAAAATTAAGTGGATTTTACCGCCGCCTATGCTTTGCCTATATTTTAAAAGGATAATTGCATCTCGCCCACCCATCTTCTTTTTACTGTGTCTATAGAATGCTATGGTTTCAATCCAATACATTACGGTCCATTGGTTTCAGTGGGACTTGCAAATGCATAACAAGGTGCAAGCTTTATGCCTGGGTACGACAAGAGATTTACAGTCCCTCCCTCACCTTCAGATCAGTCCTGTGAAGGAGATTATGATTAAGCCAGTTTTACAGATGAGAGACAGAAGCTAAGAAACAGTAAATTGCTAACATCACACACAATCTATCTGCCATTTTAATCCAGGCCCTTAAATCTTTTGCCCGAGGCGTATAATTGTCTGAAATGATTATTATATGACGAACACCCACTATTTGTACTTTCCGGAAACAACAGAAGGCATTTTTTGTTTCAACAAGCTTTTCCAGCTAGAAAATGTATGGTCTTTGCCTTTGGGTGTTCATTTGTTTTCATGCCTATCTTCAGTTGTTTTTATTTCATGATTGTAAAATGAC
Source organism: Podarcis raffonei (assembly GCF_027172205.1). NCBI lineage: Eukaryota > Metazoa > Chordata > Lepidosauria > Squamata > Lacertidae > Podarcis > Podarcis raffonei. Next base: position 94,811,781 of record NC_070605.1, on the reverse strand, counting down.
CCAAGACTTATGTGAAAGGCAATTCATAAATTAATAAAATGTTGCTGTTGTTGTTGTTGTTTCCTTTATATAACCCTGTAACAGGTGTTCTGGGTGGCTGGTTCCCCTTTGTGGAATGCCTTCCTTGGTGAGAGGCATCTGTCTCTTTTATTCTTAACATTCAGGAGAAATTTAAAAACCTGTTTGTATGCTTCTCCCTGTGTACAGTTTTCTCTCCACAGATTGACCACTGTTGAACCAGCTGAGCTTCAGCAAGACAGCTTTATCATATACCATCAGGCCCCGGGACCATACTGGGTGTGTGGACATGCATGCATGAATCCCCTCCAACATTTATCCAATGAAACGAGGGACACATCCTATTCCAACCCATCCAACATTTCTCGGGTATAAACAGGGACATCCTATTCCATCCCCTCCAACCTTTCTTGAGTATAAATAGGGACATCCTATTCCATCCCCTTCAACGTTTCTTGAATATAAATAGGGACATTCTATTCCATCCTCTCCAACCTTTCACTGATGAAAAGAGGGACATCCTATTCCATCCTCTCCAACATTTATCAGATGAAAAGGTGGACATCCTTCAAAAAGGGCAAGAGGAACAGTCTGGGATCAAATCAGAAACCAGAATGGCTTCTGTCATTCCAGGACTTTCCCTGTGAAATCGGGACACTTGCAAGTGTCTGATGTGTGTAGGTGCCTGATGTTTTTAGAGATTATATTTCATTTATGATTTTCTTGTGCCTTGTTCTCTCTCTCTCTCTCTCTCTCTCTCTCTCTCTCTCTCTCTCTCCCTCCCCCACCCACCCACCCAATGACATGTTTCATAACTGCTCTTTAGGAACAGAAATTATGTCTCCTTTTGGCCACACTGCATGATCTAGATTCAAACCATGGGACCTAATTCACAACTGCAAAATCACCTTAGAACTGTTACACCACTTTGGCCCTGTCGATCTTGAAATGCACCCTCAGAGGTGTTGGCCATGTGTCACTGTGGCCCTTGGCTCCAAAACGGTTAGCCTCCCCACTGTTATTTATTTATCTGTTCAGTATATTTATGTAGCATTTTTTTCTCCAATGAGCTCAAGGTGTACCACTGTAAAGGTAGGTTAGGATGAGAGGAAGTGACTAACCCCAAGGTCCCACCAGTGAGATTAATGGTTGAGTGAGGATTGAGACCCTGGTCTTCTAGGTCATAGCACCACAAGTGTTTATTTTCTAAGATAAAAGGGAGAAAATCAGTGTGTGCACCAGTCTGATGTGCTTGGTAGCCACCCAATTACTTCAACTGAAAACCAGGGAAATGCATCATTTATTTAAAAAAATAATAATTTTAAAATAATTTTCTGTTATATGTCTTTGCTTCTCGATTTGTATTGTGTTATTTTATGCACTGTGACTTGCTGTTATTTTCCTTGATTATAGTTTAGATATTATTTATTGTAATTGTTAAGGGTGAATTTCTGTTTAATTATTATTTGCTAATACAGTGGTACCTTGGTTCTCAAACGCCTTGGTTCTCAAACGTCAAAAACCCAGAAGTGTTCTGGTTTTTGAACGTTATTCAGAAGCCAAACGGCTGATGCGGCTGTTGGCCATTGTTTCTGGGGTGCCTGCACCCATCAGAAGCTGAGCCTTGGTTTTCGAACATTTCGGAAGTCAAACGGACTTCCGGAACGGATTGAGTTTGGCGCTTTTATTTTTGCTATTTATTTTGCATTTTTGTTTTTGAGGCTTTTTCGGTTCATTTGTTTTTGTGACTGCATGGAACCCAGTTCAGCTACTGATTGATTGATTGTGTGACTGCGGAAATGGATAAAAGCCCCCCATCCAAACAATGACTATCATCAGTGCAGGTAAGAAAAAAATAATAATTTTAATTGTTATCATCTACAATACCGTCTTATTTATTTTATAGTAGAGTACATTGATTATTGCTTTCATTTTATGGCAGAAAAATGGAAACCTCTTTCTTTCTGTTAAGGCATAGCACAACCAGAAATGCAATTCCAAGCCTGAAGCCAACTTGCACAAACCATCAACTGCTGCCTCCAAGATGCGGGAGGGCCCATAAACCTGTCCCCAACCGATATTTGTAGACACCATGCTCCAGTGAAATCAAATTATTTGACAGCCCAGCGTATCCAATCAGTTGTGTAATGGTCTCTATATACTAAACAGATACCAAAGCATGTCAATAAAGTGGGATCAAATACAACAGGCAAAGCTTTGCTGGCTGTTCTGAACTCACAGTCCTCAAAGTTTTCAATTATAAAAGTCATTGTTTTGTCGTCTCTTCCTCACTACAGCAGCCAGATCTTCCACCGCTCCATTTTGCTCTGCGTGAGTGAGAAAAACTACTTACTGAAACTATTTTGAGTTTCGTGCCTTGCAATAAAATGAAGAGAGACAAAGGGACTAAAACCACTGGGTTGCCTTGTGAGATATATACACACCAGAATAATTAATTTCTTTGCTGTATGTTTTCAAGAGAGTTTCTAGTCATTTAATGTATCTCAATTTTTCCAAATGGTTCAATCAAGAAACTTATATAGCTCAGTCGGTAAAGCATGAGACTCAATCTCAGGATCGTGGGTTGGAGCTCCACGTTGGGCAAAGGATTCCCTTTCAACTCTACAATTCTATGAACTGTCAATAATAAAGGGCATCTACTTATTAACAGATGTCTGTAGGGTTCCATGGCAGATATGCAGGGATTCTCTTAAGCTAGCTAGATAGATAATTTATTACGGTCAAAGACCAGCTCGCATAACACAATAAAAACAGCATTCATAAAGATAAAATATACAATCAGAGCAGACTGCAGCAATAGCTCATGAGTTAAAATTGAAATATATACATACACCCATACAACTGAGATTAGGGCTAGCATAAAAATAGACCCTGAGGCACCCCAAAGGGCGACTTCAGCATTTCCCTAGTAAGCTAGTTTATTCTAGAGGATGATCTGTGCCTACAAATCTGGGCGCAGAATCTGGCTACCAGCCAGGTTGTCTTGTGATCTTTGCCTAAGAGGAGAGAATTTAGTTTAGACTTGTCTGAAAGACCAGCGAGCCTCTTCAGCAAAGGATCAAAGGTGTCTCTACGAATCTCAACATAAAAAGGACATCTAAAAAATATATGTTTGGAGCTTCCTATTTCCCCTAATGGGCCGGCGCAAAGTCTCTGTGCATACAGGACTCTTATATAGGAGCCTTCCAGAACTGGTGAGGGCAAGGCCAAGCTTCTAGCAAGAGTGAAAGCCTTTCTTGCATTAAGCTAGAAAATTTGAACACCGCTGGCTCATTTGATGGGGGGAAACAACAAAGCAGCATTCAGAGAATAGGAATCATCAGCAGTGCATTTGGAAAGGTGCACTGCAGCCAGTGCTATTTTTCTAGAAAAAGAGGTGTCAGAATCCAGCATAAACACCTCGCTTGTTCTCTTGTAATGGCAATGGCACCCACCTGAGAGGTGCCGGAACTGAGTTTCGGTTGAAAAAAAAGCTCTGATTGCAGCTATGCTCTTTCTTAGCATAGTTTGTAGCCTAACAACGAGAGGCCATTTGAACAGGTTTAGATTTAGGTTCAAGATTCTTAGGCTTTAGTGATTCTGGAACTTGAATGAATCAGATGGAGCTATTTATCTAGGAGCTAATTTGGTTTTATAGAGGGTACAGCAGAGGGAGACAAGTCAGAAAGTAGCTGATTTCAAAAGAAAGAAAGGTTTTTGTGCTGAACCATATGGTACAAGCTGGGTGTTGACTTGCCCTAAAAAATACAAATGAAATATTCAAATGACGGTCTGATATACTCTATAAAGTGCCTCCCCTGTGACTGCAACACCCTATATCTGTTATGCATTCTTCAGGCTTTGTCACTTAGAACGTTCTCTTGTTTACTTTCAGCTACAGTCTCATAAGTAAAAGAAGGTTGATTCCAGACGAATAATCAAGCTAGGTTGCAAATATCAGAATATATCCTATATACAGCGCATAACAGAAACTTCATGCATAATAGTGTATAGCTAGGAAACATGAAATTGACCACACACACACAAAATGTCCAATCTAAAAATCAATGCAATTTAAGCCACATCCTGGATATGTAAGGAACACCGCATTATCAATGATGAACAGACACTGAGCCTAGTTTCCCAAAAGTATCCTTCCCTTGTTATTGGTCTACAAAAATGTGTACACTTCACATCTTAATTGTAAGGTATTTACCACAATTTACAGCTTGAAGAGCTGATGTGTATCCACTTGCCAGAATTTTTTCTACTGATAAATGACCAAAAACTAACATTTTCTCTTTTCCTTTTTTGGATTTTATCTGTTATTTATGATTTTCAGTTTTATACATTTCAATAATTTTATAATCATTCTAAAATTTCAAAACTTGACTTCCTTCCCCCTCTTTCTGCGGTTCTTTAAATTTATTTTTAATATCTTCTCATATCCAAATTAACTTAATTTGCTCATTTATTCATCTGCTTTAAATATATACTCTTATAAAACTGCAGGTTATTACAATAATCTTGCCAATGTTCTTATCTGTGTACAAGCTATTTGTAAATATTCAATAAACCATTTCCATTCATTTATAAAAAGTTTGCTATCTTGATCAAGATATAAGCTAACATTTTCTGTTGTCCACCAAGGAAAGACTCACACTAGCAAATACTGAACCACCTCCAGACATCTCTGGATTAGTGTTAGTGTTAGTGTTAGGCAGTCAATGGAAGATGTGAAAAAAAGGGCAGGAATGCGTTTTCTACTCAGGTCTGCTTATGCTGAATGACGCTGCACTTTATGTCTGCTATTTAGAGCAGACCGAGATCAATGAAAATGCAACATCATGAAAGGGTGTGTGGCAAAAATAGATGTTGAGAAAGAAATGACAAAGAATAGAAGCTGAGTGCTATAACAGAGATAAAGGGTGTATAAGGAATCCCACACTTATTTTTGTCTGCTTCTCTTTGAAATAAAAGATGCTGGTCTGGAGAATAAAGGTCACAATTAAGATTTAAGGCAGAGTTAAAATCTCAGCATTTTCTTCACTGGGCAAGCAATTAACACCTCCCGTTTCAGCTACCTAAAGGGCAGTAGAAGACTCTTACTTGTTTTCATCTTAGGGGGAAAAGTCAACACCTAGACAACCATAGGACATTAATTTCATCCTGTTTCTGGAATGGGGGAAAATGTAGAAAACCATTTAATTTAGGCATGGTTTAACTCTCCAGAGTGCTAAATGACTCTGTTTTGTCTAACATAATGCAATCACCAGTAGCAATGAATAAATTAATGGATATATAGGGGTTAGCACTATTTGCAAGCAATTCCCAGTCATTTAGATGAATGCAACAAATCTCCAAACATACAACATTTAAGTCACAATACAGAAAATAGGAATTTGTTTACTAAAAAATATGGTTGCCACTAGAAATTGGTCAACTTGCTGTATTTCTTTTTAAATTGACATCACAGTAATACCAGCATTATTAATGAGCACTAAATTTATGAATGAGCTTCATGTTTTTAGCTATGGCTGTAATTTGCGATGCCTGAAAAACTTTCCCTTAGGTCTCTTGCAGAATTCATTATGTTCATAAGAACATACAAAAAGCCCATAGGGACCAAATAGGTGCCTACAGCAGGAGTGGGTGAGGGCAAATCTCCTCCTGCTGTTACCCAGAGACTGATATTTTGATGCCTCTGATCCTACATTTAGTATGTTACCAACATTTTCTCACTTTCAGTAATTTCAGCAACAGTGTAATATGTGAGGAGAGAGCCACTCAGTGCTGCAATGAGAGGACAGGTTCTGGTCATGTTCCGCTTTCTGTGTACATTTGGACCCATATGCACATGGAGCTATGGGCTATTGCAACTATCATGAATATGAATATACAGTCATTTATGCAATACTTCACAGTAAAGGAAACATTGGTGCAGCTATGCTAGCATGGCCCAGATCAAGTGAGACACCTGTCAGGGACTAGGCAGAGGAGGAATGGTGGAGACCACCTTCCCAGCCTGACCCTTCCAGAGAAGAAGGAGACCGTTCAGAGATACAACAGGGGTTTGAGGGAGGTCACAGCTCAGAGGCAGATGAGCTGGGAAAGTTGGGAAATAATGGGAGAGAAGGAGGAGGAAGAGGAAGCACCAAGGAGGCAACAGCTGATGGATACAGTGTCTTTAGAAAGCATTCCAGACCCCACCTCTCCCAGAACCCGGCGAGCCTTGAAAGTAGGAAAGCAAAGACCTCAAAAGCACATAGCAGCACCCATAGATATGACGAATGAGGAAATGGGAGATATGGGGGTGGAGATTCACTCGGGACACCACCATTATCCAAGAGGCTGGGTTCCAAAGCCTCTCTCTGTAAATATTGAATAAAAGGCAGACGGTAAGAAACATTTCCTTTTCTTTGTATGTTCCTGGACAACTGGCCATGGGAGATGCTGGCAGCCACCCGACAGAACCACAGGATACACTAGGAGTCGACGAAACAAATAGGGCACAGCTGAGAGCAAGTTGCATACAAATGACTACGTGCAGAGATACAAAGAGACTGAAGTAACCAGGCAATGCATCCTGCAAAGGTGGATGACCAGTTATTGTCCCCCGCCCTGCCCTGCCAGAGAGTTGTCAATGAGAGGGATTACTGAACCCTCCAGAGAATTTTCTGACAGTTGACAAACCAAAGGAATATAATACAGTGGTACCTTGCAAGACGAATGCTTCGGAAGACGAAAAACTCGCAAGACGAAAGGGTTTTTGGTTTTTTTGAGTTGCTTCGCAAGACGAATTTCCCTATGGGCTTGCTTTGCAAGACAAAAATGTCTTGCAAGTTTGTTTCCTTTTTCTTAAAACCGTTAATACCCAGGGTGCATTGCTTGAAGAGGTGCAGTTGCACGCGGTGTGGTAGCCTTTTTTGAGGTTTTTGAAGACTTTGGTGATTTTTGAAGCTTTTCCAAAACTTCTTTTGAAACCGTGCTTCACAAGACGAAAAATTCGCAAGACGAAAAAACTCGCAGAACGAATTAATTTCGTCTTGCGAGGCACCACTGTAAATGCATCCAATGTGCTGCATGGCTGTATCATTTCAGTTAGTTGAATATGAGTCAAATTGAAAACAAACTAGTCATGATTTCAATGGGAACAGTGCAATTTTTTTTGGGGGGGGGCGCTTTACAATAATATTTATTGGTGCAAATGCATGCCACTCAGAATCAGAGCTTCTGGAAAAACCACTTGTTCTTGCCTGTCTTGTATCTCTCCTCAAATTCACTTTGGCCTCTCGCCGGGCTTTACGTCTAAAGACACCCTTGTTGACAACAGTCTTGTCAAGGGGAATATCAACAGAGTACCTGGTAGGCATCATGTCATTGTAATTGGAGACCTTCACAAAGGACTTGGAATGATTGGCAATCTTCTTCTTGCCCATGCTGGCCATCACTTTGCATGGGTAGCAATCAAACCAAGCCACCAGAGCATGGCTGTAGGGGCAGTCAGAGGTGCCATCATCAATATTCTTAACAATAACAACTTTGTGTCCAGAGCAATGCCCAGCGAGGACGAGGACAACTTTCCCTGGTTTCACAAACTTGCCCATCTTGGAGTTGCAGCGGCGATGGCACCCACACCAGAAGAGGAAAGAGAGCTCGCTCGGAATCTTGTACATGTCCACTCAAAAATAAATCCCATTGAGCTTGATGAGACTTACTCCAAAGTAAATGTCTCTGGGATTGCAGCCTACATGCAATTTACATAGCATTTTTAAAGCAGTGCTATTATTCTAGAAAAAGAGGTGCCGGAACTCACCATGAACACCTTGCTTGTTTTCTTATAATGGCAATGGCGTCTCCCTGGGAGGTGCTGGAACTGAATTCTGCTGAGTTCTGGATAAAAAAGCCCTGATTGTAACCATGTCTATTGAGAAATACGCCCTACTGGGTCTAATGGGGTTTACTTTCAGGTAAGTGGATTAGGATTACAGCCATAGTCTAACATCAAACCAATTAAAAAAAAAAAAAACTAGCTTCATTGCCCACAACCTATCTTATGAGATGTATTATCTATGCTGTCCTCTCTTAGTGCTCTTGAAGCCTTTGAGAACTCAAGGCAATGAAAAGAGAAAGAGCTCCTTCCTGCTTAAATCAGTCTTGAGCTTGACATGAATGAAACAGTTCATTTGAGTACCATTTTAGCCAACGTGCTTGAGGAAGAAAATAGAACATGACACAGTCCTTACAGTTCAAGAGCCCCTGTGGCTCCAGGGGATCAACAGACTTTGACCAAAGGATACTACTGTTACTTTGGGACCATTGAAGTCAAGCCTTTGAAGGCCCATAAAATATTAGATAGAATTATAGACATGAAAATACAAACAGTAAGTACCAGTTTCACTTGCTTTTCTTTCGTGTTCAGTAAGCAGTAGCACTTTGAGGTATATTTTCAAGGCCCTCGATACAGTACTTTCTTGCCACAATGCAACCACCTTAGACCTTTCTGCCTTTGGGCAAAAGTAGACACAAAGTCTGTTGCATAAATCAAATTAATGTGTGTGGTTCTTTGTTTTTTATTATTACTATGTAAATAGCCACCAGGGGCAAGCAGCATCAGGACTGGGCCAAGGAAGGGTAATATTTTAACAACAACAAAGCCTTGAGCTGCCATTTGCATTTTAAAAAACAACAACACAAAAAACATGCATGTTAATAGGATTCGCAAAATTAATGTCACATCTAGTTTGGATCTCGCTTGCCTTTGTGCCAATGTGCTCATGATTGATAGGAAAGGAGGAGCAAAGAGAAAGATGTGGCCTGGACCAATGTTGATGTGCCACAGACAGGATGTGAACAGCATGCTGAAGGGACTAATGGTGTTTGTCCTCTAATGGCATAAATTTGTGGTGCGCTTCTGTTTACCAATGTGACATGGCAGCATAGTTCAGCATGGTCTCCATGGTTCTTCCAGTCCCGGTGCTGCAGATTTTCACAAGGACTTGTTATTTTCAAAATCTGCAAGCTGAGGAGGTCAGCTGAACTTGAGTTTGAGAACAATAAGAAACCAAGTTAAATTGAAATTGACAGATTTGTCCATCCTTATTCAAACTGAGGCAAAATAGAGGAGAGAACAAGATCTTAGAATCATTGTAGAGCTGGAAGGGAGCCAGTGTGGAGTAGTGGTTAAGAGCGGTAGTCTCGTAACCCGGTGAACCGGGTTCGCGTCTCCGCTCCTGCACATGCAGCTGCTGGGTGACCTTGGGCTAGTCACACTTCTCTGAAGTCTCTCAGCCCCACTCACCTCACAGGGTGTTTGTTGTGGGGGAGGAAGGGAAAGGAGAATGTTAGCCGCTTTGAGACTCCTTAGGGTAGTGATAATGTGGGAAATCAAATCCAAACTCCTCCTCCTCCTCTTCTTCTACTTCTGTGGATCATCAAGGCCAGACCCCTGTAATGCAGGACTATGCAGCTGTCCCATATGGGGATCAAGCCTGCGACCTTGGCATGATTGCCACCATGCTCTAACCAACTGAGCTTATCCAACTGAGATAATTGGCTAAATTGATCTACAGGAGATAGAGGAAAGGTGGGCCATAGAGAGGAGAAAGAAACTCTAGGAGCTCAAGTCACACAAAGCCTCAAAAGGTGAAAAAGTCAGAAGAAAATCAAGCAGCATCTCCAAGTAGCTAAAGTTTCCCCACTAAACATGCCGGGGGTGGGGAATGGGATCATAAAAGTCTGAACATAAGAGATATAAGGGAACATAAGATGATTCATTATACTGCTTAAGAGTATAAGAGCCAGTATGGTGTAGTGGTTCAGAGTGGTAGACTCGTAATCTGGGGAACCGGGTTCGCATCTCCACTCCTCCACATGCAGCTGCTGGGTGACCTTGGGCTAGTCACACTTCTCTGAAGTCTCTCAGCCTCACTCACCTCACAGAGTGTTTGTTGTGGGGGAAGAAGGGAAAGGAGAATGTTAGCCGCTTTGAGATGCCTTCATGTAGTGATAAAGCAGGATATCAAATCCAAACTCCTCCTCTTCTTCTTCTTAAGACCATTGGCCCATCTAATTCAGTATTGTCTAGTTTGGCTACCGCTTTCCAGGATTTCAGACAGAAATTCTCTCCCAAACCTGTCTGGAGATGGTGGGGATTGACCCTGAGACATTCTGCATAGAAAGCAGAGGCTCTCCTAATGAGTCATGTCCCTTTCCCAAGAAATATAGGGGAGAAACCACCCAAGGCAGCCTTGTGTGGTGTTTTGGCTTTTTAAAATGCAGAACATTGCCCCGTCTCCCCACTTTCCCCATTCCTCACAACAAAAAGTTTAACAAGGGTGACCTTCAGACTGTCAACGTTTTGCAGGAGGGATTCAGTTGCAAACTGGAAATGCAGGCTTCACGACTAAAGTGATTAACCTGCTCTGGTGCAACGACAAAACAGA